>NC_137867.1:3589623-4112123 GCF_963924005.1 Protomyctophum bolini
TTGCTCAATGCAAATTCCAATACCTTTACTCCATTACATTTCAGAGACAAATGTACTTTCACTCCACTACAACTTCAGTTACTATTTTGATTGTTATTACAAAACATACATTACCCACTTCAGGCCTATAAACATTTAGACCATTTCAAAATAGCCAATCTACAAGGTATCATAGGCGGCGGGTGCATAAGGCTAGGGAAGGCTTAGCCTTCCCAAAAATTATGCTGGGTATTTTTTTAAATATATATAATATATGTGCGCAGCATTATAGAAGGCTATTGTGTTTGTGTGTGTGTTGTCGCTGCCCCCTGGTGATCGCTGATCGGATATAGGCTATACACTATACAGCAACTGGCCTAATCAGCATATGATTGACTACTATTGGTATGTCTGTAAACCTCGTCCTTCCAGTCGCTTTGTAGGCAGCAAAGAGTAGTGCGCGCTGGTTTGTTTTGGGAAACAGCAAAACGCAAAATGTATTTTTCAAGGCAAAGATAAAGTAGCCTAATTCAGAAGAAGAAGCTGTGAGTCGGCTGTCAGAACTCAGTGCCCGCACGGTTCACAGTTCACACCACTGCAGCAACACTGACACGTTCAGCGGAGTGACTGCTGTCTCTGTGCCGTCTGTGAAGAGCCATGAGCCGCGACTACCGGAGGGGCAGCAACACCGCCGGGTAATCTACACTGACTGACTCGAGACTTGAGAAAAAGACGTCCAAAAGTCGTTGTCTGTGTATAGGCTAATTCATTGGTAAAAGTATGCTAAATAACTCATTTTTAGACCATCTGGGAAATAAATAAATAAATAAATCCGCGGCGGCGAGAGTCCCCCCCCAACGCAATTCTATAGCCTACCCAAAGGTAAAACGCACCCGCCGCCTATGCAAGGTATATATATATATATATATATATATATATATATATATATATATATATATATATATATATATATATAAATCACTTGGAGAACTTCGATGCCAATACTATTGTACTTTAACTAAAGTACATTTTGAATTCAAGGTTTAATTTTAACAGTAGTTCTACATTGCAGAATTGATACTTTTACTTTAAAGTACTTTTTCCAACCACTGCCAACAGCAAAGTTCCTTGAACTAATCTGTAACCAGCTTGGGGCATGTCAGATTTGATTTCTGCCACAAGTCTGTCAAGCTCCTCTTCAGACAGTGCTGTATAGAGTTCTCCAACACTGATATTATTCTCCTGGAAATTCCTGTCAGTTCTGCAATAGTAGGAACATTTCCAAGAGATGCCAGAGGTAGTCTTCATCCACATGTAACCGCGGACGTCCAGGCCCCGTTCTCTGCTCCACAGTGACCACAGGCTGCTGATGGTCTTGTCTTTGTCCAGCCATGTTTATCAGTTCACTGCCAAACACTACTCACTTGCTCTTAGACCAACCCAAACCCTGCATAGTTGACAGAGTTGAGGCAGATTTGCATGCCTGTCTCAAAAGAGACAAAATATCTGTAATGGCCAGGAATGCGTAGTGTTTCCATGCATGTTGATGCTTTAGGCAAGGAACTCGCAGTAAACTCCAACTTCAGCTCGCTTGGAGGACTCTCCCAGCCTACCCAGAATTTCAGCAGGTTCATCAGTTCCTGGCCAGATGCTGGGATGAGGAAAATATAGTTAGTATTAAGTACTGCATGCTTTTGGGTTCTACATTTTCATTTCTCGCATACAAGCTTGGGTAGGTAGGGCAAGTGATTATTGGATTTAAATACATTTTAAATAGCCCCGTTCATGCAGGAGCCTTCATGTGTCTGTCTCAAGCTCTATATGAAATATTATGCATTTTCAGGTCAACAAACACATTTCTCTAATCTGTGTCGTTTTAGTGTTGGCTATTCAAATAGCAGATATACAAGCTTGTACATCTGCTACTTTGGAATATTATAAAAAGATCTTGAGAACTACTGCTTTAGAAGACGTATAATTGGCCTCAGGTCTTAATGGGTTAATCAAAGCCCAACAGAGGCTTAATATAATTGGTCAAGGTGAAGTGACCATACAATGAGTAACAGTCTCAAAAGGCCACTACATGAAGATCTTGAATAAGACTAAAATACAGCCAATTAAAACTACATGCTTGAGTAAATGTTAGATTAAATTGATTGATTGACTTCTTGGCAACAAAAAAATGTAAAACAATTACAAACCATTGAGAATGAACTGCCGCAGGTAGCCGGCAACACGACATCTGGTCTCTACATCAAACTCCTCGTCTTCATCATCCACATAATGGACATCTGCACTCTGTGGCCACACAATACGGTCCAAGAGCATCTGTAGTGGACAAGTAAAAACAAAACAGTCACTTAATAGCATATATGTCACTAGGTGAGTGAGCAATAGAGAAATGGGTGATTTCTTTACCTGAGCAGTGCAGCTCTCTGGGGAATTGGGGAAAAGAAGTGCCACGACATCTGGTCTCTGTTGGATGAGTGGCCACATGCCGTCTCCTTCAACCCCTTCCTTAACTGCTTCCAGTGGCGTGTAGACAGCACCAAAACCTTCAACACATTGGTTCATGTTCAGTTAAACACAAGAAAGAATACAGTCCAAGTCAATTTAAAAGAACATTTTGTTTATCATTACTTAAAAAGGAAAATAAATACCAGTACTTGCAGCGTAGTACCAGTACTATCCAATAAAACTTTCGTATAGCGATGTTTTAATCATTTAACAATTCACCATATTCATGACCACATCCACTAGTAGGTAATTAGGGGCGGTGAAGAGTCCCTATAGTACTTCCTTAATACTATATTTCCATGTCAGGGACCCCCAGATTAATATGCATCTGTCCACAGACCCCCCACCCCCATCTGAAAATATTCTGTACCAGGGATCCCCAGTCAAGATTAGTGTTACTTCCCCTCCAATTTTTATTTAGAAAAGAGATCTACAAGCTCATAACATGTCACAATGTGACACATTGAGCTTGTACATCTGATATTTTCAAATAGCTGATTTATCTTGGTAAAACATAGGCCAATTAAACCCTTACCACATGATGAAGGAGCCTCTCAAACAGCCACTTCCTGTTTCCAATGACTGGAGGAACACTAAATGACCTGCAGAGGTCCACTATTCATTCTCTGTCTACACTGCAAATAACAGGCTGATTAAATTAAGAGAAAAAAAATCAATTCTAGCCTTATTGTCTCATATCAAGCAAATAAATCTGCCAATGGGGTAAGCATTTCTTCCTTAGAATTCTTAAAACTAGCAACAAAGTTCTAGCCACTGAAACAGCATATCGAGTCTCAAAACTAGATAAAGATGCCCGTTTATAAAGCAAGGGTTAGCTTAATTTAAGCAATGAAGACTATGTTATTTAGGAAAGATGTTCTCTTGATAGGATTTTTTTCCTTAATCCAAAAATAATAATAAGCCCCAAAAATCTTACAGTAAGAAGCAATTTCTTAAAATAGCACAATGAAAAGTCTTAAATGAAGAAACCAGAAGCACTTTTCCAGCATTTATTTCCTGGTTCGTGGGGGGGGGTGGGGGGAGACACAGCTATAGGGATATAGAGCTCGATAGCAGTTATCTACCAGTTATCAATAAGTATGTCATGTATAAGCAAACAATCAAGACAAGAGGCAATCAAGAAATAAATAAAACTAGATCCTAGATCCATACTCTATTCACAGCAACATTCTTTTTTTAAACACAACACAACAGCAGCCATGTGCATAGCATCAATTCACAGCACTCAACAAAATGACTACTAAAACGAAAATAAAACTAAAGTATATTATTGTAAAATGTAAACATAAAAGTGCATGTAACATAAAAGTGCGTTTAAAATGTAAACATCGTTTGCCGTCTCACATATTTCCACAAATTATGAAATGCTCAATAGTGCAGGGCTAGATAAAAGCCCGGCTCAATAGAGCGTCGTAGTCCCACCCCTACCATGGCCCAGGAAATTATTCTCTGTTCATTTTCCTTAAAGACGTTTACGCCGCGGACAAAGCCAACTGGAGTCGTGACAACAAACAACATTTTTTGGGCCGAACAAATAATTAGAAAGAAGAAAAAACGGCAGGTTACAACACTTTTGTTGTTTTTCTTCTTTGTAATTATTTGTTTGGTCCAAAATATTGTTTGTGTTGTCATGAGTTGTCACGACTCGAGTTGGCTTTGTCCGTGGCGTAACAGTCTTTAAATAAATACTTTAAGAAAAGCCTATGGGCAAAATGCATTGGGATTCATTTCCTGGGCCATGGTATGGGGCGGGACTGCGACGCTCTATAAGCAGGATCGATAAGGTGCTATAGTAATAAAATGTACAAGCTCCATCCCTAATCAGTAACACATTGCCCCAAACAACACACCCCAAACAAACTTTTCTGGTCGGAAACTCAAAAGAGATTAGATGTTTGCAGGACCCAAGTGAAAACAGCAGATCTAAACTAACAGTGCCGCGTTGTGAGATTAGATCTGCTGTTTTGGGGCCCACCCATTAGTCCGAAGGACCGTTGTTCCGAAGTACCGATGTTCAGAAGGGCCATTGATCCGAAGATTAAATGAGAAGTACCGATGTTCCGAAGTACCGATGTTCCGAAGGGCCATTGATCCGAAGATGACAATGAGCGCTCTCCGGGGTGCTGAATGGCAGCTCAACAACGAGCCCCTCGCATACCAAAAAATAAATATTGGTTGTTGATATTGGCAGGATTCACAACGGAGAGTTGTTATAATTGATATATATTCCCTGAAGTGTCTACAGTATATATATCATTGGTACAATCATGTTTTTTTATATGCCTTTATCGAAAGATAAGAGCAGCACGCATGTCGGGTTATATAATGTGCTATACGCCACGGCTATATATAAGCCTGCATGCCGTCTCGTTGCACCCGTGATAACCATCCTTTTTTAAATTTCTTATTGAAGTTGGTACAACATATGTTCAGGAGGAAGACCGCGCCTTCTATGATAAATCGTTAACCAACATCACCATGGTAACCAATCCAGTACCCCCATCAACTATCTACCATGGTAACTGATAGCATTCCACCCAAACCCCTCCCCTTCTCCACGTATTTATACCTGCACGTCTACCTGCCATTTCGTGCTTTGTTCTTCGTATGACTCACGTCACGGCCGCTTCCGTGTTTGCTCCTCCGCGGCTCCGCCGAATCGCCGTCTGATTTAAAAGTTATCATTACCACAACTTAAGTTACCTTGCCACCACGGACGGACCACACTATAGCACCGTTCCCCGTCGGAGAAACCTCGGACAGACGCCACTAACGACATTCAGGAGCCAGCCACGACGTTCCTGTATTCCAGCGTCTACACCCCGCCATCAACCGCTTCCTCATCGATCTCGTTCATGCCGTCTCACTGAACCGCCGTTCAGTTTATTCTTCCAACGCCACCCGACGTCGCGACTCGCGGGACACAAATGACAACACCACCGCGATCCGAGAAATCAACTCTCCCCCCGGTGCAACTTCAAACCGGCACACTTCAAGGTCGCCACGGACCTGTCACCTTCGCCGATTCGATGACGTCACTCCCAGATGCTGCGCCGAACGAGGCTGAGCTACACACCCGCCACGGGCAACTACACACACAAAGCTAAGTTTCCTCCAACTTCCGACAATAATATCAAATGTTTCCCCCGCTTCATATTAACACTACTACACTGAGTAGCCACATATGCATTCATACTACCCAGCCAACATGTCCATCTGGGCCCCACATGGGTCTTGACACGGGCTAAATGGCATGGGTTCCAAGTGGGCCGTGCACCCAGTTTTCACAAAGCCCCTTTTACCAGCCACTGTGTAAGTGCAGCCGGCCAACGTTCTCTCTGCGGTGCTTCCACGCCCACTCGCCGTAGTCATCGGCTGTACCGACAGCCTCTAACTTTCATCACAAACTCATGCATTCTATTACGCTACCATTCAATCTTCTGTGTGTTCATCTCCTCATACTCCACGATCATGCAGACCATCCCCTCTTGACCTATCATACCTCTCTGCGGTGCCTTCACGCCCACTCGCCGTAGTCGAGACCTCATTGGCTTCTCGCACGCCAAACATCAGTAAATAGTACATTAACAGAGTTTCTAAGCGAAGCGTGTAAGAGTAGTTAGTCCTTCTATCCTTACAATCATCAGCCCCCATTTAACACTACCTACCCATCCCCTAGGACTGCACAATCACTCAACTGAATTAACGGGCCATCATGACCCAGTTAACTGCCCGTATGCTGGGCATCAGTTATCACCATCGGACATCTACAGCCTAAACAATTTACCGATTGTCTGCTCATTAACATCTGATGTAACGAGCATTTACCCAGTTATCTGTCTGTATGCCGGCCATCTGTTAACCGTAACACCATCGGTCATCGGACACCCACAGTTAAACAATTTACCAATTGTCCGCTCATTAACATCTGTTGTAACGAGCATTTACCCTGTTATCTGTCCGTAGTCCAGCCATCCGCTAACATCATCGGACACCTACAGTTAAACAATTTACCGATTGTCTGCCTATCAACATTTGATGTAACATGCATCTACCCAGTTAACAGTCTGTATGCCGGGCACCCTTTATCACCATCGGACATCTACAGTTCAAACAATCTGCCGATCGTCTGCTTATTAACTTTGACGTAACGTGCAACACTCACGCGAGCCGGAACGTACAGCAAAGGTTGCGTCATGTTTCTGCAAAAACTATGAAGCTATCGCCACCATGAAGGAATTAACGCAACCTCGTCCAGGCAAGCAGCCCCCCTATCCTCCCACTCCTTCTAAGGCTAGCATCCATAATTGTCTAGTCCACCACTTGGCACTCCCACCCCATCAAGGTATCGCTTAATCCGCTACCTCTACTAACCGCCTCGGTCCCGAGCAGACCAGGCCCGTACATCCAACCCTAACGCATAACCTGTGCCTGCTCCCCTCCTTCCCTCTCCCCTCCTACAAACCTTCCGCCGAAGGTCTCATCTCAGTCATCGCACGATCCACCGTGCCCATCATGGCCGACCCAAGAGTACCGGCTCCAACCTAGTACAAACCGCACCGTCACAGCAGTAAGAATTCCATCGCAGCCAGAGCGTGCCTGCATCAAATCCCTATCATGTCCCTGCAACTGCAGTTCAACTCCGGTGCACATGTCGGCCTACATGGAGTCAACAGAATGCTCGTCTTCAGCATCCATCCAGACCTCCTCCTTCCCCTCCCTCCCTCCCTCCCTCCCCCCCCCCCCTCCTTCCCTCCCTCCTCCCCCCCCCCCTCCTCCCCTCCCTCCTCCCCCCCCCTCCTTCCCTCCCTTGGCACAGGGTGCCTCCCTCCCCCTCTACCTCGACAGCGTGCCTCCTTCCTTTCATCCCTACCTCCCTCTGCAGTGCACCCTCAGCAGGGTGCTTCCTTCCTGCCTTCCTTCCCTCCCTCCTCCCTCTTCCCCCCCTCCTCCCCCCCCTCCTTCCCTCCCCCCCCCCTCCTTCCCTCCCTCCCTCCTTCCCTCCCTCAGCAGCGTGCTCCCTCCTTCCCTCCCTCAGCAGGGTGCTTCCTTCCCGCCCTCCCCTCCCTCCTCCCCCCCCCCCCCTCCTTCCCTCCCTCGGCACAGGGTGCCTCCCTCCCCCTCTACCTCGACAGCGTGCCTCCTTCCTTTCATCCCTACCTCCCTCTGCAGTGTCTCCAGGTCGTCTTAAGACGAGCCACCCATCATCGCTTCCAGCTATCCCGGTTCTCCATACATCCGGCTAGCTCGTCAGAGATTCGCACTCCTGCATCTCTCTCGAATACAGCCACATGTTAGTACGCGACGTCCCCGCGACCGCTGCCATGCGCCGATCTCCTCAGCACCAGCTTGCCGGCCGGCAGCTCCCGGTGCCTCAGCAGCGCCCTGCAAGTCTAATCCTCCAGGCTATTTCGTCGTTCACCCTGAATATTCCAGCATACAGATTCCCGCTAGTAACACGCGTACTCCTGCTGCTGTCGAGCATTACACGTAACATCCTGGTGTAGCACCCGTCAGAGCCTTCCGCAGAGTTGGCTCCAGGGTCCAGCATTCACTGCCATAGGATAACGAATTCTACCGCCGCGTAGAAGAAGCTGAGCTCGACCCGTCGGGAGATCGGAGTTCCATACACCGCCCACGCCATCCAGGGTCCCCCATGCAAGTGCTTTCCCCACCTCCAGATCCTGCTCCCGAGCCGACCCATGAGCTCAGATACTCGAAGTCATCGACTTCCTATGGAACCATGCCTCCCGACGTCTCGATTGGCGGACGTCCTCCCATCCCTCTCTACCTCCCTCGGCACGTACGCCTCCTTCCAACTCCCTCCCATCCTCCATCCCTCCCTTCCTTCATCCCTCCATCCCTCATGCAGCATCCATCCCTCCCTTCCTTCATCCCTCCATCCCTCCATACCTCATGTAGCATCCATACCTCCCTCGGCACGCACGCCTCCTTCCACCCCGCCTCCCTACATCGGTACAGCATACCACCTCCACTCCCTCCATCCCCTCCCTGCCTCCCTCCATCGACACGGCGTGCCACCGCCCCTCTGCACTACAGAGGTACGACTACCCCGTGATACTGTTCGACGACAAGGATCGACTACCCAGTGACGTCGGTCCATCACAAGAATCAATCGAATCTACCAGATCATCATCGCGGCTTCTTTTGGGCTCCGAATTGACCAGCCGCTCTCTTCTCTACACTCAGACAACACAGATCCAGATCCACAGATCCAGATCATCAAATTCCATCCAACCTACCATTCCGTCCCAAACGAGACCCCACATTGACTTATCCCGGGCCACTGGCACGACTATAAACCACACACCCATCAAGCTCTCCATCGGCACTCCTCACCCCCATCTTCTAACAAGAACAACCTGCTTCGCAAGTCCCGCCACCAAGCAATAACTTCCCTACAAACTCCAGTCAGGAGCACCTACCCCTCCACGTCATTCAGCTCCCAAGAGCCTCCAAGTCACGTCGACCTCCTCGCCTCAAACCATTACCTCAAACCCTCGTAGGACGAATCATCACGCTCCACCCGGACCAAGTCGACCTCTCCTGCATTCCCCGGGTTTCCAGGGCACTCGGAATCCACCACTTCTATCTTGCGTGCAACCTCGCAGATAAGACTCCTAAGAAACGCCCACCTTGCCACCGTCAAGTAACTGTTTCTTATGCACTCCTCTTTGGGGTCCTGAAATGACGGAGTGCACCGTATCAGACGTCAGTCAAGACGGACGCCTTTCTCTTCGGGCCGTCTCAGACGTCAGCCAAGACGGACGCCTCCCTTCGGACCCCATGCCAAATACTCAGGGTCCAATACCCCCCCCGGAACCAGGCCTACGACCGACCCCCCTCCCCTCACAGGGCCACGCCCTATCATCCTCCACTTCCCCCAGGGGCCTAGTCATCCCTCATCCCTTCACTCCCTCAAGATTCCCTCTGTAGCTCCAACTCATCCCCTCATCCTCACTCCCCCTCCCCACCCCCTCCTTTCACTCATTCTCCCGGCTCCTGGTACATGGCCTACGGCCCACATCCGGCCTACGGCCCACATCCCAACATCCTCACACCCCCTACCCTTCCCCCATCCTCACACCCCTTCCCCCCTTCCCAACCCGACATCCTCCTCCCTTCCCCCCATCCCACACGGGACACATCCCACACGGGACACATCCCACACGAACGGTCAAGGCCATCCCATGCATCTCACCCCATGCATCATTCTACCCAATGCATTATTCCAATGCATCATTCATTCAATGCATCTCATTCCTATGCATCATTCCTTCTCATGTTCCACCTCTCTTCTAAATAAATGCTAAACCATGTTAAACGATGTTCGATTGAATGCGTGGTCTGTACTAGTGAATTGAAGTTGGTACAACATATGTTCAGGAGGAAGACTGCGCCTTCTATGATAAATCGTTAACCAACATCACCATGGTAACCAATCCAGTACCCCCATCAACTATCTACCATGGTAACTGATAGCATTCCACCCAAACCCCTCCCCTTCTCCACGTATTTATACCTGCACGTCTACCTGCCATTTCGTGCTTTGTTCTTCGTATCCCTCCCTCCCTCCCTTTTCCAGACCCAGAGTCTGGTCAGTCCGACTTTTCTTCCGCCGCCAAGGGGAAGTTTTTGTCACCAAGTTCAGAAATTGCTTGCGCCCTGTTGCAATTGCCTAGACAGGATAGGACAACGTCTGGTCTCCACAAGAGTGCATTGAGACAACTTGTTCTGTTCCACACTTAATCAATTTAATCACAACCACATCCTTACTTTCAGGTTCCAGATGGGGGTCCTGAAATGACGGAGTGCACCGTGTCAGACGTCAGTCAAGACGGACGCCTCTCTCTTCGGGCCGTCTCAGACGTCAGCCAAGACGGACGCCTCCCTTCGGACCCCATGCCAAATACTCAGGGTCCAATACCCCCCCCGGAACCAGGCCTACGACCGACCCCCCTCCCCTCACAGGGCCACGCCCTATCATCCTCCACTTCCCCCAGGGGCCTAGTCATCCCTCATCCCTTCACTCCCTCAAGATTCCCTCTGTAGCTCCAACTCATCCCCTCATCCTCACTCCCCCTCCCCACCCCCTCCTTTCACTCATTCTCCCGGCTCCTGGTACATGGCCTACGGCCCACATCCGGCCTACGGCCCACATCCCAACATCCTCACACCCCCTACCCTTCCCCCATCCTCACATCCCCTTCCCCCCTTCCCAACCCGACATCCTCCTCCCTTCCCCCCATCCCACACGGGACACATCCCACACGGGACACATCCCACACGAACGGTCAAGGCCATCCCATGCATCTCACCCCATGCATCATTCTACCCAATGCATTATTCCAATGCATCATTCATTCAATGCATCTCATTCCTATGCATCATTCCTTCTCATGTTCCACCTCTCTTCTAAATAAATGCTAAACCATGTTAAACGATGTTCGATTGAATGCGTGGTCTGTACTAGTGAATAGACTATAGTAGCCTACTGTTTTACTCTTATGTTTAGGCCTGCCGCCTCGCCTGGATATAATCCACGAGGGATTTTTATTTATTTATTTATTTTCCGTGTCTGGCCACGCGACTGTGTAGCGTGTGCATAGCTACACAAGAAAGATTCAATAAAGTACCTATAACCTTGAACCTTATGAACAAATAAGTCAACATATGGTGTAATAGATTTCTTTACTGAACAATTGGGGATTAAACGGACATGACTGAGGAAACACGTGCTCTAAACAAAATGTAATAATAATAAATAATAAGCATATATGTGCAGTCAAGCTCACAAAAGTATAGTCTCACTTAAAATAGAATCCCCACTGAACAAAAAGTCCTGCACGCACAATCGCACATATTCAGCTTCAGAGTCCAACCCTCCTGCGGCCTCCCATGCACCGCTGATGAAAAACTTAAACAAAATTGTGTACAGTATGCCGCACCGCATTCCAGTAGTCATCCAGATTACGTACACCGTCATGGTATTCACGTTTAAGACGCACAATGCGCTCCTCCAAGTCCCTCCACTTCTTTTTGGGCCGTGGCCGAGGTTCTCCCCTCTCAGCAGCTGCCGTTGTGCTTTCTACCAACCGTTGATGATCCTTGAGATGGCGCAGGAATATCCACAGGGATGGGTGCCTCCTCTGCACTGTAGAATTCCATCTCTGATGAAAACCTTAGAAAAAATGAAAATCAATCAATCAATCAATCAATCTTTATTTCAGATCCAGGGAGATCCATATCACAATTAAACAATACAACGGGGAAATAAAACATAAAAATAAATATATAGGCCTATAAATGCACCCTCGTGTGAAGTGAGGGGCGCTCACTGTATTTAATATAATAATAGTAATAATAGTCAAACATAATATTAATATGAATATTAACAACAACAAATTAACATCGTAGCTTACCTTCCACATAATTGTTGGTCCGATTGTCTGTAGTTCGTCTGTAGACGTTCCACAGTCGTGGTGGAAATTGACAGCCGTCATGGATGTAATTCTGGCCAAGATATCGGATGAACCGGGTCAGTCTAGGAAAGCGCCTTTTTAGACGCACTGTAGCTCTATCAGTTGAGAGCAGCTGGAAGTTCTGCAGGACTAACAGAGGAGGCAGGTAGCCAATGGCCATGAATTTCTGCAGGCAGTTTCGAAGCCTGTCGTCCCTTTGGTATGGACCAGAAAGGCCCAATTCATTTATGCGCCTCCACAGACTCTGGCAGAAATGAAAATAACAGCCGTAAGACTGACTGTTGGGAAGTTCAGTCTGAATTGCCAGCAGAAGTGAACTTTCAAAGTCGGTGATGATGCGCTCTGGTTCCCACGCGTGCCCAGTTACACGCCGCACTTTGCGCTTCACCCTTTGCAGAACCTGCCTGTATTGACCAACTGTTTTGCCAGTCAACAAGCACATGACCAGTGGCACCACACGACCCAGGTATTTGCCGTGAATGGTCACAAACTGCATGTAGGGCCGCGGGGTGCTCTTGAACGTGCCGTCCATATAGATATCACGGCACCTACCGAGCTTGACAAAATTGTCATTGGTGCCAAACATTATTATTCCCCAGTCGTTGTCCTGGCGACAAAGAAAATTGGCCCCACGCCAAGTTCTTGCCCACTCACCCTCTACCCGAACATCATCTACTGCATGTGGTATGGGTGGCATGCGTTTGGCACGTCGCCGATTTAGAGCTGAGCGCACGGTCTTGAATTCAGGCACATGGTCATCATTTGGGGCATCTCGAACCATCTGGTCATAGACCCTTTTTATTGGCCTTGACGGGTCCGCGTCCACTGCCTCCAGCATGCTGTTTTTCAGGGCAATGGTCTCAATGAGATCCCTATCGACGGGATGGTTGTGTGGAGCCACATGTAAAATGGTGATATCTGCACCCTCCTCATCAATATCAAACACGGCCATTTGAATAAAGGCCCCACAGGCCTTTTGCCAACATCGCCAGTACATTTTGTGTGCGGTGACCTTGTTTCTTTGGTACCGATATCCCTCATGGACTAAAACTTTCCCTCCTCGGTTCCCTGGCTGTACGGAGGCCATCCTTACAGGTGTTGGACTCTAGACCGCGTGCGTTTAACGTGCCTATTTAAAAGCTTTGGACTAATCTCAAGTGGGTTTCAGCCGTGCGTAATTGTTCAGTTACGCACGGATTAAACAAATTCAAATCAGCCTTTCTTTGGTCATACAATATTTTATATTCATTCGTATATCCCGTGCGTAATTGGCACTAATTCAAGTCTGTCTGTCATTGGTGAAACTGCACAATTACGCACGGCTGAAACCCACTTGAGTTTAGTCCAAAGCTTTTAAGTGAGACTATACTTTTGTGAGCTTGACTGCACATATATGCTTATTATTTATTATTATTACATTTTGTTTAGAGCACGTGTTTCCTCAGTCATGTACGTTTAATCCCCAATTGTTTTATTTATAAGTAAAGAAATCTATTACCGCACCATATGTTGACCTATTTGTTCATATAAGGTTCAAGGTTATACTTTATTGAATCTTTCTTGTGTGGCTATGCACACGCTACACAGTCGCGTGGCCAGACACGGAAAATAAATAAATAAAAAGCCCTCAGTGGATTATATCCAGGCGAGGCGGCAGGCGGCAGGCCTAAACATAAGAGTCAAACAGTATAGGCTACTATAAGTAGGCTATAAGAAATTAAAAAAAGGATGGTTATCACGGGTGCAACGAGACGGCATGCAGGCTTATATATAGCCGTGGCGTATAGCACATTATATAACCCGACATGCGCGCTGCTCTTATCTTTCGATAAAGGCATATAAAAAAACATGATTGTACCAATGATATATATACTGTAGACACTTCAGGGAATATATATCAATTATAACAACTCTCCATTGTGAATCCTGCCAATATCAACAACCAATATTTATTTTTTGGTATGCGAGGGGCTCGTTGTTGAGCTGCCATTCAGCACCCCGGAGAGCGCTCATTGTCATCTTCGGATCAATGGCCCTTCGGAACATCGGTACTTCGGAACATCGGTACTTCGGAACATCGGCGCTTCGGAATAACGGTACTTCGGAACAATAACCCTTCGGAACAATGGCATGGCACCGCTGTTTTGAGCTTGTAGATCTGCACACTCACTGACTGAGGTAGTCCTTCCATTCGGCCATGGACTTTTTGTATGCGTGGGTGGCATCTCCCTCATGGATGGCATCTTGGAGGACTTCAGTTTGCAGTACTGAAAGCACTGTAGACGCACACTTGGGGTAGGTCAGGTGAAGGGCATAGTAATATGCCATCAGGTAGACGAGTCCCTTTTGGAAGTCCTCTCTCTCAAAGGTCATCACTGGCATGGTCCCAATGCAGAGCAGGCAGTTTTCCTCACTGACGAGGACAATAGGACTGGCCAGAGGACGCTGACGAAGGAAGCTGTTGGGGTCTTCAATAGGCTGGTCAGGATAAGTCAAGGAAAGAGATTAGAGACCCCATCAGTGAAAACATGACCAAATGATACTTTGACTTCTAGCATAGCCGCATGACCAAATTAAACCACACTATTATTCAGACAAAAATCCGTAACTTTTTGCAGAATAGCAAGGACTAATTTCACTTATGTTTATGCATTTTGAAATTGAACAAAAATAAATGTACTGTACAGGCATTACTAACTTAAAGTATATGCACTCTCACCTTAAGAATGTGGAAAAGGGCCTCGCTGCCAGCTCCCAGTTTCTTTGGGGGGGGCCACTGAAGATGGGAACAGCTGTGGCAGGGTTCCCAACAGAGAGATGGACTGCTCCACTGGGTTTCACAGAAAAGGCAACATATGGCAGTCAATACATGAAGAAGACCATGCACCTTAGGTCTAGGACAGGTGCAGCATAAGAGTTCTAAAATAGCATAATGATGGTTAATATTCCACGCAGAGTTATCAATGACAAGCAAAGTCTATGCTTTGTGTGTATAAAGGCCTGAGGTGAAGAAAATGCCAGCACTCATTGTCCTTTTACATGGTTTTATTGAATTGAATTGAATGAAAACGTACACGTCTCGGCCTGTATGGCCTTCCTCAGAGTTTGTACTTTGTGACACAGGACACGCGGAGGAAGGCCATACAGGTAAATAAAATCATGTAAAAGGACATGAGTGCTGGCATTTTCTTCACCTTACTTATATCTTCGAGCCTTGCACCTAGAAGGATTTTGTTTTAACCTGGAGTGCAGCGGGTTGTACTTTTCTCTCTGTATAAAGGCCTGTCTATAGTCTCTCTGAAACCAAACTTTTGTTCGTTGAGTTACGACTTTGAGCTTTAATTTGGTGTAATGCTTTTCAGAAGTTGCGAGTGACGTCATGTTGTAGTCGAACAGGACCTTTATGACAATTTGGTTTCGGACAAAGTATGGACAGGCCTTTAGAATTAAATAACCCTGGCAGAAACTGCACATTAACGTTGCTTCCCATAGTCAAGATATTATTCATTAATCTGCGCTGTGTAAGAAAGAATCTCTGGCAGAATGCACATGGAGTCACATTAACATTGCTTCCCATAGTAAAGAAAAGATTAATATGTAATAGAACGCATATTTTAAATCATCAAGACACAGGATTGAGGTACATGGTGGTATGGGCTCAACAGCTCAAAGGGTATACAAAAAGGGTTTTGAACTAGATTAATATCCACTCATTAGGAGATCTCCAAATAGAAGTGGGGGCGGCCTCACCTTTTCCAACCTTCTGGCGCCGTATCCAGACATTCTTTTGGATGGCATAAAATTGGTAGTTATCGAGGAAGCCGTCCCATCTCTGCATGACTTCCTCGATGTACTGGGTATTGTATGGATGGATGATTCTCCTCATCTCATCCAGGGTCTGAAAATACATTGCAAAACAAATACAAAACAGGTGAAATAAAATATCTAACATTGCAAACAGTAAATTGAAAGAAATTAGCAGAAACTAGGTTGCACAATGGACGTCTCATGAGCGTTCATTAGACAGGTTTCACCTGACAAAATGTAAATGTATCACCATTTTAAGCAGACTTCTGATTTGCTACACAAGCTCAGAGCACGCGGCACCGAATGCCACACTGCGAGCTTGTAGATCTGCCATTTTTGAAAAATAGTGAATAATTTGCTAATCTTTAAATCTCAAATCTCTGCTTTGGGGGGGGGGGGGGGACATCCAGACATAGGCCCCTGCCTTCAGAGGTCAACACACCAGGCCCTACAGGCTGTCCAGCAGACTACAGAGAGTGTGTGGTACCATCCACAAAGCTGACAGGGATCAAGGAAGAGACTTAGGAGGCATGCCAATATGGTTAAAACAGAACAAACATGCCTTAAGCAAATAGAAATAGAGTAGAAATGAACAAAAACCTCACCTCAACCGAGAAAAATGTCTTCCTATGTGCTACCAACATACGCCCCTATAGAATCCCCCTTTAAGGAGGACAGCAGCCATTTTCAGGCTAGTGGGTCGAATTATAGTTTGCGGTGACCTCAGTGCGAGAACAGGACAAGTTGAAGTACCCGCCACCCTCAGTCACAGGGCGATAACATTCCATCCCCACTGCGAAACACACGCCTTTCGTCTTCATAATTGCATTTTTCTGTTATATTTCTAATTAAATTACTTACATGGTCGATTTCTTTGAAGCAGGGGTAAGCCTTTAGGATCACCGTGCCCCTGTCTTGCTCTTTAGAAACGTCAGAGTCGATGAAGCGCCGTCTTCCACCAAACTCCAGGTCCAGCAGATTGGCTACATCAACTTTGTTCGGCTTCTTGGACTTGTAGAGCTCTTGGAGAGTGCCGTAGTGTCTTGCCTGGACTTCCGCGCTGTCCATGAAGTCATCTGTAGAGGCTGAAGGCATAACAAATTAAGTGTGTGGGGGAGGGTTAATTACACAACTCTCATTAAACCAATTTAGGCCTGAGGCAGATTCTTGAAAAAAAACAAAAGCCTAACCTTTCTGAAAAACTTCAAATATTATTTCAAATTTACAAAAACAAATGTTGCTACATACTGTACATGTAATACACAGACATGTCTTCCCAGCCTGAGGGGTAAAAGCACAAACAGGATATCCTGTCCATAATGGGTTATGGAGAAACTATGAAAGCATACATGATTCATTTTGCATCCTTCTGCTCGTAATTATAACAAATGTATGCTTCAGAAATCTAGAGCTGTCTGAATACCTTCATATGTCACGTTTGCTGCAATCAATGTATTGTTGCAATATTGCATACAGAAGATTATACATACATTCATCAATGCCATCTTGCACGGGGCTGCCGTCTTCGGATGACTGGTGTAGCATTGCGGTGGCGGCTGCATATGAAACAATAAAAAAGGGGAATCTTAGGTTTCCAATCTAACAGGATTCATTAATACATGCATGTAAAAAAGAAAGGCTGTCAAGCTCATGATTGTGACACAAATTGACCTTTCATTAAAGGTTAATTGGGATTAACAATTAGTGTTTTGGCCATTGAACATTTACACAGTATTTTAGGCTTTGCTAAACCAAAATTGCAAAAAAGAGCAAATGTGGGAAAATATCAATACACGACTGACACAATTTTACACTTCAGTTGTAAATAGCCGAACTACAAGCTCAACACAATTGCTGGGGTTGAATTGGGGTGCTGGCTGCAGGTGAGACACAAGTAATATCCTAGGCCATTATTAATGTTTTACCACAGTTCTCCCGGGCCTGGCGCCGTGCTACGGTGCTGTTGTTTGCAGGTGGTTGGGGTTCCACTGGGTTGTTGGCTGCAGGTGACAGTTGTGATACATGTTATGGGATGGCAATGATTACCTCTATGACTCATCACTCACTACCATCTGCATGCATGCACCTACAAATATTATAAATCTTTATACCACTGTTATCCCATGTCCGGCGCCGCACTGAGGCATTTAGTGAAGGGGTTTGGGGTCGCACTGGGGTATTGGCTGCAGGTGACACAAGGAAAGTCCTAGGTAAATTCTCTACCAAAGAATCATAGCATAATATAAAATGCTAAAATACATACATGTTTTATCACTGCCAGGCCGGCGTTGTAGTGTAGAGCCTGCTGGAGGGGACTGTATTTGGACTGGACCGCTGGCTGTTGGTGACAATTTAAAAAACATATAAAAGTCTGTATTGTAACGACTACAAACCATTGAGTGACCTCTAGACCTACTGCACATTAAACAGAGCTGCGCATAATATGAAATGCAAAAATACATACATGTTTTATCACTGCCAGGCCGGCGTTGTAGTGTAGAGCCTGCTGGAGGGGACTGTATTTGGACTGAACCGCCGGCTGTTGGTGACAATTTAAAAAAACATTTAAAATCCTGTATTGCAATTTTATCCACAAACATTGCCTGCAGGGCAGAATTAGATAACTACTCACAGAAAAAGAGGGGAAAAAAGAGATAAAGAGCTCTTAATTTCTATAACCACCTAAAAGAAGGCAACCCAGACACTCCATAACATAGCCCTAAACCATAGAAAAAATGCCATCTAGCACTAAAAAGAGAATATACATTGGCAGAATACCAGAGCATAGTGAACGACCAAAACCTTGAGATATTTGTATACTTAAAAATGACTGCATATTGTTTACTACCGTTATCACTGCGTCGCACTGGGGTGCTGGGAATGGCGGCCGGATTCTGGGGTTGCCCTGGGTTGCTGGCTGGAGGAGACCGTTGGACTGGCCCACTGGCTGCAAGGAGTTGCAGTTGCACCGAGTTACTGGCTGAGGATGACAAAAAGGGGGGATACTGTTCAAGTGAAGACTGCATAGTGCATACATGCATAATGCATATACATAGTTGCATATAGTATCACTACCTTCCCTGTGTCGCACTGAGGTGCTGGCAGATACTGGCACTGCGGGGGGCTCTATAGGAGGTGAACATGCCACAGATTGACTGGAACCGGCTTCGACGTCACTGGTTGCAGTCTGTCGTGGTCTCTTCTTTGGACTTTTCTTTGGACTTCATGTTAGACAACCTCTTCATCAGCTTTTCTGCTACTTTTTGCTTTTGTCGGGTACAAATAGCAGGTAGTGAACATTTGATCATGCAACTATGAACCTCAAGACAAGTCACAGTTTACACCTGACATTTGCTCGATTATTGACGTATCTCGGAGCAGCCATTTTTTGTCTAAAAATACATGATAAACACAGTGTGCCAAAACAATTAATGTTTCCAACTTGCAAATTTAGGTGCAACCAATTAGAATTGAGCAGTTATATTTAGTCTAGCTGTGCTAAAAACCTGAAAACTCAAGAACTATTGTTACAAAAGCTACTTACCAGTGAACAGCTAATACTCAACAGTGGATAGTACTCCATCAATCTGTTGGCCATTGCTTCAACCTCAAATCTTTTTGGATACCTGGAGCTGGTCACTCTTGCCATTGAAAGCATGTTTGTCATGGTGCTTCTTATTAGCCGACAAAAGAGCTCCTTGGATAACCTGCTGGGCTCTGTCCCCAGCCGCTTCTCCTCAAAGTAGGCACTTCTCGCTCGTTCGAGATCACTGTCAGTGTAGAGAACGTATGTTGGGGTGGCCATGGTCACAGTCGCTGATACATTGATGTCTTTTGAAAGCCCACTTTCTCCACAGGTTGCTGCAGGTTGTGGATGTACAGGAGCAGGAGTAGAAGGCTCAGCCTGAAAGACATTACTTAAAGCGCAACTAACATGCATATATATATATTTTTTAAATACTTATTATCATATTGTATATGTCCCTCAAGCTTATTTCTAGTGGTTTTAGCCTCAATCACCACTCATATAATCAGTCCATGACATTTATTTTTGTACTTCTGAAGCTGTTTTAGTTGCAGTACCACTATGTCCTCAATTGCGCCCCCGGTGTCATGCAAATGAGTATGCAAATTATTTTCCTAGCCACACCCTCATCCCAGGTACTCCCCTCCCACACCTTGACTCATTATAATATTTCTCCTTGGCAACAGCACAGCAGCATCAGAGATTGGCGAAGCTTCTTTACTAATAGCTTTCCACTGCTGGTCGACGTCTTATTTTGTTTGTCGCCAAACTTTGTTTACTTTTTCCAACGATGGCGGAAGATGCATTTTTATTCGACCCACAATCGGACTCTGAGCCGGATTTATCGGATTCCTCCGACGATGAAGCTGTTGTTCAGCCTGCTTTGAGATCTGCACAACCACTCGGATCTGTACCATCATGGTAAAGTTAGAATACTAATAATATTATATTTGTTGATTTTTGGCTAATGATCGTTTCTATGCAAGTAATACAAATAGAATACATTATATTTAGTCAACTGACACGTTATGACTGTCGCATATAGGCTACTATATGGCTTATGCATATCGCTCCAAAACTGACGACGTTAATAAATCAACATAACGCTGTTTTACCATTCATAGAGAAAGCATTCATGTTGCTGGCTTTATTCTCCTTCTTTCATTCCTGTTCGTTATTCTCGCTTTTATTTTAGAGAGGCCATGTCTTGCCTTGGTGAAGAACAGTTGCTGGGTGAAAAATTGTAAAAGAATACAATTACAAAAGTGCCGTGATTTTATGCTCTCTAAGTCCAGTGCTTCATGTGTTTTCATGTGGAACCAAATGTACCCGTTGGTTAGGGTCCATTTGGTTCCATTTGTACACTATCATTTAGCTGGGAACGTTGTGAACCACTGCTCTAGTCTATACTCATAATTGTATTACAATAGAAATATACCAGTGATCAGATCGTCTTGTGCAATTGTTGGTTCATCTTCATCGCATTTTAATCTAATTTATCCATATACTAAACCTGCATGTTAATTCAGTACGTTTTTTTGTCATTCTGTAACATGAGTAGGCCTAGTAGGCCTATATGATGTTTTCTCTTTTCACTCACACACATAGTATAGACTAGTCTTTGTATTCCTATCCTATGTATATTTAAATAAAGGTTTTTTTTTAGGTGCCAATGTGGTGATAGGTGTCGAACCATGGCGTTAGAGGTGGAGAACAGATGCTGCCAGGAAATACCAAAGGTAATGTGTATAGGGCTAGTTACAACTTAAAAAAATGTTTTATGGGGGCGCATATACATAGTTTAGACTAGTCATTGGTTAGACATGGGTTAAGGTTAGGTTTAGGTGTGCTGCCCCGTGGGAGGTTAGGTTTAGGGTGAGGGTTTGAGATAGGTTGCAGTTGTAGGACTAATGACTGGTCTAAACCAAATACTGCACCCGTTTTATGATCATTATAATTTCAACCATAAAACTGTGAAATGTCCCATAGGTCAGAGCACGTATGAGGCATCTTGACAACAGACCTTTGCCAGACTGCATCACCATACACCCTGGGATGGAACCTGTGTGTTTCAATGTCTTTGTACTGCAACATGCATTGAATGTCTACACAGCAGATTATGGTCCTCTACTTACACGAGGACGGTTGCACAAGTAAGTATTTTAGATGTGTACTTATATACAAATATACTGACATTTGAAATGAGAACGCAAACTTCATTCCAACATACATATTATGTAGCTCTGAAATGTAAACATTATCCAGTAATCAGTGATTCCAGTAAATCTAATTATACCAACCATACCATAAGAGTCAAGTCAATGACAATAACCAATTATTACTATAAAGTTTTATTATCTACTCAATTTAAAATACAAGACAAGGAATCACAAACAACATATATATATATATATAGTATAAATGTGCACAGTCAGTCAGCAGCAATGTTTAATCCCTCAGTATAGGTATTATACTGATACATGCATACAAAATAAAAATAAGTCCCCTTTTCCCCATTCTGTCATTACAGGCGTTACAGGTATCTGGCATATCGAATGTTTGTGAGTTGGGTTTTCGGCTTATTGGGACGTGGAGTTCGAGTGCCTCTGCCTTCCTGTGCCGTCACCCGCATCCGAAATGAATACCCCGATGACCAGGGCGAGTATGTAGGGTTCAGAGCGCATGCCCTCGATTAAACCTCGACACATAGGCGTCGATGACCTCCTGCCTGTCTGGGTGGTCATATGCAGCATTCAGGTCTTCAGGTATCACAATTTCCCTCACTGCTTCCACATAAGGATTTGGCTCTGGCTGCAGAAGGACCTTGTCAAAGATGAGGTCCATCAAGCCTGTCACATAACCTGTATGGGGAGAATTAAAAAAAATGCTTTTTGTTTACTATACAAGTTTGTAAGGCCATTCTTGTTCATATTTGTATGCCCTGCTGCTGAGTCAAAAGGAATTTGTTTATTACTTTGTTTTATTTTTGTTATTTGAGTTTCTTGACACTGTACAAGTTTGTAATGCCATTTTTCTTGTGTGCTAGAGTCGAAATAATTTTGTTTACATTTCATGGTGTTACTTTCATTCACTCAAGTTCGTAACAACTTGTAGTTGACCTTGCACGGCAAGTGCTGCTAGTGGAGTGCAGTGTAATAGTTTTATTTTTTCCTCTTATGACAGCACTGTAAATTTGTCATGCTGCTTGAGTCCAAAGGATTTTGTTTACATTTCTTCAAGTTTGTAACCACTTGTAGTTGACCTTGCACGGCAAGTGCTGCTAGTGTGTAGTTCAGTGTAATATTTATTTTTATTTTTAAGCACTGTACTGTATGTTCGAGTTGCACTTTATTGTACTTTTTTATAAATAATTATATTTGGAATAAAAATTCGTACCAAATGTGGCATCAACCTTGATTGGCCTCGCTCTGCATTCTCCTTTCCTGGCCTTGGGGAAGGCCAGCTTCCAGACTCCTGTGATATTGTTGCCACCTGTAGTATAAAAATACACAACAGCCAATAATGACATTTTAATTCTGTATTTATGTGAATAAAAAACGAATATATACGGAGTAACTAAAATATATTAGACGTATGTGGGACAATTGCTAAAATAGTTTCTATGTAAAAAAAAAAAATGCAGAGATTAGGGTGCACAGGGTGCCACACTAGCACTTTGAGGAGAGATTAAAGACAATAGCAAGGATGCACATGGGGTGATCAGGCTTTACCGTCATGCTTTGAAGCAATGACTTCGTGTGTTTACACTTTACATTTCCAAAGAAGAAAGAAATGAATAATCACGGTGACAGTGCTATATACTATCCTGTAGTCGGTCTGAAAGACAGACCAGACCCAGGACAGGAGACCATAGAGCCAAAGACGGACAGTAGGGCTAGCCCTGGTCCAGTGCTTGCTACAGTAGGGCTAGCAGCGAATAAGCGATCTGAAAATGCGAAATATTGCATGTTGCAGTTCGCCTGCTAATCTCTGCAAAATACGACACCAGTCAGCGAACAAATAAAGAGCGAAAACGGTCGCATTTTCGCACATTCGCCACTGATGTGGAAGCTTGCACGGACTTCAATTGGTTTTTTTTTTAAATGCGAATTATTCGCACGAATATATCACGTCGCCAATTCGCCAGTGCGTAATGACCAGCTCAATCTCAATGTAAGTTTAAGAGAGTGATGCGACGTTTATGCTATCTCCAACACAGACGGACATAGCCCTGGTACAGTCCCAGTCTCTCTGTAAGCACTGGACCAGGGCTAAGGGCCGATTCATACTCCTGTTTCGGCGCTGTAGTGCCGAAATGATTTCGGCTCGTCAGAAAATTTCAGTAGCACCGAAGAGCCGACTTTAGGACGGTACCCGCCCCCCCGAACCTCAAATGACGTCAAATTGTAGGCTCTACAGCGCCGAACCGACTTTTATTCGGCTCTAAAATAGGAGTATGAATCGACCCTAAGACGGACACAAAACAGTGTCGAATTTTCACTACAAAACATCACACAAAGTTAACATAGGAAATATTATAAAGTACTTACATTTAAATGGCGGATTGTTGGTATTGATCCCCGCTTCAAACGCCTGGTTGCTGCGAAACCAGCCGCATGCATCCCCAAATTTTCACAAGAATCCACCGTAAAGTGATTTTGACACACAAAAAGATTGGGCCATACCGCTTTTGTGTCTTCTTGGGACGGAATTGTATGCGTGTTAATGCTTGGGTTGATACAGTCTATAACTGCACAATTATGAATCCTTACAGATGATTTACTCTTAGGTTTAGACATGTTTTAGTCACGTACATCCAGGCACAGGCAGTAATGGCGCAGTTCAACAACAAAACTTTTTCTCAGGCACAGAGCTGAGGGGCGGGGATTATGCAAAACAGGGCTGCATTCCTGACGTAAATATGAGGGCCGAATCAGACGAGCCGTCTATACATGCAATTTACATGAAATCCCATGTAGGTTGAGAATGACTAATTGTTCAAATATGAGTCTTTGTGGAGATAGAAAATACATAGGGGAGCCAAAAAAACACTAAAAAAATTAAAAAAGTTGAATTTTATGTTATAGCTCCTTTAATGTTTAACTTTCTATTGTAGTGTGCCTTTACTAATTACTTGCGCAAGCAGAGCGCGCAAGTAATCGTTTCGCTTGGTCTCTTCGAAGTGAAGACAAGTTTTCTTCAACGGTAAATCTGTGCCTGGTTTGCTGGGACTAGTTACAACATTACGTCATCCTTGAGAGAGTACATGGTGTGTATATGACGTAATGTTGTAACTTGTAACTTGTAACATTACGTCATATACACACCATGTACTCTCTCAAGGATGACGTAATGTTGTAACTAGTCCCAGCAAACCAGGCACAGATTTACCGTTGAAGAAAACTTGTCTTCACTTTTTGGAACCAAGTAACCACAGTATACTGCTAATCAAATTACAACTACATACTCTGTATGTAGTTGTAACTAGAACAACTACATACAGTCTGTGCCTGGTTTGCTGGGACTAGTTACAAGTTACAAGTTACAACATTACGTCATATACACACCATGTACTCTCTCAAGGATGACGTAATGTTGTAACTAGTCCCAGCAAACCAGGCACAGATTTACCGTTGAAGAAAACTTGTCTTCACTTTTTGGAACCAAGTAACCACAGTATACTGCTAATCAAATTACAACTACATACTCTGTATGTAGTTGTAACTAGAACAACTACATACAGTCTGTGCCTGGTTTGCTGGGACTAGTTACAAGTTACAAGTTACAACATTACGTCATATACACACCATGTACTCTCTCAAGGATGACGTAATGTTGTAACTAGTCCCAGCAAACCAGGCACAGATTTACCGTTGAAGAAAACTTGTCTTCACTTTTTGGAACCAAGTAACCACAGTATACTGCTAATCAAATTACAACTACATACTCTGTATGTAGTTACTTGCGCAAGCAGAGCGCGCAAGTAATCATTTCGCTTGGTCTCTTCGAAGTGAAGCCAAGTTTTCTTCAACCGTAAGTCTGTGCCTGGTTTGCTGGGACCAGTTACAACATTACGTCATCCTTGAGAGAGTACATGGTGTGTATATGACGTAATGTTACAAGTTACAAGTTACAACATTACGTCATATACACACCATGTACTCTCTCAAGGATGACGTAATGTTGTAACTGGTCCCAGCAAACCAGGCACAGACTTACGGTTGAAAAAAACTTGGCTTCACTTTTTGGAACCAAGTAACCACAGTATACTGCTAATCAAATTACAACTACATACTCTGTATGTAGTTGTAATGTGATTTGTAATTTGTAAATCTGTGCCTGGTCTGCTGGGACCAGACTACACAGATGACCATATCTCTTACGTCATCACTGAGAGCTAGTCATACATATACACACCATGTACTCTGGTCCCAGTTCTCAACGATGACGTAATGTTGTAACTGGTCCCAGCAAACCAGGCACAGACTTACGGTTGAAAAAAACTTGGCTTCACTTTTTGGAACCAAGTAACCACGGTATACTGCTAATCAAATTACAACTACATACTCTGTATGTATAAACTGAAAAAGATATAAATATAAAGACCTTCATGTCAAGATTAGGCTTTAAACAATTAAATACAAATCCAACTACAGATTTCGGAAGTATTTTAGATCATGTATATTTCAACAAATTTGAAAGTATTATTACAGAAATTGAAGTTAGAGACACATATTACTCTGATCATGATTTAGTATTAATATCACTATAGTACAAAATGAAATACATTTAAAACAATTGACAATTTACAATAAGTAATAAAATAATTATACTGTATAATATATTTTAATTCAGTTTATATACCTTTTTTTCATCACATATAAATGATTCATTTTTCTGTAAAAAAGTAGTTAGGTAGCAAATAGTTACACGTAATGATTATACATTTCAAACGTTCCTTCACAGAGATACTGAGATGTGATACTTTCCAGCGGTCGAAAGTACTTGCGCGCTCTGCTTGCGCACTAGTAGGCCATTTATGGCCTACTAGTGTGCAACAAGCAAGTATGCACTCGGCAGAGTGCAGTTCTAGTTAGGTATAAATTAAAGAATGCAAGTATAAGTACTTAATGTTGAGCATTATTGACATGCCAAACCATATCGAAGAGTATACCGTGAGACATCTGACTAGCAGGGACAAAAAAATGAAATAAAAATAATGCAATGTCATAATGTAAACTCAAAGAATTTACCCTTTTGTCTCCATTCACCTTCTTCTTCTTTCGTGTATCTTCGTCAAATGTCCAGCACAGTGTCCGAAAGCCACGCCATTGTCTCTGGTCCCACTTGGAAGAGGCCAGCCTCTGAAGGAGGTCTGTACAGAGGACAGGTGGTAATAATGTGGTCCGCAGTCTGCTCGGGCTCGCCACACTCGCATTCTGCGCTGTCTGCCAGGCCCCACTCCTTCATGGACGATCCGAAGCGTCCGACCCCGGTACGGAGGCGGTTTAGCAGGGTCCAGTGCCGGCGTGGTAGATGTTCTCCTTCGACTCCGTCTCCCGGGTCTTGGATGTAGCGGTGCAGGCGTGTGGGCTCAGCCGACTCCCATTCCCGCTTCCAGGTGGTTGCCAGCCATGCCCTTGTAGACAGGTCCTCAGGGATGGAACCAAGCAGGTCTTGTGCTCTCCTGTTATAGGGGTGACGGGACTTAAGTCTATATGGGGGCGCTGCCTTAGTTGTTGTTTCGTGCAGAATATGCCAGTCGTTTTGTTGGGCTTTCCTTGCAAGCGCGAGGGTTGCGGCCTCTCGTCGAAGGCCGGCGGGGGCAATTCCTGCTAGGACTGGCAGGTAGGACACAGGGGTCGGCTTCAGGCAGCCAGTTACAATACGAAGGGCATTATTGATGACCGGGTCAATCTTCCTCACGTGAGGGCTTCTACTCCAGACTGGAGCACAGTACTCTGCAGCAGAGAACACCAGGGCTTGTGTGGAGATCTGTAGTGTCCTGGCGGAGGCTCCCCAAGTTGTGCCAGCGAGGCGGCGGATAAGCGAGACCCTTGACGATACCTTGGCTCTTACTTCCTGCAGGTGTTGTTTGTAAGACAGTGTCCTGTCCAGCCGAACCCCGAGGTACTTGGGGGCTAGTTGGTGCTCTAGGCGCTTGTTGTCAACAGACACCGACAGTTCCATCTTTGCCTCTCTGTTGCACAGATGGTATGCGGCCGACACCGTCTTCCCAAGGCTGAGCTGCAGACGCCACTTGCGCAAGTAGTCGGCCAAGGTGCTCATGTCCAGGTTAAGACCGTCTTCCACTGCTGACCATGTTGGTTGACGCAGCATGATTGCTAGGTCATCAGCGTAACCATATTGCCTGGATTTTGTCTCCGGAATGTCATGGATATAGATGTTAAATAGCAGTGGTGAGAGAACAGCCCCCTGTGGCACCCCATTTCTTAATCTCCTCAATCTGCTTCTCTTGCCGTCGCTGGTCCTGAGGATGAAGCTGCGGTTGGACAGCATCTCCATTATAAACCTCACCATATGCCGGTCTGGGATCGTTCTTAGCAGCTTTAGGTGAAGTCCACGGAGCCAGACAGTGTCATATGCGGCCGTTAGATCAAGCAACACCACTCCAGCTTTCTCGTTGGCCTGAAAGCTGTCCTCAATGTCCTGGGTGAGTAGTGTCACCTGGTCCACCGTTGACCTGCCCCGTCGGAAACCAGCCTGCTCCCTGGGGAGTTGTGGGTCTACTACTGGCTCTATGCGGCTGAGGATCATCCTCTCCAGTAGTTTAAATGGCACGCAGAGCAGTGAGATGGGTCTGTAGGCCTTGGGGTCTTCCGCACTTTTGCCTGGTTTCAGCAGGGCGATAACAGCAGCACGGCGCCAGGTCTTCGGCAGCTTGGACCTCTGGAAGCAAGATGAGAAAAAGGAGCAGAGCCAGGTAGATGTTGTCTCGCTCTGATGGATCATGAACTCTGGATGGATGTTATCCTGCCCCGGGGACTTGCCTTGTTTGAGCTTGTCGATGGCCGCTCTGAACTCAGCTGTTGTGAAGGCTCCAGATGTGTCAGCCTCAACACTTGGTGCCCTAGAGAGGGCAGATACCTCGCGCAGTGTGAGGCGGGCAAAGTTCTTATCTGCACCTTGGAATTGGCTGTTCTTCAGGAGCTGGGCTGCAATGGCGTCTGCTGTAACAGGACACTTGGGGGGTGTTGTTTTCCTGCCAGTGAGCTGGTTGATAACCTGCCATGCCTTACGGCTGGAGTGGGTGAAGTCGATTGATTCAACAGTTTCAGTCCATCTGGCCCTTCGGGTGGTGTCCAGCTTGTTGAGTAGTGCCGTTGCAGTCGCGTCCACATCCTCCCTTGAGCCAGCCTGCTGATGTTCCTGCAGGAGGTGGTTGCACTCTTCGTCCCAGCCCGGAATGTATCTCGCATTAAAGCCGCGTGGGATGGTTTTCTTTGCTGCAGTTAGGAGCACTTCGCAGTAGGCTGCATAGGCTGAGTCAACATCAGCGATGTCTGGGTCCGGGAGACGGGCTGATGATCTCTCTGTCTCCGCAGTGAATGCCTCCCAGTTGGCTTTCCGGAAGTTCCACCTACGGACAGGTTTACCCTCTACTGGCTGCACCAGAGAGGGCACTTTTATGACAGACGGTCGGTGGTGTGACCGGGGGAACCTATCGATGACCCGTCTCTCCGGAATAGGGTCGCTGTTGCCGCACACAGCAAAGGCGAGGTCTGGGTTGGTAAAGGTGTTCCATCTTGCAGAGTGGAAACTTGGTGGCTCTTTGGGGTCGAACAGGAGCTGGGCGTTGGCGTTGGAGGCCCACTCACACAGCGTCTTTCCATCTGGTGTCGTGTGGGAGTATCCCCAGTCAGTGTGCTGGCAATTGAAGTCCCCTGCATAGATGGCGGGTGCCTGGGCAAGTGGGAGGTCCGACACAGTCAGTGTAGATGGTGGGGGCTTGTACACATTTATGACCGATGTTGCCTGTATCCTGGTGGACAGCCACTCAATGCTGGCGCCTGGTGGAGATTGGCCAGAGGCTGTCCATCCAAGATCAGACCTCACAAAGGTCGCAATCCCGTGGTGTCTGCTGGGAATGGATCATTCATTCACCAACTGCCATATAAGCCGACGCATTAAAAAGTTTGCAGGCCCCGGAAAGAGTTCCAAAACCTCCTCCCGAGACAAGGTGTAAAGCATACCAGCGTCAATATTGGCAGCTGGAACAGAAATTACAGTTATTTATTAAACTAACTAACTAATTCAGCCCGGTGTGTAAATAAGTGGTTTTCAAAGTGGGTCTGGTGTTCTTGAGGGTAGGTCCCATCATTTTCTACATTTAAAAATTTCAAAGAGGAAATGAAAGCATTGTGGTTCACAAGTATTGAATCATTTTACATTTCCTGTACATGTTCTGACATTTAGCTCTTCCTACAGCAGAATAAAGCCTGCCTTAGATGACACGGCTGGGGACCCCCATAAGAGAAGTTTTTACAGCTCTAGCAGATATTCTCAACCCGTTTAATTTCAAGGACCCCCAGTTTGACATGCATTAGGCTACCCCCATTTAATGGCATTTCTATCTCTGGGACCCCCAATGTATATTGTAAAAGCAATTTTAATTTAACTCTGAGAGTGTACAAATGGACCTGTCATGGTCCATTTTGTTCGTTCCATGTGTACACTACAGACCAATAAGGGTCCAAACTATAATTTACGTGGGGACCCCGGACCACACTTTGGTAACCACTACCCTAAAGGACCACTGGTTGAGAACCACTGGTCTAATGCCATTAAACTGGGGGTTCTTGAAATTAAAATGGTTCAGAATCACTGCAATAGCAGTACAAATCTTTTATTATGTTGGTCCTTGGCATCTCTTTTCAAATGGGGGTCCGCGGGCTTTTAAGTGTACATTTGGGGCTCATTGACATCAACACGTTTGAGAACCACCGCCTGAAGCTAGTTATAAGTTTAACACTGCAGCCATATGAAGCCACACAATACGGACATATGAAGCTAACCATAGTAATGTCAGACACAAAACGTTTTGCAGTAAGCACAACCCTTGAAACATTAAATGCGTTATACAACAACGTGGCTGGCTGGCTAACGTTCGCAGCTAACAATGCTAAGTTGCTAACCATTGCCAGCAACACATTAAACAAAACACGTTTTACAAATGTCTATACGGGTATATACCATACCTGCGAGCGTGCTAGTGATCACGTCGTCGACTCGTCGTCCAGTTCCATTACGCGGTGTAGTCAGCAATATCCGATATAATATGTTGTTTATTGAAAGTTTGCGGCTGCCGGCTGTGTTACTAGTGTAGTGTGTTTGAGTTTGAAATGGTGCGGTCCGGTTCGGAGTTTATCTACGTCACATATTGGTTCATCGTACCTGGACCATACCATCTCCTCTGAGGGGGTGTTGCTGCTCTAATAAATATATTTTATATTTGCTAATAACTGTTTCCTCTAAATAAACGTTTTGGATTATGCACGTAAAACAGTATATATAAATTCACGTGTATTTTAAACAATAATAAATAGCCCTAAGTAAGTTGATGTTGTGAAAGCACAGAATATTGAGGACTACCCCTTAAAATCAGGTCTTCCAACAAATAAATTAAGCAATGAAGAAAAGTTATTAGCTCTTAGTAAGAAAACAACCCTTTCCTCTGCGGTGTAATGGCGAGTTTATGATAAAACAAAATCAAAAGTAAGAAAATGTATTGGCGCTGTGTAATTTGTAGTGTTTTTTTGGCTTTAACACTCAACGCGTTGTTGAGTCACATTAACAATGCACACAGTCGCAGCCCAGACTTCCACGTTGTCTGTGGAATTGACGATTGTACGAACGAGTACAGAGTGTACAATTCTCTATGGTACCACGTTCGGAGAGTCCACGCAGAACACCTTAGTAGTACTGGCAAGGGTAAGGCTAAACCACGGAGGAGGACATCCAGGACAACACTTGCGACCACTAGACAGCCCACAACAGTGCTAGCTAGCACTGCTAGTAGCCGTTGGAACTACAGGCCACCCGAAAGCAGCGAGCAGAGGTAAATACTTTAGACTTGAAATAAAGATCTATTGTCTTCATTTCTATGCAATGCGTTTCAAGGGGGCTGTTTAATTTGGTCCCAGATGTGAATATTTATGGGCCTACAAGGGACATGAGTCATAATTAAATATGACAAATAGGTTATAGGCATTTTGCTATGGTGTCTTTTTTAATTAACCAGAAATTGCGATAAAATCGTTTTTTTTCTAAAATGATTTCAACATTGATTTTGCTCATAACATAGGATATAATGTAGGCTATAGGATGCGGCCATGCAAATTGTCAGTGTCCTAGGAATGTCTTTATTTAGTTAACCTCAATGTTTATGAAATGTGAACAAACATGGAATTTGTTGTTGACACAGACAGTGACTTAATGTGTCTTTTAATAATATAACTAATTATGAACCTATTTTGTCTAGTAATCATGCATTGATTTGTTAAAAATTACCAAGAGACATTACCTTCATAACGGTTGTTTTGTCTAAATGTATAAAGTAAAAACATCTGATGGATGAATGTATAGTACAAAAAGAGAGGTGTCTATCTGAGATTAAGTAGAGTTTATGATTAGATGGATACACTCAACTAAACTACCTGAAATTAGTTCTTAATGGTGGGCCCTATTGTAAACAAGTGTAATGCTTTATGGTGTCGTCCACTCATTGTTAACAGTTGTTGTATTGAGTTGTACTTGAAATGTACTGTAATTCTGCAAACTGTTAATAAATCAATCAATCAATGTACTTTCACTTTGCACCATTAACAGAGACCAACCACCTGTGGATGGAATGGAAAGAGTGCAGTCAGCTGAAGGCCATGCAACAATGGAGGATAACGGAGTGTCACCCTCAGGTACTTGCACTTGACCTCTCTTCCCCCTTGCTGCCCCCCTTCTCCCCATTATCTCATGCAAATGGAGCATGAACCTAAACAAACCTGTGATATGATGACAAAGTTGATTCTGACCCTGTCCTTCCAGAGCATTTTGGTGTTTTTGACCCTACCGTGTCATTATACTCTGGCTTCACGATTACCCCTCCACTGCACAATGAGCTTCCTGAGAACGCTGACCCGAATTTTACAGACGCTGCAGAAGGCCCCTCTGCATCATGCACATCTACGGTAAGCCTAGTTTCTTAAACACACGATTAAGGTTGTGTGGTCTCCAAAATTTAAACCACGGTTTATGCCATCAAATTAATTTGGTACTCATCTAACTGTCTGATTAATTTGATTGTGGTCGAGATGACAGCTGTTAAATAAATGCAATATATGCAATCAGACTGCTTACAGTCGCCGCAAGATGTATCCTTTCACCAGTACACACACACTCGAGTCTTAAATGAATGCATTATTGATAAACGAACAACAGCACTTTATTTTCTGGACGTCCTATGTTATCGCAATATCTTAACTGATTTCAAGCCTAGATATTAAAACTTATAGTTAGTACAATAGTTTGTCAATTATCAATTATCAATATTAAGTCAATCATTTTGAAATCTGACCGATGGGTGATAATCTATCCTGCAGTGTCAGGATTGATAAAGACATGCATGTTTGTTTAGTCACATCATTGCTGTGAATGGGGCAAACTGCAGTAGGCTGCTGCTCTCCATCACTTCATCTCCTACTCTCCATCACTTCATCTCCTGCTCCTAGCTTGTGATCTAGTAGTCGTCTCATCTGTTTATTTTATGACAGTAGGAGTCACATAACCCAAAACTAGTACAACACGTGTTGAAGCCAAATGTATACTTCGTATAGGACAGGGCCTTAATTGTGTCAGAAATACTGATCTACAGACTTAAAATGTGTTTTGCCAGCTTCGTTGTAAGCTTGTAGATCTGCTATTTCTACATGCTGCCCACTGTACCAACTCCAGGTGGGCAGCGGAGTTGTTATCACAATATTGTGAGAACAACTCTACTGGTTCCGTAAATCACGTGATGTGACAAGTGTACTTTTAAAATAAATGCTGTGTTCAGTGAGTGCACAGTTGCGCACACACACACACACACACACACGCATGCACTCACTCACTCTTCTGATATTTTTATTTATTTATTTTATTTAGGATCTGACCAGACAAGATGCTGTGATTAGCCCAGATCTGCCAGAGCCTACAGAAGACACCTCTGCATCATGCACATCTAAGGTAAGCCTACAGTAGTTTCTTCAACACATGATAGCATGATTCATGGATATTGGGAAATTGTGGTTAGTGAGGTTTAATACACACTTCTGATATATATATATATATTCTTTTTAAGGAGCTGTCCAGACAAGCTACTGCGATTCTGTTGACTGCGAGAGAAAAGCACCGTCTTACACAGGTTTGTCTTATTGCAAGTTGAATACCAGTTAGCTGTCCCTTTAAGCATAGGCTTAAGGGGACCCCTTAAGCCTATCAGAGTAAAATGGGGGGGGGGGGGGCACACACACTAGCATACGTATTCTGGGGTAACATTTCTTTGAAACGGCAGATCGTCAAGCTCACAACGGGTCGCAGTGCCACAGCTTGTAGATCTGCTGTTTTTTAGTGATGAGGTTTGGTGTAGAGTGTAAAAAAAGCTGACCACGTACAGATTAAAAGTTATTGAGGGGAATAGAAAATACTTAAGCAATAATTTACACTACACTGATGATAGTGTTGTCAGACAAGTCTACAGTATGAAGCTATATCTCCATTTGGGCATGCAACATGTTTTGGACTATTGTGATGTAATTTGTCCTTTTCTACCGTGTTTTTCAGAGCGCTGTGAATGATGTTGTGGCGGGGATGCAGCAGTACCAAGCTCTGTTGGTGTCTAACCTCAGGAGTCGACTACAAGCCGTATTCCAGCAACATCAAGGAACTGAACTTGAAAACGAGGCCATGGCTGTGTTTGACCAGATTGAGGATCCTTTTGCAGAAGTTTCGACAACGTACAGGCAGGACCGTGTCATTAAGGACATTTTCAATTTTGTGGAGTCAGAAGAGGTTTTGGGAATATTGCCAAACAAAAATGTTTCCATTATGTGCCCCTTATCAAAAGTCTGGAACAGCTCTTGTCTCATCCAAAGGTATTGGCGATGATAGATGAGCCACAGAGATGCAGAAGTGGTTATTTCTATGACATCAATGATGGAGAACTCATTAAATCCCACCCTTTATTTTCTGCTCGGCCCTCTGCGTTACAGATAATTATTTATACAGATGACATTGATATATGCAATCCACTTGGTTCTCATGCTTCCAAGCATAAGTTGACTATGTTTTATTACACGTTGGGGAACATTAATCCTAAATATAGATCCAAATTAGCTGCCATTAGACTACTCGCCATTGCAAATAGGAGTGAGCTCTCAGAATGTGGAGTGGATGCAATTTTGGAAAGGTTGCGTCAAGACATGGTCAAGCTATATAATGGGGTTAAAATTCTAATTGGGAATGGTGAGCGTGAAATATTTGGAGCATTAGTTTCAATATGTGGAGACACCTTAGCTCAGCATGAGCTTTGTGGATTCAAAGAGGGTGTTGGATTTGCTTACAGTAAATGTCGCCAGTGTGAATGTTCATTTGACAACATGCAAAAGCATTTTGATGAGGTTAACTTTGAGAAAAGGACAATAGAGAGACACCTCCGGCAGTGCAGTGACATAGAGAAAGCCAACACAGAGTCTTTCAGAAGCAGTTTAAAAACTACATTTGGCATCAACAGACGGAGCAAACTGTTAGATTTCCCAGGCTTTAATTTGATAAAACAGTCACCCCAAGATATGATGCATGTAATTTTGGAAGGCATTGCTCCATTAGAAATAAAATGTGTCATAAAAGATTTGGTTCTTTCAGCAGAACTACAGTTGGATGCTCTGAATAGTGCACTAATTGCATTCCAATACTGTCCACTTGATGTTGGTGATAAACCAAGCCCTATATCATACACCACTTTGGCTTCCAGTGATAATAAGTTGAAGCAGTCCTCAGGGCAAATGCTTGTTCTCCTAAAGATACTGCCATTTTTGATCGATGCCGTGAAAGGCCATGAATATTACACATTAATTCTTGAACTGATCGAAATTGTTCAAATTTTGTTTGCTCCTGTTATTGGTCTACAGACCATCAACAAATTGAAAACGCTCATCGAGCAGCACTTGCAGCATATGAAGAACCTTTTCCCAGATAACAACATCGTCCCCAAACAACACTGTTTGATACATGCAGCATCCCAAATGAAAGAACTAGGGCCAATGGTACGTCACATGTGCATGAGATTCGAATCTAAACATTGCTTTTTCAAAAAGTGGGCCTTGAAGTCAAATTTAAAGAATATTTGCAAGTCTCTGATTAGGAACAATCAAATGTATGAATGTTGCCAGACTGTAAGTGCAGAACACCCCATTTTTGCAAATGAGTGTTTGTTGGGTCCAACATCAGAAATCAGAAATATGTCATACTTGAAAGACAAAATGAAGGCCTTCCTTGGAAATGGTGAGGTAAACCATGCAGTATCTGTTAGATGGATTAGTCTAAATGGAAACAAATATATACGGGATAAGTAATTAGTTGTGTCTACTGTTAATTCCAGTAACCTGCCTGAATTCGGTCTGGTAAGAAACATATATGTTATCAATTCAGCATTCTATTGCTTGGAGTTACAGCAGCACGATACTATTTGTTATGATACCGATTACATGGCATATAAAATTGAGATTCCACACATGGCTCAAGCCACTGAGTTGGTAGCGGCTGATAACCTGGTTGATTACACTCCATATTATCGGTACACTCACAAGGGCATGGAATATGTCCCCATGAAATATAACCTAGGAGATGTGATTGGGCTACACAAAGATTTAGACTGATTTCGGCTCTCAATTTGGTCTTGTAATGATGTTGGGAAAAGGGTCTTCATATGCTGTAATTCACTGGTTCCCAACCAGTGAACTACAGTGGGTTAGGACCCATTTGTGGGTCACAGACATATTTTTATGGGTCCCTTAATTTTGAGTTTCCTTCATTTGGTTTTTAATTGTTTATTTCAAAATCTTTTCTACTTCATTAACCCATTCAGGACGGGAACCCCTTATGGTGTTTTAACCCATTCAGGCCTGACGTCAAAAATAAATAAAAGGTTTTCTAAATCATGACAATTTTCAGAAAGATTTGAGGCACATTTTAACGATTTTTCAAAAATAGCAGACCTACAAGTTCATAGCGTGCCACTCGGTGGCGCGCTATGAGTTTGTAGATCTGCTATTTTTCAATAGCTAAATTATAACATAATGTTTAAAACACCAAAAGTGGTTCCCGCCCAAAATGGGTTGCATTGTCATACTTTAGCTACAAGCTCATTGCTGCGCTATGACCTTGTGGATCTGCTATTGCCCCAGGGGCAGTGTTGTTTGGGGCAATGTGTTACTGATTAGGGATGGAGCTTGTATACATTTTATTGATAACTATAGCACCTAATTGTTCCTGCTTATTGAGCCCACAATAGAGCATTCTTTAATTTAAATATAAATAAATATGACAAATTCTGGCAGATTCTAAAATATTTTATTGGCCAGTTGTTGACTTGCTACGTGGCACTTGTTACATTTTAAATGCATTTTTGTTTACATTTTACAATAATCTACTTTAGTTTTGTTTCATGTTTTATTTTAGTAGTAAGTGTCAGAGTTTGGAGTAAGTGTAAAAGTTTGGAAGCACTCGTTATCAGTAAAGCAACCTCCTGCTGCCTCCTGCATTATGTGCAAATTGAAAAATGGCTGTTGAGTCATAGTCAACGAGCGCTTCCAAACTCCAGCACTTAGGGGGAAAAAATCATCTGCAAGGAATGTCTTGAACATGTCTACGGTGGATTTATATTAAACACATTGCAGATAGAGGATAATTCAAGCTTTCCGTACAGCTGCAATGTTGGTGAATTTGCACTTTAACCAAAGCCATGGTTCTTATAAATGTTTGATCTGAAACATTGTGTGATGGTAAAATTTGTTGCAGATTTTAAAGTGTACCAAAGCCTCTCACTGTTGAATGGTTACAGTTGCAACATGCTGCAACATCATGTGATATCAGAACTTAAGTCAGATTTACAGATGAATAAAGTAAAACAAATGAAACTGTAGTACATTCATCATTTCTTATATTGAGAAGAACTGGTCTTAGTCTTCAAATAAGGAAATATAATCTTGTGCCTCTGCTGGGATATGCATGCAAATCCTTGTTGTATCTTGTTACTGGTTAAATATTGCTCAATATCTGATTTAATTCCCTATTAAGAAAATATAAGTAATTTTTCCTTAAAATGAGGAAAACATCCTAGTGTGAAACATGCTTGACAAGCAATGTTTTTCTTTTTATGAAAAAAATAAGACTTAAACGCTCCAAACAAGAACATATGTTCTTTCTTGATATTTCGTTTTTGCAGTGTAGCTCTTGGATGGGCCCATCTCCCTGCAGCTTTGTATTGACAAAATGGAAGAAAAAAAAAAAAACATTATATGCCATGGAATTCATCGGAATTCTTTATTTTATCAACTATATTTTCACATGCAAGGAATACTTTCAGTGAACATTGAAAAGTAGCAGTAGAAATATAAAAACAGTTCTTAGTGTGTTTGGTATAGTCATAGTCCCAGGAGCAGTTTGTGTAATATAATAATTAAATGATACTCACCAGCTGTATGACTTCACGAAAACCCAGATCTGGACAGTTCTCCAGGACTATAGTTGCGGTGTCCATTGCCCCCCCCACCCAGGACATGGATCATAGCAGGGCTAAGACCGTGTAGACCAGGACCACCGTGAAGGAAGACATGTCCCACCATCCTGCCAGCCATGAGAAAGAAATCGCTCTCCACTAGGGAGTCGTCTGTGTTTGGAAGGAGATGACCCGGTTCGCCCTCAAACAGCTTAGTCACTGCCATATTACCTGTAGAGACGAAATTAAGATTTTTTTTTTACTATTCAAGGACACCAGTCACCAACCATGTTTCCTGCCGCATTTAGGACAGGAACCCAATTTTTGGGGTAATTGTTGCCACGTACAGTGTGTATATAGTTTTTGAATAAATATTTTAAGTTTTTCTGAAAACTTGAGTCATGATTTAGAAGGTAATGCATGTTTAGAGTCAGCCTTAGTCGTATTTTGTTTAAATGTATGTGTAGCCGGCTGGAATTGAGCCTTTGGGGACACCGTAGACTGGCTGCCCTGCCACTTCCTGGTTTTCAATCAGTGTTACTATTTAAAGGCCTTGTAGTCTACCAAACAATAGTCTGCTTGGTGGTTACATGGCTGTGGGTCCTGAGACCTGAGTCATACACTTATGCTGGTTTAATGCTGTTGCCAGGGTGAGTAAGGTGTTTCATGCCTATTGGTTTAATGAGGTTTATACTATCTGATAATTGTAAATAACTCTGCTGTTATAATTCAGGTTGATCATGTACCAAACATTGCTGTGGCGAGAGGGAGTGTCAAGTACAGACAACTGAAGGTACGCAAACAGACATTGTTGTTTAAGCCTACTTTGTGTTTGTTGGTGTAACTTAATTAAAGTGTTTGTTTTTATTTCATCCTGTAGATTGCCACTGCTGCTTTGTTTTGTTTTAGTTTATTTTGTTTAGTTTGAGTTCATGCGTTGATTTTATTGCTTTTAGTATTTTGAGTCATTTCTGTTATTGAGCTGTTTCCTTTTGTTAATTTGTTGTTTCCCTCCCCACATGGTGGCGAGTGTTGCATCTGGATGCCGAAGAGAACCATTTGATGAATTAGCTGACTGGCCGTATGGGTTGCTACCACTAGGATCTCACGTTAGCCCACGACTAAGGTTTGGCTGTGACTGCACCTCTTTTCACGGTGTCGCTCCTGTTTTTTCATGCATGCTGTGCTTTGCTGTGCGTGTGGTTAGTAATTATTAGTTTCTTAGTCTTTCATCGTTAGTGTGTTTTCTAGCGGTTTAGCTCCCCCTTATTAGCTGGTTAACTATTTTGCCTATTGGCCCGACTGGCTCCAAATGTGACCTCGTCTCCCCTTTTTATCAGTAGTGTTGGACCTGTTTATTGGCTTTATAGTATACCTGCTTTTAAAAGATTGTTCGCCTTATATATTCTGACATGATAATAAATGTTTTGTATTCATACTCTTAAACGTTTAATACATTTCCGTTTTGTGGAACAAGTCTCAGTCCTTATAACAAACTTGCATTTGTGGGGAACCCAGTTTACTGGTCTGTTTAATTCCTTGAACTATCTCAAGGTGGCGTAGTCATACAAAAGTAAATCCTTTGGTACACTTGGTTACATATATAATTGATAAACATACCAAATGAAATAGACAAAACATTTACTGTAAAGCCAAACATACCCATGTTAATATGGAATCCATTGATGAGTTTATCAGAGATCGTTGAGAGGACGTACCGCTTCACACCGTCCCCAACTGCTGAATCTCCTGCAGACATGTTGAACAATTAACCCTAAACCCAACTTTTGTCAAACCATCACTAAACCCAGGTTTATTTTACCTGATGTTCTCCTTGGCGGAAGGGTATGTGATTGGCCACATAATCTTTTCCGAACGTCCCATTCGAGAAGACACAGCCCAGAGCCGAAGTCTACCTTTACATGGGCAGGGTAACAAACCTACCTTCTATGATGTCACGGAGCATAAAGAAGCTAACCAATGACTCACCCACCCACCTCAGAAACTATGAAAATCACAGACACATTTGTCCCATGTTTAGTGTTAAACAATTCCAAATGAATATACATACCCTTAAGCTGGCAGTCTAAAGGAGATGCCCAATTTACACCAGCTTTTTTGTAGAAACACAAAATGGCCCGGTCTTGCTCCTCTACATCTTTGCAAATGTCGACGCACAGCTTAAGCAGTTGATTTCCGTCTGCTTTCAAGAGCAAATCCTGAGTGAACAAAAATGCAGCTCTCTTGGGATCAGGAGTGGCCATCCATTCTGTGATTCAGAAACAAACCATAACTTCAGTTAATACATGTTTGTGTCTGTAGGGTTAAAAAGTAAAACAATGTCAGAAGCCAACCCCTGAGTATATGATTTAACAAGCCATGTAGAGAAAAAAAAAAGACCACAATCATATCGGGTTTTACCGGTGCGGTACACACTGTCAGCAGCAGGGCTAACAACAATACTGCTGTGACTGCTGACCACCGCTTGGACACTTGGTGTGCACTGAGCAACATTTCCTGTAAATGGGAATTTGGGACACAGTTTTAGGGAAACGCATTTGGAGATACTACATTTCCTCGCTGTCAGGCAGACACTTATTATCTGCAATCTCCATGTTTTAACTGCATGTATGCCTACATGATCACACTACACTTCTTGCATGTACAACATAGTTTGGGTGAGTGAATAAGAGGTTGCGCAGCAACCACATGTACTGCGCATGCAAATCCACTTATTGGACAAAAAAGTAAACTGTAGAATGTGTAAATACATTCAAGACGAACATGCCGTGGCCAGTCTAATTAGAATTCTTAGTCAGTCATTATAGGCAAGGTACTGACCCTGTGAGCAACCCAAGACATTATACCGCATATGAACCAAAGATGAAAAGGTGTTAAAATACTACCTACCTTGCTCAGGTGCCATGTTGTCTGAAACGCCGCTTGTTCCTGCCTGCTCTTCATCTTGAGACACGCGTGTAATAATAATAATAAACTTTATTTATAGAGCACCTTTCATGACACGAGTGCAGCGCAAAGTGCTTTACAAGACAACAAAGTATAAAAACATCAAACAACATAACAATCGAGGCATAAAGCAATAAAAAATGCATATAAAGACAAAGAAATAGATTAAAAAATAGTGAGATTAAAATCAAAGGGTTCAGCCAAATGCTGAAATAAAAAAGTGGGTCTTAAGCTGAGTTTTAAAAACCTCTAGGGAGGGTGCCAGCCTAAGGTGGATTGGAAGTTTATTCCAAACCGTCGGCCCGTGGAAGGAAAATGCTGCTTCGCCGTATTTTTTCAAAGCCATTTGTTTTGGTTTTTCAAGCAGGCCAGCAGTGGCAGACCTAAGGAGGCGATTTGGGACATACCTGGGCAGGCAGTCCCGAAGATAGGCGGGAGCGAGGCCATTTAGTGCTTTGTACACAAGTAAAATAATTTTTAAATCTATTCTAAAAGCAACCGGGTAGAAGGCTCATCTATAGCAAATGCACTGTACAAGGGAAAAGAAGAGAAAAAAATGTTTAACACATGTTTAAGAACCTAATCAAGGATGATTCGTAGTATAACTGAAAATAATATAGAATGGGGAAAACAAAATACCTTTCTCCACAATAACTGGCATGGGTCTCAATATAATCTTCAGAAAATTCTACCTGGCATATTGGACATCTGACAAGGCTGGTTGTCTAAGAATAAATTAAGAGGAAAACAATGTTTATCATGAACATTTGTTGAATATCGCTCACCTAGTCCAAATTATGGACTTGGGGTCTCTGGCATGGGCCCTGTGTGCCATTGTTGTCGTTTATGAGATCAGCAGGGGCGCAATAAGCTAGGGGACGGAGGGGACGAATCCCCTGCCAGCGTCACATTGGTCCCCCCCAAATGAGTTTGGGGGTCCCCCTCTGGCTGGGGGGTCCCCCCCTTTATCCCCCCTGGCTCCAAAGTTATCTTAGGAGTAATACTTGTGAAATCCTGCGTTCATAAACGCGATATATTTTGAAGGGTATATTTGATCCACCCCTGTCTAAATCCCAAAATGGTTTGGCCCACCTTCGGTTTTTTGGAAGTTGTTACACCGCCATCAGTGACCCAATGTGCTTTGCACTCTGTGGTGATTGCGTAATGATTCTAATTATACAGGATTCAATAGATCACCACTTTTGGTGTCACGCACAACTTTTGGTAACGTCTAACGTGTATTGACTAGATCGATAGGAGATGAATGAATATACTTTATCCTCTACTCTAGTACAGTGGTTCCCAAACCTTTTCGTGTCAAGGACCCCCAAATGGACACGTATTAGCCCGCGGACCCCCCTCCCCCCATTTGAAGAGAAGAGAAGGACCGATTTATACAGCTCTAGCAGTAGCAGTGATTCTCAACCCGTTTAATTTCAAGGACCCCGCTGCGTCCACATGACATGCCACAAGGCGACAAGGGTCCATTTGGTTCCAAACTATCATGTAGCTGTACTGTATCCCCTGGAACTCACGGCTCAAGGACCTCTGGGGGTCCCCGGACGGCCGGACCCCACTTTGAGATTTATATTATTATATTATAGCCGCTAATGAAAGCACAACTGTCAACACCCAGGTCTCCTGAAAACTGCCCAGGTGTTGTACATTTTATATAGAATAGGCTGACTTACAGATGGTCAGTAAGTTTTGACCTGTTTTAGGCGCTGCTGATAATGTGGTTAAACTTTTACGTTTTGAGACACATGGGAGGAGGAGGAATCACAGCCACTGCCAGGTAATTCATAATAATAACTGTGCCAAAGCAGTTTTGTATGTGCATTGAGTCACTGGAACAACCTCTCTGTAGTCCGACCCTAACCATAACCCCACGTTTTGGTGGTTAGACCCCCCCATCCCCCCCTCCCCTAGGGTGGTGGGGGGGACGGGGGGGACGGATTTTTCGGCCCTAGCGTTCGGTCAGTGTTGCGCCTCTGGAGATCAGCATGACAAGAACTGAACGTCACCAACCTCACTGCAGGTTGCACCCCCTGGATCTTCAGAACGTGGGTCACCATTAGGATTGTTATCCTGAGAAGACTGGAATAAAGCCATGTTCAGATGCATTTGTAAATGTATACAGAAATCAGATTGTATAAATTAATACTGTTGAGATGATCTTTATTATATGTGTATGTTTATGCAATGTTTTTATACTGACGTGCTACACCGGAAGTACCGGATATGCCTATCAACCAAATGTGTATATAATGACTAATAAAGACACTCGTATTATCATGGTTACGAGCTGAATGTATTGCTGCCTCCTGAGTACTTATTTACGTTCCTCCATTATGAGTGTTTAGCCCGACTAGCTCCGGACATCTACCTTACTGCTGCTATGGCAGCTGCTCTGCCAACAGGTTATGGGCCCAGCAGGACGAAAGATGATGGAAGCCGGTGGAGTCGGATTTGTTTTGATGGAGATGAACGGAACTTCGAATTATGGTAAAATTTCTCGGGTACCTAAGACTGAAAAAGCTGAAACACACCATACTGTACGAGCCTGATATCGACGACGAAAACGTGCTCGATGAGGACGAAGCAGCCGCGAGAGACGCTGCAGCCGAAGCAAGAGCCGCTGAGGACGCCGAGAAAAATGAGGAAGCATATGCCGAACTAATTCAAGTTCTCGATGATACAAGTTTGTCATTGATTATACGAGATGCAGCAGATGATGGGAGGAAGGCGTTGCAGATTCTGAAAGATCACTATGCCGGTAGGGGAAAACCAAGAGTGATAAGTTTGTACACAGAGCTGACGTCGCTCCAGAAGGCTGCTAACGAAACGATCACAGACTATATTATTCGAGCCGAAACAGCTATTACGGCACTGAGGAATGCAGAAGAGATTTTGAGTGACGGCTTACTGACAGCTATGATTCTGAAAGGGCTACCAGAATCATATAAACCATTTTCCATCCACATCACACAAAGTGACGACAACATCACCTTCGCCGAGTTTAAAAATCAAACTGAGGAGTTACGAAATCACTGAAAGGTTCAACAGCAATTCCGGGGATGACAACGTGATGAGAATAAGAGGCACGGACAAAGACGTGAGACTGTCCTGTTACAACTGCGGCCAGAGGGGGCATAAAGCTTTCGAGTGTGAGTGTGAGTGTGGTCAGAGAGAACAGAGACAGTGGTGCAGTCTTTGCAAAAGTCCCACGCACAACGATACCACCTGCAGGCGGAGAAGACGGAGAGATAACGTCAACGTGACGCAGGATGAAGAGGCGCACACGTTCACCTTCAAGGTGGGCCATGTGAATCGCGACTTGGACGGCACCGGGAGACCGAAGCAGAGACTATGTCAGGGCACTGCTCTGAGCATCGGGCTGATGGTCGACACCGGGGCTACGTCACATATTGTGACCGACGTGAAGAAATTCCGAAACTTCGACGAGAGTTTCGAGCCACGGAAACATGTTCTGGAGATGGCTGATGGAGTGAGGGCCTCTGGCATAGCGCTGAAGAGAGGTGCTGCAATAGTTTACCTGATAGATGACAAGGGCCGAGAGGTGGAAACTATGCTGAAGGGGGCGCTGTATGTTCCATCCTTTCCCCAAGACATTTTCTCGGTGAACGCAGCGATATCCAACGGAGCCACAGTCTTCTTCAAAGAGAGACAGAACAAGCTCATCCAAAAAGATGGTACGACATTCGACATTAAGGTACATGACAGGTTGTTTTACTTAAACACTGTGGAAAAGATTACTAATGTTGATGAATGTCATGGGTGTTATGATCTCAAAACGTGGCATGAAATTCTAGGACATTGCAACTACGAAGATGTGTTGAAATTGCAGAATGTAACTGAGGGTATGGAAATCAAAGGCAAGGTTGATATTTCCAAATTATCATGTGAAGTGTGCACAAAAGGTAAATTTGCTCAGAGCCGAAACAGAGAGCCAGACCAAAGAGCTAAAGCTGCACTAGAACTTGTACATACTGATTTATCTGGACCAATCGATCCAACGGCTAGAGATGGATTCAGATATACTCTAGCATTTACTGATGATTATTCAGGAGCAAGTTTTGTTTATTTCTTGAAATCTAAGAGTGACACAGTCAAAGCTGCAGAGAAATTAATTGCTGATGTTTCACCTCATGGGAAAATTAAGTGTATTCGATCAGATAATGGTACGGAGTATACATCTGGTCACTTTCAAGCATTGCTAAGCAAGAATGCCATCAGACATGAGACCTCAGCTCCTTATTCACCCCATCAGAATGGGACAGCTGAAAGAAATTGGAGAACGCTGTTTGAAATGGCCAGATGCATGCTAATTGAGTGCAATTTACCAAAATAATTGTGGACCTATGCAGTAATGACTGCTGCTGTCATTCGAAATAGGTGTTTCAACAAGCGTGTAGGACAGACCCCATATTATATGCTGACAGGAAAGAAGCCAAACCTTTCGAGAATGAGAACATTTGGGTCCCCATGCTATGCATACAAGCAAGACAAGAAAAAGTTGGATTCACGATGTGAAGAACGTATCTTTATAGGCTATGACAAATACAGCCCAGCTTACTTGGTGTTTTACCCTGACACAGGGAAAGTAACTAAACACAGATTGGTACAATTCATTCAGAAGAGTGTCGCCGAGAGTCAGACTCAAACAGGGCAAGATTTTGAGGATGGTGTTTGCAGTGGGATTCAGAAGAGTGTCGCTGAGAGTCAGACTCAAACAGGGCAAGATTTTGAGGATGATGTTTGCAGTGGGAGGGGAGCTGTAAATGACCTACCTGAAGTTGAGAAAAACAATGAGACACAAGAACAAGAGTCAGAGATGAGCGAACTGGTTGATAGTCAGGCAGGTGAAAGCTAACCTGACGCTGCCAGATGAGGGCGGTATTGCGGAAACATATTCCCCAACACAACACTCATCTGGGATCTCTGACAGAGTTGAGCCCTGAGTCAGATCTGCTTCGCACCGAACCAATCAGCGTGAGCTAAAGGCGGGATGCGGATGTGACGGTATATAGACACGTCGATATGATTGGTTGTGTTTGCACGCCCACACGGTGATAGACAGACGCTCCCATCCAATCATCTACCATGTATCTTGAAAAAAAGGAACAGCCCCGTCATCGAATTTGCTTCCGCGATCCCAGATCCAAATAAGCTGTGAAACAAATTTGTGTAGCAAGCTTTTTGGATCTGGCAGCGTCAGGTTAGGTGAAAGCAGCCAGAGTGCAAAATATCCCAAAAGAGAAGTGAAACCACCTCAATATTTAAAGGATTATGAGTGTCAAGTAATAAAATCTAATGACCAGGATGATATAACCTTTGATTATTGTTATAGAGTCATTTGTGATGTGCCACACACAGTAAAGCAGGCTATGGCCTCACCTAACTCTGAGTTATGGGCAAGAGCTATGGATGAGGAAATTGAATCACTAAAGGAAAATGACACGTTTACCCTGACTAAACTGCCAGAAGGCAAAGAAGTAGTGGGGGTAGATGGGTTTATGCTTTAAAAACAAATGCAGATGAATCTGAACAATTCAAGGCACGTTATGTAGCCAAAGGTTTCAACCAAAAACCAGGTGTGGATTATGAAGAGACTTTTTCACCTACAGCAAATCTGACTAGTGTAAGGGTATTGATGCAAAAAGCAGCACAAGAGAATATGATCTGTCATCAAATGGACGTCAAAACAGCCTACCTACATGCACCAATAGATTTTGAGATTTACATGAGACAACCAGAGGGATATGAAGTCACATCTGAAAATGGGGACATGCTGGTTTGTAAACTGAAGAAATCTTTGTATGGTTTAAAACAATCGGGTAGAAACTGGAACAAGATGTTGCATGATTTCTTGACTGAAAATCAATTTATTCAGAACCCAGTTGATTATTGTGTTTACACAAGGGAAATGAAGGATCAGAAGGTATTCATTTTATTTTGGGTCGATGATATAATTATTGCAACAAGTGATGACAATGTGATGACTGAGATGTCAAAGAGATGCTTACAGCAAAATTCAGAATGAAAGACTTGGGCAAATTGAGACATTTTATTGGTATTGATTTTGAACAGGGTAATCATTGTGTGACTATGTCACAAAAGAAATATGTTGACAAAATACTGACTAGGTTTAACATGCAGGACTGCAAGCCAAGGACGACACCTAGTGAAGCAAAGTTGAACTACACTGACAGCAGTGAGCTAATGAGTGATGTCAGGAAATACAGGGAAGTTGTGGGCAGCCTAATCTATTTGACTACATGTACCAGGCCAGATCTGAGTTTTGTAGTGGGAAAACTTTCACAATATTTTTCTGAACCAACAGAAGAACAGTGGACCACAGTAAAACATGTGCTGAGATATCTAAAGGGAACCAGTGACAAACCCTTATGCTACAGGAAATGTGAAGAACTAGGATTGCTGGCTAATAGTGATGCAAACTGGGCAGAAGATACAAGTGACAGACGTAGCACTAGTGGTTATTGTGTCAGCTTAAACCCAGAGGGTCCTTTGATTTCATGGAGGTCTAAAAAGCAATGTACTGTAGCACTTTCAACTTGTGAAGCTGAGTACATGGCTCTGGCAGCAACTCTACAAGAGTGCTTGTATTCGGTTCAATTGTTACAATGTATTGATGGCTTTCATTACATGCAGCCAAAGATTTACGAGGACAATCAAGGTACAATAGCGTTAGCTAAAAATCCTGTACAGAGACAGAGGTCAAAACATATTGACATCAAATACCATTTTGTAAGATCAACTGTTAATGATGGTAAAATGATTCTCGAGTATTGTCCAACTGAACAAATGGTTGCCGATGTTATGACAAAACCAGCTAAACTGTTCCAATTGAAGAAGTTTGAAAGATTCATGTTTGGATAGTAACATACAGTCCAAAGGTTTTTGTTTGTTTGTTTTGTTTACCAATTCACGATCAAGTGGGGGTGTTGAGATGATCTTTAGTGTATGTGTATGTTTATGCAATGCTTTTATACTGAATGCTACACCGGAAGTACCGGATATGCCTATCAACCAAATGTGTATATAATGACTAATAAAGACACTCGTATTATCATGATTACGAGCTGAATGTATTGCTGCCTCCTGAGTACTCATTTACGTTCCTCCATTATGAGTGTTTAGCCCGACTAGCTCCGGACATCTACCTTACTGCTGCTATGGCAGCTGCTCTGCCAACAAATACATACACCTCATAGGAGTCACTTACCATTTCACAGATGTCGACATGTGAAGCCAACAGTGGGAGAGGCATGGAGACGCCACAAGTCTTTTTAGGCATTTTTGCAAAATAATAATAATAATAATGAATTTTATTTATAATGCACTTTTCATTCACAGGGAATCTCAGAGTGCTACAAGGTTTAAAAACATATGATATCATAAAAGGTTAAAAACAGGTTTAACAAAAAACAGTGCAAAAACAGTTCAGCATAAAAAGGCCTTCCGGAACAAGAAGGTTTTCAGGCCTTTTTTAAAGCATTCCACAGTCTGTGGCACTCTCAGGTCTATGGGGAGGCCATTCCACAAACGTGGTGCTGCTGAGCAAAAGGCCCGGTCCCCCATGGTGCGCAGCTTGGTATCGGGAACATGGAGTAGGAGTTTATTTGCAGATCTGAGGGTGCGGGTGGAGGATGTTTTTGGAGGGGTGATTAGTTCCTGTAGGTATGGAGGGGCATGTCCGTTTAAGCAGTTGAAAGTGATCAGCAGGACCTTGTAGTGGATCCTGGCTGTAACGGGGAGCCAGTGCAATGTGAAGAGGATGGGTGTGATATGGTCATGCTTGCGGACTTTCATCAGGACCCTGGCAGCGCTGTTCTGAATGTATTGCAGCTTCTGTATATGTTTGCCAGGAATCCCGATGAAGAGGGCGTTGCAGTAGTCCAGTCTAGAGGAGAAAAAGGCATGGATGAGCTTCTCTGCATCTGACTGGGTTAGAAGGGGGCGGAGTTTGGAGATGTTTTTGAGATGGTAGAATGCGGTTCTGCATAGAAGTTTTATGTGGTCACTGAATGTCAGGTGAGGGTCAAACCTGACACCCAGGTTTGTGACTGAGGAGGAGAAGGGGATAACCTGGCTGTCGAAGGTGAGATGGGACATGGGGCATGAAAGAATCTGGTGTGGTGTGCCAACAAGAAGGGCTTCAGAAACCCAGACTGAAATGTCTCAAAAAGGTCGTTGTGTTTGAGATCGTCCTGGAGCTGAGAGGCAACCACCTTCTCTAACACTTTGGACAGGAAGGCGAGGTTGGAGATAGGCCTGTAATTGGCCAGAACCTCCGGGTCCAGGGTGGGCTTTTTTAGAAGGGGACGGATGACAGCAACCTTAAGAGCAGTTGGTACATGACCAGTTTGAAGGGAGATGTTGACAGTTTGTGTAATGAGAGGACTGAGGGTGGGAATGTGTGGTTTAAGCAGAGCAGTGGGAATGGGGTCCAGGGCACATGTGCAGGATTTCATCTTGCTGAGGATTTTCTCCATGTGGCTCTGCTGAACCTCAGTGGAATATGGAAGGGGCGGCACAATCCCCGGCAGGGGGTTGGTGCCAGGAGAAGGCAGGGGGGAGGGGGTGGGCATCAGAGACCGAATGTTGTTGACCTTGGATCTAAAAGAGTCAATAAAATTATTACATTGCTCCTCAGTTGCCTCAGTTAATGAAGATGATTGTGGCTTCAGAAGATTGTCTATTGTGGAAAAAAAGTGTTTAGAGTTGCCAGGGTTTTTATTTATTAGGTCGGAGTAGAACTGAGACTGAGCATCTTTAAGGGATTTGGAATATGCCTTTTGATGCTCATGGAAAATCTGCTTATGCACAGTGAGCCCAGAGTGCTTGAAGCGTCGTTCCAGAACCCGCCCAGTTCTTTTCATTTTCCGCAGTTCCTCTGTGAACCAAGGGGCGGAGCGTGAAAGGGGCGGGCTGACCTCACGTGTCTTGACAGGGGCATGGAGGTCAAAAACACTGCTCAAGGATGTGTTATAGTGCTCTACTATTTCATCCATTGATGCAGAGACTGGGAGGGAGATGTTCTGAAGATCCATGGTCATGATGGCTGGGTCAATATTTTTCCAGTTTCGGAAAACCATTTTCCGCTTCGGTCTGGTAGGGGGCAGCAGAAATGTCAAGGTTATTGAGACCACCATGTGGTCAGACACACCCAGACTGTAGACCTGCAGGTTGTTAACTCATAGAATGCTGAAAGCGTTTTTAAACGTTTTATTATAGCCAAGCGCAAGAAGCGCATAACGTTTTTATACGTTTTATGGTCCAAAAAACGTTTTTTTATTGATTACTATGGTTCAACTATATTTGCGCCCGGACAACTCATAATGTAACACCGATCGGCTCTAAAAAGAGTTAAAACCCCCCCCTGCTGAAAAGAGGTGTTGGTCTGAGAAGCGTCTGGCACCGCCTATTGGTTGGTCTATGCGAGGACGTACGACGTAATGGATACGGCCGTCCGGCATAGACCAACGCAGATGTCAGGGGATCTAAAATGGATGGGACAATGCTCTTGTTTGTGTGAATACACTCGATTCCCCCTCCCCTCCTGTTTCTACATGGTTTCTCCCGAGGGAGAATGGTGGGGGGGGGGTCTCTTCCTCTTGGATCGCATTGGCAGTTCCCCCCCCACTCCCGAGTCCCCACTGCTTTCAACTGCAAGGCTTGCGCTCTCATTCTCGGAACAAGATACAACGCGATTTGCTCTCTGCCCGTATATAAACCTGCAACGATCGGCATTTGATTTCATAACGTAACGTTTGCCAGACACATGTGGAGTTAGTCATGGACAGATTGCACATCATTATCGAGGGCCCGCCATGATACGTTGGTCGCTGATCGCAAGCCGTACTGCTGCTGCGCTGCTGGCATCCAACGGTTCCAACCATCCAATCCATCCCCCTTTCTCGTTACAACAGGCTATTATAAACTCACCGTCGAGCAGCCTGCCCTGCACCTAATGTGATAAAATGAACGGCAGGACAAAATCGGATCGATTATTATCTGTCTATCAGCAACATACGGGTGTTTGTCTTGCAACGACAGGTGGTGCTTTCTCGTTTTTTTTCTTCCAAATACGTTGACGTGCTGCTTCTGCTGCCGCATCCATCTCGTTGTTTTTCTTGTTTTTTTCCCAAACATGTCCAGACACAATCCGATCCAGTCTCGCGTCTCACCTTATAGATACGCGAGACTGGATCGATGAGGTTAGTGGTATGTCTGGACATGTTTGGAGCGGCACACGACAATCGACAATAATGTTGATTATGCAAGATCATTTCCTCAAAGCCTAGTTGCCCCCCCCCCCCCCCCGTTACTGCGATTGTTTGTAGCTCGAATCACAGAATGAGTTCAATGAGCGTAGGGAGAGGGCACATATGGGGCTACGATTGAAGAAAGTTTCCAAGTCCGTTTTATGATCAGATAATGTGCATCAAGACTCTCTGCTTTCATAAGAAAAAAACTAATACTGTAATTGCGAATGCAATGAGCACTTACTATGAGACCTAGCAGATCACGTCTGTCTGTCTGTCTGTCTGTGTGTGTGTGTGTGTGTGTGTGTGTGTGTGTGTGTCTGTCTGTCCCGCTTACTGTATATGTGGACCTGGCCCTTTTGTGCCCATATATGGAGCTGAGTGATTTGTGAGTCATGGTGACATGAGTGTGATGGCGTGGTCCTGCTTTGGGGACTCCTTATATGGTTATGGCTGAGTCATGGTGACATGAGTGTGATGGCGTCTTTTGTGACCATATATGGAGCTGGCGTGGTCCAAGCACTAACTATGACACCCTGCAGATCATGTCTGTAATTTATTCTAATTGTTATTGCAATTTACGATCTGCGTTCGCCTTCCGCGTTCGCGCGTCTTACTCGTAATAATAAAAATCACACCCCTGTGAAGTGAGCAGTGCAATGTTGTGAAGTGAGCAGTGCAACATTGCACTGCTCACTTCACTGGGGTGTGATTTCTATTATTATTACAGTATTAGTATTTTTCTTATGAAAGCAGAGAGTATTCTGTTTCATACGGTATATAGTATGTACATGTCGCTATAGGCCTTATTTTGTGAATATTTAGTTGTTAGGTCCATGCTCTCTAAAATTATCTTTTTCAGAGAACTTTAGAGATGGCATGGGCCTGAATAACTATTATTCACAAAATAAGGCCTATAGCGACATGTACATACTATATACCGTATGAAACAGTCGACTCTCTGCTTTCATAAGAAAAATACTAATACTGTAATAATAATAAAAATCACACCCCTGTGAAGTGAGCAGTGCAATTGCACTGCTCACTTCACAGGGGTGTGATTTTTCTGGGTGGTATTTTTCTTATGAAAGCAGAGAGTCTACTGTTTCATACGGTATATAGTATGTACATGTCGCTATAGGCCTTATTTTGTGAATAATAGTTCTTCGGGTCCATGCCTTCTCTAAAGTTCTCTGGTGGGCGCAAGCTGCATTCAATAGCCAATTAGTGACAAACTGTATATGTGTACAATGTGTACTGTTTTCCTCCTAAAAGTAGACATTCAGGGCTTTCATTCGGTATATGGTTTGTATAGGATATTATTTGTGCTCAATTTTATATCGGTCTTTTGAACTAAAAAAACTGAACTGAAATGTCTGTCAACTTCAGGCCTCCATATCTCTGTTGTTTTTTTTCACAAGCAGCGTGCAGGCAAAAGCAGGTGTTAGAAAAAGGTCAATATCTCCAGAATGGAAGATGGTAGAATCATTATTTTTTTTTTAAATTGAAGTGGACAAGTTGGGCTTTCTTTTTATTTATGCGATTGTGATTCTCGCTATAAGAGGCCCCTCGCTGTGGGCCCCCCAAAAAGTTCAAAAAGCCCATGTTAAGCCTTCAGCACCAGTAAGCCTTGGTCCGCTAGAACCTGTAGCAGTCTATGTGTTAATGGGGGCAGAGTCAGTGATGACTAAGGCCCTTTCTCAATTCGTTTTTTAACCCTAGCCCTCAGCCCTTGCCCCTTCCCCTTGTTCCTACATAATGAGTGTCAAGGGGTAGGGAGATGAATCATCCCCCTAGGAATCGGAATGTCCCTTATAGATTGCTACGTCATCGCTGTGCGACGCAATTGTGCGACGGAAACCCTTGGACGTAAACATCCCGTTTCAGTGTTTATTGGGTAACTTAGCAACCGGTTTCTTCTTCTCTGCGTTTTATGGCGGATCGCACCAACATAAAAGTGCATACCGTCACCTACTGTCCTCTTTCCGCGCCGTACTGTACTGTAGTGTACATTATGGCAGTACAATTGAGATAACCCTTCTCCAAACTTTGATGGCATTTCTGTCTCTAGGACCCCCAATTTATATTGTAATATCAATGTTAATTAACTCTGAGAGTGTACAAACTATCATTTAGCCCATAACCCACTTTGGAAACTACTTTCCATTTGATTTAAGCTGTAGAGATGGAACGTAAATATAACATTGCTGTGGTTATGATAAAATAAATATATTGTAATTTTGTCTCATGTTGGTAGCCCACCATGTATGCAGAATGTAATTCACCTGCTCAACAGTTGTACCTGATTCATTGATTATTGTCTTAACAGTTTGTATAGCATGGGTACATATTGTGGAGTGTGTCAGGTCTCACCTCAGGGGGAGGGGCGCGTTACCATGACAACCAGGCACGCCCACGGCCGTGTCATAGACTCAGTGTACTATCCCAGAGCAATTCTAAATCAGCTGCGCCTCATTCCGGCCGCCGCCCTGGTTAGCAATTAAGGACAGCCGCAGCCTGTCAGCCGCGCCCTTTATAAACAACCTGCGCACCTAGCAGTATCAGATCCCTGCTACACACAGACGCTCGCGCAGCAGATGCCGTCCACTCGGCGTTGGATGGTAAGTCCACACTCCTCTCACTTATGGACTCTCACGTATGGACTATGTTTATTGTTTGATCGTTTGTATCACCACTCAATTGCTCTCTTATATTCTCACATCACCAGGCTTGTAGGAGTGGGGCTGGAAGCACACGCAGGAGCGCACACGCTCGTATCGGGGACAAGTGCGGAAGACGGGACCCCCGTATGGAAACGGCAGCTCCACAGCTCCATAAGGTCGCAGTAAGACAAACCGTTCACTATCTATCACCCGTGTTATTAAGAAGAGGCACTCATAGTGGCAAATGAGCAGCTAAGGATAATAACGAAGATTGTGAATGAAGGAAGTCACCCTGTCGATGCTAAATGAAGACTGTGAATGAAGAGCGTCACCGTGGTGTTGTACACTGAAGATTGTTGAATGAAGATAACCCCGTCGAGACTAATGGAAGCTAGCAGGCTCTAGATAAAGTGTCACGTCCACCCTGTGAAAGAAGACAGGCCCGTGTTATGTTTATTTCACCCTTTGAAGAGACTTTAAGTTGGCTTGCGCCGCCAGGCCCGGTGAAAGAAGACCGTTAGAAACTAGAGCGCTTACTTTGTGTTAACCCCCTGACTGCCGTTGTCGTACCGACACGGCCACCCAGTAGATAGAGAGAAATAAGAATATAAATGCTTGTGTATCTTCCTGTTGGCCGAGCCTAAGGGGCCCTCCGTACCATCCCCGCCCGGTACCATACCAAGTACTTTTACTCTAATTACTCACCACCCCGTATCCGAGTACTTCTACTCTAAAGTACTCTTCTGTGCCTTGTGGATAGAGAAGGATACGCACCCCCTTACCTACCTCCGGGGGAGCCTCCTGGCCTCCTCTGGAACCTGGAAAAGAAGAAGAGAAAGAGTTATACAAAGGTCTAGTTGGTAGACTGCCTAGACCGGGTGTCTCAGGCCCCAACTTTGTACTTACCTTGTGCTCTGACCGTATGCTAACATCCCCTCTCATCCTCTGCAGTGACGACTCCCGCCTCGGAACCGGGACCTCATGCAAAGAATATTACTGTCTGAGTTCTGTTTGTGAAAACTGACTTTGTTTGAACCTGTTGGAGAAATAAAGCAAGGGGCGCCATCGTGTGTCTAACCCCTGAAACTGCACTCTGAGTTGTATTTCCCACCCGACCTCCCACAATATATATATATATATACAGGGTTAGAAAAAGGAAAAACAATTTACAGTATAGAAAGAAGGGGCCGTGGTCACTGTTCATTGTTTTTAATATCATTAAGAACAGAGTAATTTTCTATCAATGAAAATGCCATCGTGATTCATCTCCATCCAATGTACAGTCTGCACAGCAGCTTGCAATCTGTTCCATATGGTTTGCCTGGGGAAAAACACAACACCATTGCTAATTAGTTATGTACGTTTTGCAACTTGTGGGGATTAGCTTAACATTGGTCATGATAAAACCATCACTGCAGCGAGTAGCCAACGTTATGCAGTGACAGCGTTATGTAGGTACAGTAGGCTATTTCACGGCTTTTAAGAGCTCCAAAACTGCAGAATGTTGACATATCGTGGTCTGGGGGGTCGGACTTATGCCTGCTAATAAGCTAGCTTGCATCCGAGTTGTATCACCGGCGCACCAGCGCTAAATAAAAAAAGAATAAAGCGCCGATGCGGTGCCAAATGAATGGGTAACGTTGTATGAATGCAACACCGTATCATTCATATCGTTAGTTCACGTGAGGTAACGTTAACCTTTGCTAGAGATTGCGATATTTTTGGCGATGCAGATTGTTAATACATTCAAATAATATTGGTTATTATAATATTTTTCCATAATAAAGGACATAAAAGGCTTCTTACCTCGTCCGCCTTTCAGCCCTCAGTGATGTTGCTCCGTTTTGAGTCCGGTCGCGATGTCCCTTCAAACGAAGGGGATTCTACCCCTCGCCCTCAGCCCTAACCCTCGCTCCAAAGAGAATTGAGAAAACCCTTCCTCCTCACGTGAACGCGCATAAGCAAGGGAAAGGGCTAAGGCCCAGGATGAAGGGGGGAATTGGGATTGAGCCTAAGTCAAGGGTGTGCCCCTTGTTGTGAGTAGGACAACATGTTGCTGCAGACCAAGACACTCAAGTGCACTCAAGAACTCTGCTGCAAAACGACAGGAGGGATTGTCCACATGAATATTCAGATCACCAATAATCACAGTGTTTGATGACACAGTGCAGAGTGAGGTGAGTAAATCATGTATTTCAGGGAGGAAAGATGAGTTAGATTTGGGAGGTCGGTAAATCAGAAGAACTTGAAAATGCTCGTCATCAGGTGGAAGCGGAGTCGTGTCCAATTGCTCTTGTACAGGAACTATATACAAGACAATCTTCCCTCCGTTTGTTTCATCCTTGAGCTGCTGCCCAGTGTAGCCCCCAGTCTCAATCGGAATTGAATGCAATTTTCTTTGGCCACTACCCCCTGTTAAAACAAATGGGTGACTACACAATTCACTAGGAAAGACCAAACATCAGACATGGGAACCCTTTAAGATGGTTTATTGAGAAGGGTGGAGTATGGTCATTTGCTGTCACAAATGCCAAGCACGAAGTATAAATGCAGGGTATGGTTGTCTATGGGAGCGTAGCATGCGCAGCATGGGACGCGCGGCATAAACGTTCATGGCATTACATACATGGTGGGCCAGCATGGTCGTCTATGAGTGCTCCCATGCGAAGCATGGGACGCGCAGCATAAACGGCCATGTCCTGGAATACATAGTGAAGCAGCATGGTCGTCTATAGATGCGCCGCATGCGCAGCATGGAATGCGCATCATAAACGGCCAAGGCTTAGGATACATTGTGAAGCCTGCGTGGTCGCCTAGAACGCGTCGCATGCGAGGCATGGGACGCGTGGGGTAGACGGCCAGGGCGTGGAATACATAGTGGAGCAGCATGGTCATTTATGGATGCGCCGCATGCGCGGCATGGAATGCGCATCATAAACGGCCATGGCTTAGAATACATTGTGAAGCCTGCGTGGTCGCCTAGAACGGGTCGCATGCGAGGCATGGGACGCGTGGGGTAGACGGCCAGGGCATGAATACATGGTGTGACCAGAGGTTCGAGGGGGCGGACCCAGATACTTTGGCTTAGGGGTCGAGGCGTAGGCCTGAGTGGTATAGTAGAAACCCCAAAAGTATCTTACCGCTTAGATTACGAGACCATGGATCGCTGGGCGTTGAGCAGGTCCTGGGCGTTGGTGCGGATGTAGCCGTGGTAGGCTAGGGATGACCACCGGCCGAGGATTTGGATGACGTGGTCCGGCACCCCCTTGCTTGATGCGGTGGATGCTGCTCCGATTCTGAAGGAGTGGCCGGAGAAGTGCTCTGGGGAGAATCCCGCTTTGGTGAGGACTGAGCGGAGGTGGGAGTGGAACCAGTTTCTGGTGGCGATTGATCCTCTGTTTGTCACGAAGAGGGGATCTGAAGGCGTTGCGTGCTGTGCGCGTCGGGAAAGAGTGTAGTTAAGTAGGGGCTCATAGGGGCTGAGGAAGGTATTGAGTTTGTAGAGGAAGATGGGAGTGGTTTTGCCGAACTGGTCCGTTTTGCTGTGCTTGATGGTAAAGATGAGGGAGGAAGTGCTGTGGGTGGTTAGGTCGACCAGCCTGGGGTGGAGAGCCGGGTCGAACCTGGAGTTGGAGGAGGTGAACTCTGAGCTTCTCAGGAACCCAAAAAAGGCTAATAGAAACATGGCCTCGAGCGTGGCGTCGGTGTGGGGGTCTGAGTAGCCGGTGCGGAGGACGTGGATGCAGCTGGTTAGGATTTCGGCTGTGAGGGGTTGGCGTTGGGGGGGAAGTTTTGGCTCAATCCTCTGGAAGCCTTTGAGTAGCAGGGTGATCTGGGGATGTTGGATGGATGGATGGGGGGAGCCGGTGACGAGTTTGATGAAGAAGTTGATGCCGCACAAGTAGACTCGGATGGTTGCTGACCTGGTGGCTGAGGAATGGAGGTGGCTGATGTAGGAGGAGAGGGTGATGAGGTCCGATGATGGGAAGTGGACGTGGAAGAGGGTGTGGAAGGACCGGAAGTTCTTCCAGGCTGTCCAGTAGGAGGAGAGGGTGGATGGGGCGATACCTTGCAGGACCATGTGCCGGGATTGTGTGAGGAGGTGGTGGAATGGATGGTTCAGGGGAAGGTCATCTCCGAAAAGGGTGGAACCGGGGTTGGTGTTGGGTCGGCTTCTGGCGCCAACCTCCTGAATTTCTGAAAAGAAAAACGGGAAAGGGAGTCAGCTATTGAATTTTTATGGCCGGGGATGTGTGCTGCGCGGAGGATGAAGTTTTTTGTGACTGTTATCCAGGTGAGTCTGCGGAGGAGGGCCATGATGGGGAGTGATGAGGATCTGCCTTTGTTGATGATGTGCACGGTGGTGAGGTTATCTGAGTGGATCAGGATTGACCTGCTGGCCCACTCTGACCCCCAGAGGGAAGCCGCCACGACGATGGGGTACAGTTCGTACAGTGCGGACGAGTGGACGTCGCTAGCTGACTGGGCCAGCAACGCCTGGGGCCACTCGGCGGCGAACCACCGACCACCGAAGTATCCTCCGTAGCCGATGGAAGGTGCTGCGTCGGTGAATAACTGTAGGTCTTCTGGTGATGTCACAAAGTCTTGGTAAAAGAAAGAAATGCCATTCCAGTGGGTCAGGAGCTGGTGCCACATTTTCAGCTCGGAGAGGCACTCCGGGGAGAAATGGACTTGGTGGTGGAGCGAGGGGACTGAAGATGCCAGTAGGAGGAGGTGGGAGATGAAAGAGCGGCCTTGGGGGATGATGCGGATGGCGTAGTTGAAGTGGCCGAGGAGTGAGAGAAGCTGCTGCTTGGTGCACTGCGGGGCGGCGAGGTGTTCGGAGATGAGGAGTAGGATGCGGTTGAGCTTGTCTGGGGGGAGTGAGGCTTGGAAGGTGACGGAGTTGAGAGTGATGCCGAGGAATTCTATGGTGGTGAGGGGGCCTTCAGTTTTCTCTGCTGCGAGGGGGATTCCAAGGCGGTGGAAGACGGACTTGAGGGTGGTGAGGCTTCTTGCTGGTGGTGCTGAGGGGGGGTCGACTGTGAGGAAGTCGTCGAGGAGGTGGACCAGGTAGGGGAGTTTGTAATTGTTGGTGAGTATCCAGCAGAGGAGTTCAGAGAGGTTGTCAAAAAGTTTTGGACTGCTCTTGCAACCGAAAGTCAAACGGACGGCAAAGTAGAATGAATTGTCCCAGCGGACGCCAAACAGATGCCAGGAATCTGGGTGAAGTGGCAGAACCTTGAAGGCGGCAGTGATGTCAGCTTTGGACAGCCAGGCGTTGCGGCCGGCGAGACGGATAAGGTTTATGGCGTGTTGGACTGTGGCGTATTGGAGGGCAAATTCGTCGCTGGGGATGAGACTGTTGATGCTGGGGATGTGGGTGCCGTGGGGGGATGAAAGGTCGATGATGAGGCGTTTCTTGCCGGAGTACTTGCGGGTAGCTACCCCGATGGGGCTGATGCGGAATGTGGGGAAGGGGGGGGAGGGGAAGGGGCCGATCATGAATCCATTCTTGACCTCCTTCTGGAGGAGGGAAAGGACGGTCTCCGGATCGGTGGTGGCGGACAGGAGGTTGTCGCAGGTGTGGTTGGAGGAGGGTAGGGTGATGAGTCCGGGGGAGAAACCGTAGTTGAGGCCGTCTAGGAAGAAGCGGATGAAGGTGGGGTTGGGGTGGTTGGTGAGTTCTTGGGCTAGTTCCGGGATGATGATGGGGGTGCTGAGATGCTTGGACAGTCAACTGTGGGATGGGCGTGATGCTTGCTTGTCGGTGCAGTTGGGGCGGGAGTGGGAGCCGCCGCAGAAAGTGCAGATGTGGAGCATGCGGCATGATGACAGCTCGCAGCCTCCGTCATTGTAATTATTGCAAAGCATTTTGCTGCCGACAAAGACAAGCGGGCGGCCACGCCTGTCTTTCCCTTTGGAGGCGGCGGGGAAAACCTTGCTGGAGGTGGTGACGCTCAGGAGGGGGGGGGGAGTGTAGCTGGATTGATGCGCGGTGTGGGGGCGGGGTACTGGAGCTCGGAAGGTGCATTGGGTGGTGGGATGGGTGGGGCAGCTGCAAAGACTGCACGATTCTGAGGTTTTTCCGGCGAATATCCTGCAGTAGAGCTCCAGCTCGAGGGAGCCCCAGTAAGTTGTGTTATTAAATTGTTGTAATCTGGAGGCGGCCCTGGCGGAGAATTGGCGGTGATATTCATAGAAAAGGCTCCCCCCGAAGCGTGTGCAGAGGTCCATGCAGATGTAAAGGTGGTCGTCTAGTTCTTGGCGGCGGGAAGGGAAGGAGGTGCATATGATGTCCCGGAAAATGGAGAAGGCGAGGACGAATTCAGTGGGTGTGAGGACGGAGGAAGTGGATGGGGTGAGGTCACGGAGTGTGATGGAGACTCCTCCGAGGTCTACTGACCGGTGTTGGGCTGTGCTAGCAGAGGGGCGTATGAGTGATGAGAGGTCAATGTCCATACCTTGAAGGATCTGCGACCGGAGGTGTGATGGGACCATGGGGGCGTTGAGGGCGATGGCTGATGGCGGGATGGGTGCTGGCGTGGCTGTGAAGAGGGAGAAGGCAGGGGGGGGGGGGTTGGGGAACACTGGGTGGGGGGGAAGAGAAGGCACGGTGTTGTGTGGGGCGCTGAGTGCTGCTGGGGGAAAACCTAGGGGAGGTTGAGCTTGGAAATAGTACGGGGAGGGGAGGGAGGTGGGGTGGGTAGAGGTGGGGTGCTGCGGCCTGCTGGAAAAGGGGGGGGGGGACAGGTTGGGCATGGGGAAAAGACCCGGGTGGATAATGTGATGGGGAGATGTGTTGAGGCTGGAAAACGCTAGCAGTGTGGGGGGTAGGGAGAGCTGAGGTGGCTGGAGCTCTTTCAGAGGGGGGGTGGACATCTGGGGAAAAAGGCTGCCTCTGGAAGGTCACTGTGGCAGCCTTCCTCTTGCTGCGTCGTGGCAGAGCGGCCTGCTGCGTTACGACGCCGCCTTCCGGCTGAACGGGCGCCTGCTGGGCTTCTCCTGGAGGACGACGCTTGACGTCACGTCGGTGCGACGGACCCGCGATGGCTGGCGAGGCTGGTGTTGTTGTTGTGGTGCTGTCGGAGTGTTGTGCGCTGCGGGTGGTCGTGAGGAGGTTGAATAGAATGGGTTTCCTGGCGGTCCTGCTAAACGGGATGCCTCTCGTGGTGAGCGCGCGTTGGAGACCGACGACAGTCCAGTCGGAAATTAAAGTTGGTGCGGAATTGGAGCCGCGCGAGGAGGTGACGGCACGGTTCTGCTGTAGTGCTGGAGAGGTGAGTGAATCCTCGCGGAACTCCCGGGGTGTCCTGTTGAGGGACGCGGCGAGACGAGGAGGTGCTTGGACGGCTGCTGACCTGGAGCCTTGCTGGTCCGGTGGCGTGTCGGGCACCTCGTTAGCGTCCTGGTGGGTCGGCATGCCGAGGAAGAGGTCCTCGTCCTCCTCGGCGTGGATGTGGAGCAACCTGTTGAGGTCTGGCGTTCCTTGGTCTGACATGCTGAGTGTGTTTTTTAGCTGTTTGTGCTAGGCTGATAGCTAGAGAAAAATGCGCGATTAATCTCTTAGTTGTAACGTAGGGTGTGCGTGTTTACAAGAAACTGGCACAGTGGCATTTTTTGCACTTGAGTTTAAGTACCCACGGTGATGGGCGGCGCAGAAGTGGCCAGGTTAGTTGTAGGTGGGTGAGTGGTTGGCATGGTTGGCAAGGGTGGAGTTTTGGTTGGCAAGGGAGGAGATGGCAGGCAGGTGGGTTGTCTCATGCTTGGCCAAACCTCCCGAAGTTTAGTTGTTCCAACTCCATTAATAATCTAAACTCATATATTTGGAGCAATCGTTTATACCCGTCACAACATAGCAAAACCATGGGCCAAATATCTATTAAAGGGAGATTTACCTGTAGACTTCTTGAACAACCATCCTGCAGAGAGATTAGCTAATTTTGGATAACGGATCTCCAATTCTGCTTCGATCTGTAAAGGAAACCCCATTGTAAAAAAATGTTACAACAGCAGTCAATTCCACCCTGTGTTATTAAAGCACTAGTATTGGGACAAATATAAGAATGGCAAACTCTTCCTGCTCCGACTGTAATTGGGTCCTTTTCACATGACAGTTAGTAGTATCCTTCGATCTAAGGGGATAGTTACCTGAGAATGGCAGGCATCAACAGGAATGGGAACAGTGGATTTCCCTAGTCCCGCTTGTTGAAGGATAGTCGTTTCATCTGAATTCTTTGGAGTTACTGTAGTTGGTCCAGGGAGGGCAAAGAAACAGATGTAGACGTCTTTGGGTTTTACTACAGCTCCTCCTGCGGGTGCAGAAAACCTTTTTCTACCACGTGGTTGTCCACCTTTCTTGAGCATATTGAAGAACCTAGGTGAAAGACAAATTCAGCATTAAAAACATATTATTGCAGTCATTAGGAATCAATTCATGAGATTTGTCCAATTTAACAATGAAATGAACTAACGTGGGTGCAACTTGGCCAGAGTAGCCAGGGGTGGCCAGGGTTGTCTGTGCACAGTGTGCAGCAGCAGCAGCAGCCCCCAGTACTCTCTGGGGTGCAGACAACCTGGGAGTGAATGACCCTGCAGCAGCAGGAGTCCCCAGTACTCTCTGGGGTGTCAATGCCAGGAGTCTCTGGGGTGCAGACCCTGTAGCAGCGCTGGATGGTCCCTGGGCATCCTCCTCCAGTGTGTCACCAATCATTTGGTAGAGGGCTCTGAGGGCGTCTTTAGTTTTCTGAAAAGAGCATTTTAAACTATAATGAAATGTTCGTAGACCCTAGTGTTCAGAGCAACAGACACTGTACAATTTATGCATTTAGCAGACACTTTATCAAGAGCAATTTACAGCAAGCAAGGTAATGGACATACTGTACACAGTGTAGTACCGCTAATCTCATATTGTTGGTCAACCAAGTAGCCAACCAAGTAGCATCACTAATGCACTGTACACGTTGAATGAACACAGTAAAATGTTGATATTCTACAGTAATGCCTCATTATTGGACCCCCCAATAATTTGTGTGTTCGTGTTGTACACAAATAGCTTATACAATAGCCAGTTATATTTGATAACAATGTTTTTCACAATCACAGTATGTTGAATGGGTAGAGTTTCCAAAGTGTAGTTGCTTATTGGGTCATAATGCATGTCAAACTGGGGGTTCTTGAAATTAAACGAGTTGAGAATCACTGCTGAGCTGCAATTACAAAAGCCTTCTCTTATGGGGGTCCTTGCATGGCATATCTTTTCAAATGGGGGTCCACAGGCTGTTATAGAGTGTTAGCATGGCTAGCAGTTAGCTAAGGCAAAAAAGAATATTCCAGACATGTTTAAGCATTAATTTCATATACATTGCATGTCGATTTAATTTATTTCAGACATGCACATTTATAGTGGAGTCTATTGCTACTGCCATCATCTCATTTGGGGAAAACATTGGCCTAGTGTTTGTGCTCTGGTGTAGTAAATGCATTCATTCAGTTCACAGACATTTTGCTAAAGTTTGTCCTATAAAGGCTATCATTCTTAATTATCAACCATTAAAAATGTTATTTTCTTTTGCAATAATACCTGCGGGTCGGCCATTGCTGTTGTCTCCACTCCTGCCGGCGTTTACTTTTCACGTGTGCTGCACTCCCAAAGATGGGATCTCTGACTTTATAAGCAGTTCCTGTGTTCCGTCCCCCATCCCCTGATTGGTCCAATACGCTAGCCAATGAGGTTCTAGAGATTCGTAACTTCAGATTTGTGTTTCCAACCATTCGTAACTCTGACAAGTCACAGCCAGAGAACTCACAGCAAAGACACTTTGAAATTTGTAACACCCACAGTTTGTAATTCTGTAACTTTGCAACTTGTGTTTTTAATTTGTGATCCACATTTTGATATTTGTAGAAATGTGCAACTTGTGTTATTTATTTATGATCCACACTTTGATATTTGTAGAAAATGTTGATTTGTAAAACAGGATTTGCATTTTTACAATTCGTAAAATAATATGAATTATATTTTTGTGGTGCACAAAAAACATACAAGTTATGAAAAACGCGTGACTTTATTTTTTGTGTTGCACAAAAAAAATCTACAAATCATGAAACATGTCGAGTTAATGTTTTGTGGGGCACAAAATAAATACAAGTTATGAAACACGAGTACGAATAATAACGGCACTAAAATCACTCCATATCATTGGTCTAGACTCTAGAGGTATGATTCTCGCTTAGGGTGCGAGAGGTCCCGGCTTCAAATCCCGGACGAGCCCTTCCAGTTACTCTGTCCAATAACTATAATAAGAGGGATGGCAGAATCCGGTAAACAGCGTCGGCCGGTAGTTTTTAAAGGTAAACATTCAGGTTAAACCCTACTCTTCAATTATATGTAGTAAACACAGTTGGTATTTCATTTCCACGTCTGTTTTTTTCCAAGTGACGCCGGAAATTCCGCTCAGAAAGGTAAACAAATGTCCACGCACAAATTACATGTATGCGCAAATCAAAATCCTTCAGAGCGCCGTCAGTCGCGTGACGTCACATGGGCTACTTCTTCCCATTGCTCGTCTGACTACCGCGGAGTTTGACTAGTGCAGAGAGCCATTTCCTTGCTCCAACATGGACGCTCTTGAGGAGAATGATGGACATGGCAACGAGAGGGATTATGACGGACCAGCCCCGTACAACTTTGAACCTGTGAGACGACCACGAGAGCTTGCAGAGGCCGTAGTTAGAGTACCTCGATATCGCCAGGAGATGGAGGCGTGGGCTCAAAACAACCAGTGGCGTGTTGGACAGAGAGACTGGTACGTGTTACGTGTCCATTCATTGTATGAAACTTTACGATATAATTTAACCCGTTACAGGCACTGAAATAATACTTTTACAACATTGCTAAATAGGCTACATTAAAAGTATTAAATTCAAGAAGTAGTAGGCTACAAATCTGTTGATTCACGTTACTTGAATGCTAGTTGTTGCTACGGTAATAGTATCCTGGTTGAAAATAAATTATTCCCAGCCTTTTTCTTTTCATTTCAAGGACCCCCAGTTTCATGAACATCATGATAAGATAACATTATAAATCATTACAACAAAATATCTCAAATCATTAGAATAAAACCTCAACTCATTTTGGGGTAGCAAATCTAAAATGATATGCATCAGACTCTGGTCTGATGCATGCCCCATTGATGATTTTCTAAACACCAATCTGCAATTGTACAAATGGATATCATTGGTAGGCTACTAAGGCTAGTAGCCTACATGTCAGCAATAGTTCAAACTTATTCAGTGAGGTGAGGTTTCTATTTTTGTCTGTTTGAATTTAGGTGCATGTGTGGAAAGTGTCAACCTATGACCTCAGCTTTGGAAAGCGTATGCTGCAGAGAGAGAGAGCCGTTCTGGAAGTTGGTTGAGGACTTACAACCCAGACCTGACAATATCACTTGTCTAACACAGCACCCTGGATTCGAAGGTTCCTGTTTAAACCCCTTCGTATTGCAGATTGCCTATATTGCCTACCGCCAGGAACATGGGCCACTCAACCTCAGCACGTCTGAGTAAGTTGTGCAATATGAAATGAACATGACATATATTTCATGCCTACTGCAGAGGTCCACCTGGATGGATCCACCTGCATTGACCCTTGCAGAATCTCTCTCTTCCAGCCAGTACCGCTACACGGCATACCGGCAGATGGTCCGCTGGGCTCATGGCAAGCTTGGGCTCATGGCAAGCTTGGCCAATATGAAGAATAAAAAACATGGAATACTGTCAATTCAATTAAATCACTTTATTAATCTTCAACGTCCAAGTTAGGCCATAAAAAGCCACGGTAGGTTCCACCTTGTTCGGGAAACTGGTCCCTGATCGCGTGGACGACACAGGCAGGTACAACCCTTCTATTGTGAACCTGCCTGTGTCGTCCACGCGGAAATACAATTGTACTTGTTATTGTTCTTGCTATTGTTAAAGTATAAAGTTCTGAGTGAAGTCATACATAACCATGCAGGGTTTTGATTAAAAACACCAAATCCCATCATTTGCTTGTACACGATAAAACAGTCATGTGTAGTACAGCCAATCTTTTCTTCTACTTCAGATCAGACATGAGACATGTCATATCAAGAAATGTCATTTGTCAAGGTGCTTACCTAAAGAGCAGTTACCTACACAACACAAGTATATAATCTGTTAGTTATCAACAGGGGAAGCCAAACGCAAGACAATCTGAGTTGAAGAGAACATTTATTTCTGATTGATTGTATTAGCCGTTCACCCACTCACTAACATCACATACTTTAAATACTTCCATTAGGTACACTGCCATTCTCTGACTGCTCCATGACAATAACTATTACAGTTTATCAGAATATAATTTCTAATTTTACAGTGGTGCACTGAAAACTGAACAATGAACAATAAGGCCATTACACAGTTCAGTCAGACAACTCAAGGAGGATGTAATATATATATTTATTGAATATAAGATAATCAATGCAATATATTTATTATGGTTTGGCGATGTATTGGATCTGCTGTTTAGGTACTCAGGATCAAGCGCATCAGTCCCGACCATAGGGACTCTGAATCCCCCCGTACCTAAAACAGTAGATCCAAAATGACAGGTGGTAGCTGGGGTGGAGGTGGGTGCGCACTTGTATACCGCAGCGTAGAGTATACAATAGAAAGCAGCAAGCAGAATTGAGCGCAGCCAGCAAGACGGCAAAGGATGTACAGCAGCACGCTGATACACCGGCAGTGGGCAAGCAAGAAGGCAGAGGAATGCAAACCTCTGGTTCAAGTAGCCGGTATGAGAGATGGGGTGAGCTGTGATTGGCTAAGTGCATCATGCGGATGATGCTGCGGTGGCCCAATTAACGGCCGGCGCGCTGACTGAGGTTCCCTGACTGAACTTGCTCTGCGCATGTCTACGACAGGCACAAATGCTCATTTAGCACTTTCAATATCAAATGACACTGATCATCCTCTATCGCTTTAACCTCATGATAGGAATCTTGTTCTTTGGTCCCTTTTGGTTCTGACACAGAGCTGAGCTAGTACTCATGGTGGCCAGTGCCACTAGAAAAGCGGGACTTGTGGGTCAGGTATTGAGCCACGGCTTGATCCTTGTCCACCTGTTGGAAGGATCTTGCAACCAGGGCAGGTGCTGCTGCAGCCAAACCTTCACTGAAGGCTCTCAGGGCTGATGGGCTTCTGGCATATTGCTCCTTCAAAGAGGCCATCAAATCAAATGCATAGTCTGAAGAGAAGACAATAGTATATTGAAACATATTATAAAAGCATAGCAGTATTTCCAAATAGTTGATAATTCCTAATTAATTAATAATTGAACACAAACCATAAGATGGCTTGTCTTTGACGGGATGCACAACAGCTTCCCCCTTACGGAACCTAGGGTAGGCTACTGAGTGGCGTGGCACTCCAAGAGCAGTAGTGTCCTGCTTTCTGTTCCCATTGTGGTTGTAATGGATAGCAGCCAACAGGAGCCTATGGAAAGGAGCATATTATTAGACCGAACTTCAATTATACAAATGTCTTCAAAATCTTGAGTATTCTTGAAAAACATGAGCATTTGTGCCTGTCGTAGACATGCGCAGAGCAAGTTCAGTCAGGGAACCTCAGTCAGCGCGCCGGCTGTTAATTGGGCCACCGCAGCATCATCCGCATGATGCACTTAGCCAATCACAGCTCACCCCATCTCTCATACCGGCTACTTGAACCAGAGGTTTGCATTCCTCTGCCTTCTTGCTTGCCCACTGCTGGTGTATCAGCGTGCTGCTGTCATACATCCTTTGCCGTCTTGCTGGCTGCGCTCAATTCTGCTTGCTGCTTTCTATTGTATACTCTACGCTGCGGTATACAAGTGCGCACCCACCTCCACCCCAGCTACCACCTGTCATTTTGGATCTACTGTTTTAGGTACGGGGGGATTCAGAGTCCCTATGGTCGGGACTGATGCGCTTGATCCTGAGTACCTAAAAAGCAGATCCAATACATCGCCAAACCATAATAAATATATTGCATTGATTTCTTATATTCAATAAATATATATATTACATCCTCCTTGAGTTGTCTGACTGAACCATGTTTCTATGTCAGTCAATCTCAAACATTTGCATGTCAAGGAGCCCCAAAAATATATGCAATTGGCCGCCGACCCCCATCTGAAAATGTTGTTCCAGGGAACCCTCTGGATATGCAGGTCCATCCCAACGAATTAGAACTGAAATAAGTCAAGCCAAATCTCAGTGAATTAGAATATTTTACGAGACCACTAAAAACTAATTAAACGAGAAATGTTGACAAGCTTCATGGAGATGCTAATTATCCTTTCCAGCTTGATTTGGCACCTGCCCACAGTGCCAAAACTACTAGTAACTGGTGTACTGACCATGGTATAACTGGACCCCACAGAGAATCTTGGTTGTCAAGAGGAAGGTGTGAGAGACAAGACTTGAACAATACAAATTAAATTACAGCTGTTATCAAAGCAAACACCTCAACAGTGCCACAGGCTGATCACCTCCATGCCACGCCCCATTGATGATATAATTTGTTCAAAAGTAGCCTAGACCAAGTAGTAACTGCATACATTAATATACTTTTCAGATGGTCGACATTTCTTGTTGAATTTTTTTTTAGTGGTCTCGTAAAATATTCTAATTTACTGAGATTTGGCTTGACTTATTTCAGTTCTAATTCGTTGGGATTTTCATGAGCTGTACGCCATAATCATCAATATTAAAACAATAAAAGGCTTGAATTATTTCAGTTGTTGTGTAATGAATCTAAAATATATGAAAGTTTATTTATTTTTATTACATTATGGAAAAGAATTAACTTTTTCAGATTATTCTAATTCGTTGGGATGGACCTGTATAGTCAAAGATTTGCACCACATTTTCACGATTTCTTCTAAAATAGATCTACATGCTCGTAGTGCGATACTCTGTGCCGTGCTATGAGCTTGTAGATCTGCTATTTTCCAATAGCTAAAGTATAACATAATGCTTATAACACCAAAAGGGGTTCCCGTCCAGAATGGGTTAATATAATGAATTTTCTAATTTCACAAAATCAAATTCTCTTGAACATTGCTACTTGATAGTCAGACTGTACCTGCTATGCATTCCAAGGAAGCTGAACCCCGTATGTTTGGGTGCAAACCTGATCATTAAACTATGGAAAGCCTCTAGGGAGTAGGTTTGGTTGTTGGGAGATAGCTGACGAATGTCCTTGATGAACATTTTCTTTGTGACAAGAGCCTCCAGTTTGACAGCTGCTGTTGAACCTGCACACATAAACATCAACATCAGGGATTTCAATCCATCCTTGATCATATGATTTTTTTTGTACATATCTTTGTATAGGTTATTCACATGGATACTCATTCAGACCACCAACAAACTAACAGATCATGAAAACATGAACTTGTGCACAGACCTGGCTCAAGCCACTCCTTATTTCTGTCCTCGCCCTCCAAATCGCCATGGTGACAGACAGGAAAAGCAGGAGTGTCCTCATGCTCATGAATGTCTTGCACATGATTGACCAGGCTCCTCCACTTTGCCTCCATCATGTCTGCATTGCCACTGGGAGTTGAAGCGGCCGTCCAATAGAGATGGTTCACTGAGGAACGCTTCCAAAGCTTCACATCTTCACATTCATGTTCTTTGGATAGGGCATCCAACTGCTTATTTAGGGCTGTTATCGCACACACACACACACACACACACACACACACACACACACACACACACACACAAGAATGAACTGACAAAATCTTCAAATATTTCCATGAAATACTGTGACACAATGTTTTCTCTTGCCTTCCATGTAGACATGCATTTTCAAATATTTACATTTGCCAATATGCCAGATATCAAAGAAGTGTTGCGTTCCACTTCCTTCCTTGCCCAGCTGTTCTCGCACCCATTTCGCTACCTGCAGAATTGGTTGAATTTTATAAACTTGAAATGCATTCACATTCAAATATTTCTATTTAAAAATCAGATAAAAAGTTTGTGTGTTTCTCTGTCACTTGTACCTGACGGTTTCTGTCTGTGACAAGGACTGCAACTTTCAAGCCATGCTCCTTCAGCAACTTGATGCTGCGTTGCAGGCCCTCCATCTCACACCAGTTGCTGTTGCGAACTTCTGTACACTGGAGGACAATCAGACAAACTTTAAACAAACCTACGTAAACAAATGAGAAGCCCCAACACCTGAATCATAAAATGTGTGACATGCTGAAGAATGTAGCCACATAGATATGTAGCCACATAGATATGGCAGAAACTGAGGCATGAATTACATCAGACCTGAACAAGCTGTAGGTCAACCACTTTATTCAGCCGGTCATCTATTACCGAGTAGGTGCCATATTTAGCACAGTGCCCTGGACTGTCTGATCTGTAAAAAGCAAAAGACAAGAGCAAAACCTATTGTCATGCTTTGAGATTATGGATACATGCCAAATGTACATGAACATTACAATGAGCATGGTACGGTAACCAACCTGCAGTCTCCAGACAGAATCAATCCTCCGTCCATTTCCTTCAGCTCACTAAGGATACTGGCTTGCTGGCTCTGCCAGGCCTGGATGACGGTAGGAATGGTGTAGTATCGCTGATGGCGGAAGTATGTGTTCGGACTGGTGCACTGTAGTCCAAACAGCTGCAGCATTCTGAATGTTTGCTGTGGCATACAACCAGCGAAATGAATCGCACCACTCAGCTGCAGGTTGCATGTAGGCATGTTTTTGTGTAGCATTGGCTGGTTTTGCCAAACCCTCTGGAACCCACATGCAGAACAGACCTATGGAATATATTCAAATGATCAGGGTTGTCTGTGTGTACTTTCTTATTGAAGGCGATAGAATATTGCAAACTTGTTAACCCACTTCAAACTGTGCTGAGAATACGCAAAACAATGAGATTTTCTGTAAGAGCACAATACAAAGTGAATCCATGATACTAATGCATTCCAAGAGAGTACATGCCACCAGCACATTCTACAGGTGCAAGATAAAAACTATCTTACTTGTTGGATTTTCACAAATGTCCCCTCCTGTCTCTGTATGCTGGCTTGTGTGGCCTCACAGCAGCTCGGGCAAGTGGCAAACAGTGACATTAGTTGTCTGTGACACACAACATACTTATCGATGTAGCTGAGGGGGAAAAAAAATCATAATAAAACCAAAGTTCGAACAATCAGTATCATGACATGAACAGATTAGTATAAATTGTGTCTTACGGAGGGTCAGAGGGTGGTTCAAGGTCTGGCATGTCATCAGAGCTCTCAGAGAAGAGCTCGTCTTCAGGCTCCGGAACCCAATAATCACCTTGCTTTGGTGCTGAAATAATTTGTCGATTCATCGATTAGTTATCAACATAATAAATTAACCATTCTGATTTCACAAGCAATTAATTATAAACAATATACAAGATTCCAGACATTTCACTTGTATTTTTTTTAAAACTTTTACGTAACTTATACAAAGTATTTCACCCCATTTATAGGACTATAGCAATCGTATGGTGCAATGATGAGGCTCTTACACCAGTGTGCCATTAATGCACCAAGACAGACTCGACTGTGTCAAGTGACAAAAGAAAATACAGATATACTACAAGCTACTGTATTATTTTTGTCATGTGACGTCCTGTACACACACATGTAGCTTATGCAGTGCAACACTGCATTTTACAGTGTTACATATTTGATGCAATGTTATACAAAAACAATATACAGTATATCCAAAACATTTTATTAATGACAGCATTTTCCAGGCATGGAAAACGTTTCTTTCTCATTTCAAAAATATTTCCAGATTATAATTAGTTAGATGGTCCCCTACCCGAATGCTCGCTGCCACTCTGAGAGAATGTGCATTGGCTGATTTGGCTCTGCATGGGACTATCCACAAAGCTGTCTGTCTGCGTTTCCACTGTTGCGTGTGGCCATGACATCACTCACTCACACACACATACTCAGTCATTCAATCATTGTCTGTGCTAATTCTCTGTCTCTCCTCCCCACTCAGGCCTGGGCTATACGTACTCAATCTTTAATAAAACGGATATTTTCGTACTCCGTTGTCTTATGGACAGGGGCCCATACGACAAAGATATCCTTGTTCACACATACAACCCAAAACGATAATTTTTGACTCCAAGAAGCATGCCATGCCAGTAGGTGGCGATAAGAAATATGTAACGCAATAGAAAAATGTTCTGAGCATGCGCGGTGAGCTGGTTTTCTTGGAGAAATCCCCCACGTAACCCGGTAGTACGTGCAGACAGGGCTCCGTCTAGTGAGCAACTTTATAACTCACGTTCTAATATAAACACATACCCATTTTTCCCAGCTGCCTTGCTAGGCTAGTGGACGACTACGCACACTTGTAATATATGCTTTGCTTCGCTGGTTCGCGCCCCACTGCCGCCACTGTTTTTACAACCGCAGACTTTTTAATAGTTTTTGGATTAAGGTTGCATTAAAAAGACTGGATTAAGGTTGGTGAAGGATGTGTTGCTCCCCTGCTTGCATACATAACCGCAAGCAGGGGAGCAACGCATCCTTCACCAACCTTAATCCAAAAACTATTAAAAAGTCTGCGGTTGTAAAAACAACGGCGGCAGCGGGGCGCGAACCAGCGAAGCGAAGAAAAGCATACATTTCAAGTCTGCGTAGTAGTCCACTAGGCTAGCGAGGCAGCTGGCAGAATTGGGTTTGAGTTTGTATTAGATGGTGAGGACGGCAGGTGGCGCTAGCTGCCATCGTGTTTGTTGTCGTTTCTATTGTAACCTCGCGTTCACCCCGGAAGTTGTTCGTTTTTCAACCCATGAACTGATGCGCATGCTCAGTGTTAAAAGCAACAAAACAAACATGCGCGACTAGGGAGGTGACGTCATCCTTCCTCAAAAATTCCGTTTTGCATGACTACACAGCTCCACCATCCGGATCTTTTCGAAAATCTCCACTTATTTATCCGTTGCCAAAAACCTCCGTTTGAGTGGCCGAAAACGCCGTTTGCGTCTGGCTGAAAGGCCCAAACGCACATAGAAATGTGCGTTTCAAAAAACACCCAGAGTCGTGTAGCTGTACTCTCAGACTGACACACCCAGACTGGCATACCTGCAGCAGATTCCCCTAATTGTCATCTGCTGCAGCCCTCTCTATAAAAGCCAGCCAGCTCAGTGTCATGGCAGACACAGACCCAGCAACATCTCAGTCCCACACCATGTCAATACTTGTTTTGAGTTTACTTTAATTTACTTTAGTTTGGCCTGGGGATGACCGGCAGTCTTTGTTTTCGTTGTTAGTATTAGTTGGTTGTAAGTTAGGCGGGGGGGGGACGTCCCTACAGGGGGTGGCCTGGGGCCCCCCTCATTCTCCTGTGTTTGCCGGCATCTCCAGGTCCTCCTCAATTCTCCTAAGTTGGTAAAGTACCACTGACACTTATGTATTGTTTAATATTTTGGTTGCTCACATGTTTCCATGTTTCCATCCCTGTGGGGAAGTTTGGGTTAATAAAAACCGTTAAACTTGTGATTTCGTGATGTCCTTCCTTTATGTTGAGTTCTCCAATTCGAGCCACTTGTGTTATTTATGCACTTTGCTTGGAGACCGCAACATGATGGGGGCTCGCCGAAACTATAGATCTGTTTAAATTTCCCTAACTTTGAAATTAATTCAATTTGTTGGTGTGCATATTTGAATTTTATTTTTTAAGGTTTGGATTTATTTTATCCACCTTAATCAATTAATTGGCTTTATTGGCTTTAGGCTCTCTTGTTTGCAAATTATTTTCAGTAATTCATTTCAGTAGCTAACTTTATACTGAGTTTCTGAAGTTTGTAACTTGCCTAAGTTGGTGCACACCCCTAATTAGGACATCACTTGTTGAGAACTGGTTTGAGCAGGTTTTCTTTTCTTGCTGGTCTGTGTCTCATCGTTTTGGCTCATTTGCCTTATATTGTAGGTTTGCGAGTGTTTTGTGGTGGTCTTTGACCTTAAGCCTACACTGCTTTTGCAATCTTATTTTGCGCTTTTGTCGCTTTGCGGTAAAGTTTCCATACAATTGGTAAAAGCCATTAATCCAAAATGGAGTTTAAGTTGGAGGATTTTGTTAAGCAGCCTTCCCTTGATGTTTTCCATACTTGCACAAAGGGGGATTTACTTGACATTGCTGAGCACTACAATGTCGAAGTCCCAAGTACTAGAGCAAAAAGAGTAGTAAAGCTTGAGTTATGGGCAGCATTGTTTGACCAAGGGTTTTTGCCTGACCCTAGTATTGCTGCTTCGCCAGGAAAACTAACTGAGCCTGATGAAAGCATTAGAAGGTTGGAATTGGCGCTAGAAGGGCGCCGCCTAGACTTGCAGAGTAAGGAGCAGGAAAATGCAGTTCGAATTAGGCAGATGGAGTTAGAGGAGCAGACCAAACGAGAAATACGGTTGAAAGAGTTAGAGCTTGACCATGCCTCTACTCGTGTCATTGGTACCCCTGATTTTGATGTTAACAAATGCATCCGTATGATTCCTCCATTTAATGTTAAAGATGTGGACAAGTACTTTACTCTTTTTGAACGTACAGCTGATACTTTGAAGTGGCCCAAGAAGGTTTGGCCATTATTGTTGCAGTGTGTGCTAACTGGGAAAGCCCAGGAGGCCTATGCCTCGTTATCACCAGATGACTCTCTCGACTATGAGAAGGTTAAGGGTGCGGTACTCAGGGCTTTCGAGTTGGTTCCCGAAGCCTACAGGCAAAAGTTCCGTAGATTTAAGAAAACTGACAATCAAACATTTGCAGAGTTTGGCCGAGAGAAGGAGGCCCTATTTGACCGCTGGTGTCAGTCATCAAAGGTCACAGAATTTGATCAGCTGCGTGAGCTCATCCTACTAGAAGAGTTTAAGAACTGCCTATCAGATAGGATTGCAACCTATGTTAATGAGCAAAAGGCTACTACTCTTTCTGCTGCAACTGTCCTTGCGGATGAGTATGTGCTCACCCACAAGGACAGTTTTGACAAGACTAATGTGTCCTCGGAACGTGGTTACAATCCTCCGTGGTGGAAGCCTAACTCTTCCCACTCAGACAAATCAGACTCTTCTCACACGGCCTCAGCAAAATCCTTTGCTAAACGGGGGAGTGAGGGGAAGCCGGAAAAGTCAGAGGGGGGGGAGGGGGCTACAGAAAGGCCTACTTGTAACTATTGCAAAAAAGTTGGCCACACCATAAATAAATGTTATACTCTCAAAAATAAGAATCAGCCACCTAAAACTGTTGCTTTGATTAAAAGTCAGTCTTCCTCAGTGCCACCTGTTGTAGAGCCGGTGCGCATTCCTGATCCTGAATTTCAGCCATTTCTGATGAAAGGTTTTGTCTCTCTGACAGAGGGGGGCCCGAAAGTACCTGTTGATATCATCAGGGACACTGCGTCCAATCAGTCTGTAATTCTAGAGCATGTGTTACCGTTTTCAGAAATGTCTGCAGTTAAATCTGATGTGCTAGTGAGGGGGTTCGATATGCAGTGCGTGGGCCTGCCGCTCCATAACATTTTTCTTGATTCTGATTTGGTCAAGGGGTGTGTTAAGGTGGGGCTCCGTGCTCAACTCCCGATCGAGGGGGTGACTCTTCTCTTGGGCAATGATTTGGCTGGTGGTAAAATGCTCATTAATCCAGAGGTAATTGCTGTTCCTCTGCCAGCGAACTCTGACGATTTGGCGTTGAAATTTCCAAAAGTGTTTTCAGTCTGTGCCATGACGCGGGCGATGGCTGAGCGTCAGAAGCTGGAGGCTGAGGTGGAGCTGTCTGACAGTTTTCTGGTTGACTGTTCAGCTGCTCCACCTGGCTCTCCAGGGGTCCCTACCCATTCAGTTGTGTTGCCTCAAATTGATTCGAAAATATGCGTGTCCCGTGAACAGCTAGTTGCTGATCAGAAACGGGATGCGACACTAGCTCCTCTCTTTGAAAGCGTTGTTTCAGGAGAGGCGTTGGAAGATTTGTCAACAGGGCTTTTCCTGAAAAGCGATGTGCTCATGCGTAAATGGACCCCTCCGCGGCTGTCTGGCCATGATGTTTGGGGGGTGGTGGAACAGATTGTTATCCCTCAGTCATACCGAAGTGAGGTGCTGAAACTGGCACATGATAACCCACTTTCTGGTCACCTGGGGATTAACAAGACTTTTGATCGTATCTTGCGGTACTTTTTCTGGCCAGGCCTAAAGGGTGATGTGCGTCAACATTGCAAAACGTGTCATGTATGCCAGGTTGCTAAAAAGCAGTTCATCTCTCCTTACCCACTTTATCCAATCCCTGTTATTGGTGAACCGTTTGAGCATGTGCAAATTGATTGTGTTGGGCCTTTGCCTCGCACTAAGAGTGGTAACAAATTCCTCTTAACTATAATGTGCACAGCGACTCGTTTTCCTGAGGCCATCCCATTGCGTTCCATTACAGCCCCAGCTGTTGTTAAGGCCTTGGTGAAGTTCTTCTCTATTTTCGGTTTACCTAGGGTGGCCCAGTCTGACCAGGGCTCGAACTTCATGTCACGGGTCTTTGCGCAGGTCATGAAACAACTTCACATCACACATGTGTGCTCGAGTGCTTATCACCCGCAAAGTCAGGGAGCCATCGAGCGTTTCCATAGGACATTAAAGTCTATGTTACGTACCTACTGTTTGGAGTTCGAAAAGGACTGGGATGAGGGTGTCCATCTCCTCCTCTTTGCCGCTCGTGAGGTGGTACAAGAATCCCTCGGCTTCAGTCCTGCCGAACTGGTGTTTGCACACACAGTCAGAGGGCCCCTGAGGCTTTTGCAGGAGAAGTGGCTGGGCGACAGCAAACCTCAGAATCTGCTCGACTATGTGTCCAGATTCCGTTTCAAACTTCACCGTGCTTGTGAATTGGCTAAAGAGAACATGACCGTTGCACAGGGAAAAATGAAAAAGTGGTTTGACAAAGATGCAAAAAGCAGGAGTTTTAGTCCCGGTGATAAAGTTCTGGTTTTGTTGCCCATTCCTGGCTCTGCTTTGCAGGCACGTTATGGTGGCCCTTATCTGGTCAAAAAGAAGGTTGGCGATCGAGACTACATCATTGACACCCCTGAACGTCGGCGACGGAGTAGGCTGTGTCATATTAATATGTTGAAGCCTTATTTTGACAGAGTCTCTCAGCCTGATTCCAACCCTTCTGATGGCACAGAGGTCAGTGTGTCACCTGAGCTGTCCAGTGGAAACGGTGATCCTGACAAGGTAACTCTGGCACTGTCTAGCAATGCCAGTGTTCCTCCCTCTGAATCTCAGGATGACCAAGATGATATTGTAGGTATCTCCACTGATGTTACTCATGGGCGACTTAGGAATTCAGAAATGCTTGCTAATCTTCATAATTGTCTTCCAAATTTGGTTCAGTCTCAACGTGAGGATGTGATCGGCTTAATTGGCTCTAATGCAAATCTCTTTTCGGACGTGCCGACCCGTACGCATGTGTTGCAGCATGACATTGATGTCGGTAATTCCCCGCCAATTAAACAACACGCATATCGCGTTAATCCCGAAAAAAGGCTTCGTCTCCAGAAGCAGGTGAACTACATGCTGGAAAATGGCATAGCTGTACCTAGCATAAGTGCTTGGAGTTCACCATGCCTTTTGGCCGCTAAGTCTGATGGCTCGGATCGGTTTTGCACCGATTATCGAAAGGTGAACGGGGTCACAAAACCTGACTGTTATCCTTTGCCTAGGATCGATGATTGTGTTGATAAAGTTGGTTGTGCCAAATATGTCACGAAACTCGATCTACTAAAAGGATATTGGCAGGTGCCGTTAACGCCTAGGGCTCAAGCTATATCCGCCTTTGTGACCCCTGACGCTTTTCTAGAGTACACGGTAATGCCGTTTGGTGTTCGAAACGCGCCAGCAACGTTCCAGCGTTTGGTCAACACCGTTTTGTCGGGGTTATCGGGCTGTGAGGCTTATTTGGATGACATTTGTATTTATTCCACTACGTGGGATGAACACATCCAACAACTTCGTGAAGTATTTGGCAGGTTGAGTGAGGCAAATCTCACTTTAAATCTTGCCAAATGTGAGTTCGGGCAGGCTACAGTGACATACCTCGGCAAAATTGTGGGTCGGGGTCAAGTTAGGCCTGTACATTCTAAAGTGGAAGCCATCCTCTCGTTTCCTCATCCTGTCACTCGCCGTGGTCTAATGCGGTTTCTAGGAATGGCAGGATATTATCGAAGTTTCTGCAAAAACTTTTCTGCCGTTGCAGCCCCATTAACCGACTTGTTGAGCCCGAAAATACGCTACAAATGGTCTCCGAGCTGTCAGCATTCGTTTGATTCTATTAAAGCCTTGCTAACTAGTGCTCCAGTTCTTGCTGCACCGGCGTTCGAGCGGCCATTTAAACTCGCTGTGGATGCATGTGATGCAGGGGCGGGTGCGGTCCTACTACAAGATGGGGATGATGGGATTGAGCATCCGGTCTCGTATTACTCCAAGAAATTCAATCGGCACCAACGTGTGTATTCCACAGTGGAGAAAGAAGCGCTAGCGCTTATTTTGGCCCTAAAGCATTTCGAGGTTTATGTGGGTTCCTCCAGTGGCCCTACCCTCGTCTTTACTGATCACAACCCTCTCGTTTTCCTGAACCAAATGCGGAACACAAACCGAAGGTTAATGAGGTGGTCTATCTTTATGCAGTATTTCAATGTGGAGATCAGGCATATCCGTGGCAAGGATAATGTCCTGGCCGACACATTGTCACGCTCTTTTTCTGATGAGTGAATGACCTCACGTTGCACTCCCGGTATTCACCATCATATGGTGGGGGTGTTGCGTGTGGCCATGACATCACTCACTCACACACATACTCAGTCATTCAATCATTGTCTGTGCTAATTCTCTGTCTCTCCTCCCCACTCAGACTGACACACCCAGACTGGCATACCTGCAGCAGATTCCCCTAATTGTCATCTGCTGCAGCCCTCTCTATAAAAGCCAGCCAGCTCAGTGTCATGGCAGACACAGACCCAGCAACATCTCAGTCCCACACCATGTCAATACTTGTTTTGAGTTTACTTTAATTTACTTTAGTTTGGCCTGGGGATGACCGGCAGTCTTTGTTTTCGTTGTTAGTATTAGTTGGTTGTAAGTTAGGCGGGGGGGGAACGGCTTCGACGTCCCTACAGGGGGTGGCCTGGGGCCCCCCTCATTCTCCTGTGTTTGCCGGCATCTCCAGGTCCTCCTCAATTCTCCTAAGTTGGTAAAGTACCACTGACACTTATGTATTGTTTAATATTTTGGTTGCTCACATGTTTCCATGTTTCCATCCCTGTGGGGAAGTTTGGGTTAATAAAAACCGTTAAACTTGTGATTTCGTGATGTCCTTCCTTTATGTTGAGTTCTCCAATTCGAGCCACTTGTGTTATTTATGCACTTTGCTTGGAGACCGCAACACCACCGACACCATCTGTGGGGCTGCTTGTGTTCCTAAGGACAACAGCTGGGGGACTACCTGGGCCTATTTCACGAAACTTGGATTAGAGATTAAGCCGGGCTTTAACACATATCCTGGCTTAATATATCCTGGATCAGTGCTTAACCGGTTTCATGAAAGCTGGTTGATCTTGCCAGATTAACTTAACCAGTTAACCTGGATATGTTGAGGCTTGATTCGGTTTCATGAAAGTGATGCTACATAAATTACCATGGAAATTTATGCTTTGGATTTAGCCTGCTCCGGACCAGGCTAACAGCCAGGTTTAACCTAATCCTGATGTCTTTACTGTTCATTAAGCAGTCAAACTGATCACAAACCAATGATGTTTTCCAGATTTATTCAATTATTATGGGTTTATGTTGCCTTATTTGTATCGGTCTGCATTAAAGGACTAATTTAAGCACTATATAAAATCAAATAACCAAAATATATAGGCTGCACAACATCATGACAGCTTGTGAGCTTGTAGATCAGCTGCTTTTGGTGAATGTTCCCCATGATTAGGTTTGCTGTCGTGCAAGTGCACGGTTAAGAAGAATTATTATATATATTTTTTTTTTTGTAAAAGTGAAAACCACAAAATATTACAATTACTCATTGTTTTACAACATATTACCATTATAACGTTTCACCCATAGTCCTACATACTTACACCTAGAAACCCCATTCAAACCTATTTAGGTTCATCCTACGGTGGACATGTGTGCCTGAAAAGGAATCTTTGAAATGTTTCATAGTTTTAGAAATATAGTGCTTTCAAATTTGAGACATTTATAGGCAGATAGTGGCACAAAAAATCACTTTCACCTAGAAACTCCATTCACACTTTGTAAAATGCAGTTTACTGTGGAGACACATGCTGGAACTTTTTACTTTGAAATGTTTTGTAGTTTCAGAGTTATTTAACTTAAACGCCCAATGTATTCTCAATGGCAATAGCACAAATTTTGGCATGCTACATGAACCCATGACCCTCACCAGTCTGGCCCCTGTCTGGACAACAACCCCCTTCCCCAAAGGTAGCTCCCTCAGAGGAGGGAGTTATGGCCAAATATCACAATGCGACAATATCATTATGCTTACAATATTAAGAATTCTGTTTTAAGTTAATAGTAGTGGTAAAATGTAAACTATATTTTTGGGGTAGTTAATCATTCAGTCTATCCACTATTGAGAGTATGTTCTCTCTTTAATTACAGCAGCAGTATTTATTTTAGAAGCTTAAGTCCTTGTATCAGTAAGTCTTGAATAGATTAGTAAAGATAATGAGATATACAGAAGGGGGCTGTAATGCAACTATTAAGGATGCAAACTGCCTTAATACCCCATGAAGAAGGATCAGTAAATCTTTGATCCACAGAAGGGGTCTAGAGACAAAAAGGCAGACTGTCTATTAAGCCAGGCTTGCTGATCCCGGCTCGCCAAATCCGCCAATTCTGAGCCTCGCTTGGCTTTAGTGGAACGGAATAAACCAGGCTGTAAAGATCAGGATTTTAAAAGCCTGGCTTTGGCCTATATCCTGGATTAGTTAATCCAAGATTCGTGAAATAGGCCCCTGGATGCCTGTAGAAAACAACAAGTGATCAACCATTATTAACCATTCTCTATAACAGTGGTTCCCAAAGTGGTGTCCGGGGACCCCTAGGAGTCCTTGAGAGAGTTCCAGGGGGTCCCCAGCTAAATTAATAGTTTGGAACCAAAATGGACCATTACAGGTCTGTACCTCAGAGTGTACAAATGGACCCCAACAGGTCCAGATTTGCGCCACATTTTCACAAATTTTCAAAAATAGCAAATCTACAAGCTCATATCGCTGCACTGCCGTGCTATGAGCTTGTAATGCTAATTCAGGTGGGGGCCCTTGAAATGAAAATGGTTGCGAATCACTGCAAATCTTCGGTTTTGTGGTCTGTGGGCTAACGAGTGTCAATTTGGGGGTCCTTGACATGAAAAGGTTTGGGAACCACTGATCTATAAAGGCTGTGTTGGCTAAAATAGACAATTGCAAAGCAAATGAAAACATACCGAAAGAACGGTGTGGTGGTTTCCGGTAGCTGTACTGAGTTGCCTTGTGTGCAGATTCTCTGTGTGACTCAGAGGTTGGAAGAGAGGGTTCCGCAGATGAAGCACCTGCTTCTTCCTCCTCATCCTCCACCATCGCCAGCATAGGTTCCTCTGGTACGTCAGCAGTCGCACAGAGGCTTTGTAGCGTCTGTTGTAAATCAATAATTAAAAAAAAACAGTCAGTATTCAAGGTGTTTGTCACTAGTGGTTCTCAAAGTGGGGTCCAGAGACCCTCAGGGGTATTTGAGGGAGTTCCACAAGTTCCCCATCAAAATGAGAATCTGTTTTATTTCACTTGATAGAAATTAGCCCACTGAGAGAGAATGGAGCGGAAATTAATTACTATTCTCCCAATTTACAATGTAGGCATTTAGCAGCAGCTGTTAATCCAGAGCGATTTACAGTGAGCAAGAGCAACACAAGGAAATAGATCAAATGCATAGAAATAGTCATCTAGGATCATAAGTATACTAAGATAAGCAGTCCAACAGTAGTATATCCAAAGAAAACCTATAATCTGTACATTGAAACTATGAAACACTATAGCAGTGGTTTTACAAGTGGTCCTTGGGTTAGGGGTTCCAGGTGGTCCCCACTCCACAGCTAAATGATGGAAAGTTCCAAATGGATCCTTATAGATCTTGAACCCTCAAGGGTTCATTTTACACTCAAGTGTAAAATGAAACCAAATGGACCTGTATGGTTCCACTTTATGCTCTCATTTAATTTTACATATTTTTAAACATCTATTACTTCATTTACAAGAAGTCTACACAATTAGATTATGTAAAATCATTATTTTTTTTATCAACATTTGTCTATTATCTCTCCTAATGGTACCAACATCAATACAACATGGAATTGTGGACAAAATATTATCGAAAGACAACAAAATATAATTTAGTTTTAGAGGCTAAATATCATCAAATGGTGGTCCGTGGCTCAAATGCTGAATAAATAATGTGCCTTCACTGCCTTGATATGAAAATGGTTGAAAACCAATGCGCTATAATAATGAATTGCATTTTTATAGCGCTTTTCCAAGTGCTCAAAGCGCTTTACAATGGTTCATTCATTCATACATTGGGACTATAGTATTATCAGGTCAATAATGACCTGGCAACCTACCATAACGCATATTACACTCTTTCCACTGTCATCCCACCACATATTATAGAATTGTTGAAGTATGTACTGAAAAAAATCATACAGGTCCCTGTAACTTAGACTTATTGTGTTTACTTTATTTCCCTAACTATACAAATCAATAATCACAATTGATGTGATACAATGAGAGCAAATGATTGAAAAGGCTGGAATACAGTATTGGATAATGATATTATTGTACTGTACTGTACTGTACTGTACTGTACTGTACAATTTGTTAGAACTGAACTTTGCATGATAGGATCTCAAACATTATAGCCTACAACTGCTCAGTGATGGCTCTGGGGCTCATATCACCAACATCGTTACACTTCTAAAAGTTTACTGCCATTTGTTTTCATCCTAGCATAACATGCTAACGCATGCTAACGTAAGACGTAAGAAGGGCTACTGTAGTTGTAAAACCAAGACCAAGTTTGTTCACTGCAGTAGATGATCTCCCCGTGGTCGTGGAAGTTTGGCCACTGCCAGGTGACTGGGTTGAAGGCACAGCACCCTTTATCAACCTCACACGTTCCAGAGATCTAAATCCCATTTTGTGAGCCATTAGATCACCTGGAATATAATCCTCGTCCTTGAAGTGAGCACCACAAATGACGGAGTTATTTTCCTGTACCGAGGATGCAGTGAAGTCATGTCTTTTCACCTGCACGAATCTCACCCAAGACCTGAACGCGGGGGTGGCTTTCTTTGGGAAAAGATGGACTCTATGCCCTGTAAGGCAGGAGTTTGTACACCCAGCACAAACACAAAATTTGACCATGATGAGTCGACGAAATGTTCTAAACTACAAAGAGTCAGAAAGAAAACACACACTCAGTGACGCGTGCTGCAGTGCAGATAAACAAAACAAAACACGTGAAGAGGACTTCCTATCCACAGAGCTAACCTGCGCACTCTGCTCCACCCATCCTACGTCATCACATGAACGCGCATGAAATGTGCATTTCCATGAGGCTCGTTCATGGCGGGCCGACTCGGTCCGAGAAAAAGTGCGATAAATTCGCTAATACTGGCTCAATTTTAATATTTTTTTGTAATCTTCACTATTGCAATATTGCCAAGGCCCACATTGTTTATTGTTTACAAAATACAACCTGAATGCTGTCCTTTAAACAACATTAGGAGACAAGCTCAAATAACCACTTTAAAAACAAGAAAAGCAACCACAACTACCAATATTTACAAGCAACTTTACAGAAAAAGAAGCCGCTTATAATAAACAGACTTGGCAACCCTCCCAGAGTGTAAAATCAAACATTGCTTTTTGCGTTTATGAGGTGCTCAGACCCACGTCTAATCGTTATGCGCTGAGTCAAGGGGCTTAATAGCAAATTGCGCAAAGCGAAAATAATTAACATATGGACACTCCCACAATGCTAAAATATTCAGGAACGCCGTATGCCATACGTGTGTGCGTTCAACACGGGACGATAAGGCTTCTATAATACCATTGTGCGCAGACCGAGGCCAATTTGTGTCTTACCCCAGTGTAAAACGGACATTCAAAATGGGGCCCATAGTGTTTTCAATATTTTTTGGGATTGAATAACAGAAACGAGCTCTATAGGCTTTAAATACCAATAGCATAACATTTGACTGTACTGCCTGTATTATTGGAAATATTGCATGCACGCACATGCGCACACACACACACACACACACAGACACACACACACACACACACACACACGTGTCGTTTTAACGGACCCCTCACCAACCTTAATCTGGTCGTTTTAACGGACCCCTCACCAACCTTAAACCGGTCGTTTTAACGGACCCCTCACCAACCTTAATCTGGTCGTTTTAACGGACCCCTCACCAACCTTAAACCGGTCGTTTTAACGGACCCCTCACCAACCTTAATCCGGTCGTTTTAACGGACCCCTCACCAACCTTAAACCGGTCGTTTTAACGGACCCCTCACCAACCTTAAACCGGTCGTTTTAACGGACCCCTCACCAACCTTGACCTGTAAAACAAGCGCCCGCTCAGTGACCATCGACTCCCAGGCTCTGCGTAAAAGGTCATCCCGGAGTTTAACACCCGTTTGCACCACATTTTTCTTCCTATTTCATCTCATTATGAGCCACAATGTCAATGTGGCTGTTTTTTTACATGGACGCTAGCGGTGGCTAGAGAGGAGGGAGTTGCACCACTCAGTTCACACGAGTGTATAATTTATTTTACCGCTAATTCATCAAATCTCGTTCTCTTGTGCATGGCATTGAAACAGTCCAGGCTGCCAGTAGAATACATTATTTTTTTCACGTTTTACATTTATTTATAAATGATTTATTATATTTATAAAAATAAAAAAAATCATTAGAGGTCGGCCTTGGCTGAAACCTTCAAATGTGGAGATGACTGGTGTCATAGTAGTGATGTCATACAGCGCATGAGTGATGTCATAGACTGGCCACAGCGTCTATAGTTGACTCAATGTTTTTTGTTTTTCCTTCTTTTAGTGACCTTGTTGGCAGTGAGTGTTGGTTGTCGTGGCTACCAGTTCCCACCTGCTGTCGTGTGGGAGCTCTGATTGGTCCAGACGGTACTGAATAACTGCTAGTTTACATAAAGTCTTAAGAGAAGGACTCAAGTCTAAGATATACAGCTCATCAGAAGTAGTGAGGACTCCCTTGTATCCTCCAAAGAAGATGATACGATCTCCCACCATGAAACAGCACATACCATGCATTGGACCTGGACCTTTCCCCTTAGGCTCAACCTTCTTCCTGGAGGTCTCTGGACAGAATTTCCACAGATCATTGAGTCCCTGGTTTACGTTCCAGCCACCAAATATGTACAGCTCTTCATTGTAGGTAAAGGCTGAATGAGCACAGCGTCCGAGCACAGCGTCCTTCTGGAAGACGCTGTGCTGAAGGTGTGCTCAGCCAGAGGTCGGTCTCTGTGTCAAACACTCTGATGGTGTTGTAGGCGCCCAAGGCCCCCAAATACATGACCTTTCCCAACACACAGGCTGAGTGTATACTCCTCTCCTCTGGAACAGTTCCAGAAACCCTGCCTGGTTTGAACCATTTGTGGGCGTCGACATCAAATGCATAAAGCACATTGCAGTAAGGAAAACCTCCCCAGATGTAGACTGTATCTTCAACCAACACAGCTGTGTGGCCGTAGCACCTGGATGGAACCTCAAGATGACCGTCTCCTCTTCCAGGTTCCACTGGAGGTAACTTCTTCCAGCATAAAGACATTGTGTTGAAGACATGGACATCCATCTGTTCCATGTTGTTCCCTCCATCATAGTAGCCTCCAAAGGAATACAGTTTGTTCCTCACTGCTACAGCAGCATGATAGTCTCGCTTTGGTCTTCCTGCTTTGGCAACGGTCCAAGAAAGCATCGCTCTGTCGGTTTGTCTTTCTGTCTGTCTGTCTGTCTGTCCGTCTGTCACCTTCTCTCTCTCGACGTCGACAGTCATTTTCAACAGGCATCATCTTATATATTCTGTGTGTGAGATCACACGCAACACAAACTGTTGCCATGCACACCTTAACGATGCCAATTAGTGCAGCTGTTCTCATTTGCACTTTTTGACTCTTTAAAAGCCTGTTCATTCACACTTACTGTAAACTGTTGGTATCAGAGGTATGTAGAGAGAATCCCTGGAAAAATGTCCCGTCAGCCAGCTAGTTCTGGGACTAACACTGATTGGTTGACACGGTTTCTAGCCGTGGATCAAACCAGCACTGTTCACCACCTAATTAAAACAAAGAATTCAGCCGCTCTGTTTTCCCAGAGCGCTAGCAAACTCGGTGGCTAGGCTAGCTAGTTTCTTGGGACATTTGTGGTCGTAGTGACTACATCTGTCATTAACAAAATATATTTTTTCAGCGATTTTCTTAGTTTTAAGGGTAACTGTTTTGCAATTGCAATATTACACGAGAGGGAATCAAAAACATTGAATACTGCTGTCAACTTTCAAAAGTCTCCTATATGTCTCTTACAGAACATGCACAATCTTTTAATAGTTTCACAAAAAGTGTTAATGTAACAAGTGTTAATGTACCACAGCTCCGTTTACACCTTTATTTAATTCCTTTTTATATTCAATATTTTATTTGTACACACACTGTTTTATTTTGATTGTCTTGTTCCACTTTCTGCTTTGGCAACAATGTAAACGTAAACGTAAGCTCATAGCGCGGCACGAGCTTGTAGGTCTGCTATTTTAGAAAAATGGTGAAAATCTAGTGCAAATCTTTGAGTATAATTCTTTCAGAGCGAATTTGTTTTAACTCAAAAAACAACGTATTGTCAGATGGGGGTCGGAGGCCAATTACATATAGTTTTTGGGGTACTTGGCATGAAATAGTTTGAGAGCCACTGATATAGAAACATAGGTGTTTCAGAAAACTGTTAGGATATAGAAGATATTTTTTAAATGTCGATATCGGGGCCCTGAATGGGTTAACGCAGTTAAACCTGAGAACAACAGCGTATCTAGTTCACCCAAAAACAAATGTCGTATTTTCTATCAATTACACATCCCATGAAGCCTTGGATTCAATGCAGGTCAATATGTCATGATGATCATTTATGATGATGAGGCCCCACCTCTCCTCTGGAACAGTGCCAGAAACAATGTTGGGTTTGGACCACACGTGGGCGTCGACATCAAAAGCATAAAGCACATTGCAGTAAGGATAGCCTCCCCAGATGTAGACTGTATCTTCTATCAGCACAGCTGTGTGGTTGCAGCGCCTGGATGGAACCTCAAGGTGACCGTCTCCTCTTCCAGGTTCCACTGGAGGTAACTTCTTCCAGCATAAAGACACTGTGTTGAAGACATGGACGTCCATCTGTTCCATGTTGTTGAAGGTCCCTACAAAACAGTAGCCCCCAAAGGAATACAGTTTGTTCCTCACTGTTACAGACACATGATAGTGTCGCTTTGTTCCCCCTTCTTTGGAAACGGTCCAAAACAACATCGCCCTGTCTGTCTGTCTGTCTGTCTGTCTGTCTGTCGCTCTCTTCTCTCTCAATGTCTACAGTCATTTTCAACACGGTGCACCATCATATATATCTTCTGGTGTGAAATCACACGCAACACAAACTGTTGCCATGCACGCCTTAATGACACCAATTCACACAGCAATTCTCATCTGCACCTTTTGACTCTGATCTGGCGACACCAGGAAAATGGTCTGTGTGTCATATTCTGCTATACTTGTGGGGACATTTGGTCCTCTCTAGTGCAAGGGAATTTATCTTCGTTCGAGATCTGTGTAAAGGAGCAGTTCACCCAAAAACAAATGTCGTATTTTCTATCAATTACACATCCCATGAAGATTCAATGCAGGTCAATATGTCATGATGATCATTTATGATGATGAGGTCACCCACTTACGTCATTTACCATTGGCTTTGATGTACAGAAGAATATCCGTCATACAAAGTCCATAGACTTAGCCACACACATGACATCACAGGCTGAACACACAAAGCCAGGCGTTTTAGGGGCTAGACCTCTCAACAAAAAAAGAGAAAGAAAAATCACACTCATGTGAAGTGAGTGGTGCCTTTCATCATGATGATGATGATGATGTCATCATACATCAGCCAATTAAATCATCACATTCTGTGCTGAACACACACACACAGCTGTGCGTACTCGATGGAAATTCAGAATGGGTTAAAAATCACACCTGTGTGAAGTGAGGGGCGATCTTATCTTCGTACATCATCATACATCACATTCCGTGCTCAGCCAATCAAATCATCTCAAATGTGGTTAACGCAGTCGCACAAAGCTGGACAAAAATGTTAATGAGAATTCAGAACGGAGTTAAAAAAATCACACTTGTGTGAAGTGAGAGGCGCTTTTCTGGCATGATGAAGTCACCCACTTACGTCATTTACCATTGACTTGGCAATTTGATGTACAGAAGAATATCCGTCATACAAAGTCCATAGACTTATCTACACGTGACGTCATACAAAGTCCTTAGAGACTTAGCTACACATCACAAGCCAAACACACAAAGCCAGATGTTAAAACGATTAAAAAATCACACTCATGTGAAGTGAGCGGCGCTCTTATCATCACTCAGTGAGTGCTGCCTTTCATGAAGATGATGATGATGTGTGACGATGACGTCATCATATCAAATCAGCCAATCAAATCATCACATTTGGTGATACAGACACACACAAAGCTGTGCATAGGAGGGGCCAGCTCCGCTCAAAAAAATAAAAACCCATCCCAGGTAGGATGTGTAATTGACGTCATACTTCAGTGCTCTAGTCAAATCTGAGCTCAGTCCAAATTCCATTGCCCATTTCCGGATCGTCTCCACCCGCCTCGGGGGATGTAATCATCGTCGTAGTCGGTGTCGTCGGAGAAGCTAGCTAGCAACTTGTGCTAACGTGGAGAGGCTGATAAAGCGCTCTATCCTAGTGAAGCAGGCTTATGCAGCACAAACTTGCGTTTTCGTAGTGAGTCCAATATCACTGAGATAACTTAGCTGAACCTCACGGTACCGAGCAAGAAGATACCCGTCCTGATGAGGCTAAAACTTTAAAAAGTTTAGATCAGAAAGTTACGTTTGTCAGTGATACTAGATTGACTGCAGAAGAGAAAACGGAATAATGCGCATGAGCGAATACGTGCTATTATGCCCTCGGGCGAGGGGGCACGTATTACGTCATGCCGCAAGAGTGGCCCATTCTCTTGGTTTTAATAGAATGTGAGTATATTAAAGTACTTCTGTTGTCCACGCCCAAGATTGGACGTGTCCCCTAGCGAACTGCCGAGCGTTAGATCTTAATATAACTCAGCTCCACTGGTTCATTGATTCAACGTTTCGATCACTGGGATCTTCTTCAGGAATATTGATTGGTTATAAACCATTTAGACCTGAGGATGATTCTACAAATATCTTCTAGATCCTGACAGTTTTCTGAAACTATGTCAGTGGTTCTCAAACTATTTCAGGTCAAGGAGCCCCAGAATTATGTATAATTGGCCGCAAAACCCCATCTGAAAATATATTGTTCCAGGGACCCTCCCAGGAACAAAGACTTGAGCTAAAAATAACATCTTTGAAGTATTCAAAGATGTGCGCCACATTTTCATGATTTAAAAAGAATAGCAGATCTACAAGCTCGTAGCTACAGTATGAGCTATGAGCTTGTAGATCTGCTATTTTTCAATAGCTAAAGCATAACATAATGCTTAAAACACCAAAAGGGTTCCCGCTTAGTAAAATGATATCATTCAAATATAATTTCTGTTGTCATTGATAAAGGCTATGAAGGTGTGTGTATGTGTGTGTGTGTGTGTGTGTGTGCGATGTGGAGCTTTCATCAACTCTGGTTAAAAGGCTGATAGGCCCCAGCGAGAATTGAACTCACGACCCCTGGTTTACAAGACCAGTGCTCTAACCACTGAGCTATGAGGCCCTGTTTGTCACATCAGGTGTTTATCTATACCGTCATCAATGCTTACAGTAGACCATATTGTACCTGGTGTCAGTCAATAGAAGGGAGGGACCACACCCAAAGTCACATACCAGCCCAGTGAACCATTGTTCCATGCACTGCTGTCACCGTGTCACAAATTTACCCAGGAAGATGATTCATTCATTTCGTGCCGCATCATGTGTCACATTTGAAGTCGGTGTCACGAACGGTTCTCGAGTTGCGTGGATTGGAGACGTACACACAGAGACTTGGTGCATTTATAGATAAACAGTTTTATCCAATCCAGTAGGCAGCGGTTCTCTTAAACCTTGGATCTCTTAACCTGCGCCTTTGGATTGAAATTACTAATATATTCATCAATGGCTTTCAATGAGTCAAGTCATTGTTGTCTGTCATTGTAAACTGATTGGATCATCAGACTTTCTATGTAACTCTGAGAGTGTTTCTATTTCTATGTGTGAATTGGGAAGTGTCTACATACTGTGCATACAGCTGTCTTGACATTTTAATGATAACATTTACATCAATTCAGTGATCACTATAATCCATCCTCCTCTTCCCTCATGGTCGTCTGGTTTGTGTCCATTGGGTTCTCCGGGGTCAGCGCTGGAGCACTCCGTTAATCTATTGGTACACAGACAATTCAAAGTGTTTTAGATACAAAAAAAGAAAAGATAAGACAATATTAAGACCATATATGGTCCCCTGGCCTAGTGGTCCAGGCACAACGCAACATATAGGCTCTGGCCTGACAGCGTGTTGCGAGTTCGAGTCCCGTTCATGACAACCTTTTCTGTGTGTGTCTCCCCCTCTTCCGTCTGTATGTCTTCACTGTAACTACTGGGTGACTAACCTCGCCTCACCAGGCTTTCCACCACCTCGGAGAAAAGCCTGGTCTCTATTTCAAAAGTCTGTATGATCCGGGCTTGAGCGGATGATATGGTTACGTCATGTTGTAGTATTGTTTTGTAGTCGCCAGACAGGAACAACAGGCGGCGACAACTTCCTTTTCCCTCTTAATAAAAGCTCTCGTAGCCTGTAGCTTTTATTGAGAGGGAAAAGGAAGTTGCCGCCGCCTGTTGTTCCTGTCTGGCCACTACAAAACAATACTACAACATGACGTAACCATATCATCCGCTCCCTCTCGGATCGTATACCGAAATTAAATGGTGCCCAGGCTACTGGGTGACAGAATTGATGCAAAAAAGACGAGCAAGGCAATGCAATGCATTTCCAAAAGTTTAAAATGCACTACGCGTTGCGGCTAACTGCCTTCTATTATAACTGCCTTCATCAGGGTGACTTTTTTAGACACACACTGGAGAAAGGTGTCCCAAATAAATTGTCACGGATAGCAGTAAATCTAATTTAAAATTCCACATTAAAAAAATAACCGAGTCATCTAAAGTGTAACAATCGCCCTCTTCACAGCAAGGCAAATTATTAACTAAGGAATAAATAAGCGGGATCGTGGGGTTTACTTTACACACTTTATGGGAAGTTGTATTCAAAGGTAGACAGTACACTTCACAATGACGTCTCTCCCTGTCTCTTTCCCTACTAACTTAAATAAACAAACAAGAAAGCAAACTCAAAACAACAATCAATGGTTACATCCAAACCCCCCACCCGCCCCAAACCAGTCCTAAAGTCAGCGGAACGCAACTGCGCTTAGAATCAAACACAAACCGCGTCCGTCCTCCTCTTCCACCGAGGCGCGCGCACGTTAGAGTCCACAGTGGTTTAATCCCTCGCGATGAACGAAACGCTTAATATTTACAATCCTCCTAGAACACTTTGGAGTTTGGAAAGATCTCACCGATCGCAGCAGCTCTGTAGACTCCGACCGCCGGCAGATACATCCGTGACTCCAACGTCGATCCCCGTCGGCAGCACCAAGCGCGATGCTATACTTTATCCAACGGGCAAGACTGTTCTTTGATTGCTACGGCTGCAGATAAGTCCGTTTAAACTTTAATGGCTGCTCAAACGTTATCTGGCGCCTGGAGCTCCTTTTCCCCTCCGTGTAGGCCTACACAACACACTGTTTGTTTTGGGGTCCGCCCCCCGTGTGCCACTTCCTCCCTAAGTACCTTTGGGTGTGGTATCAATCCGTCATTGACACCTATGAATCACCCTAGTGTACCAGACCCGTTACCTTTCACATAGAAATAGGAAAGCATTACTCTCACAACCCACATGTATTCATATCAACCCGTACATAAAAAACATGCACAGAAAATAAAGCAGACTGACATTAATAATGTGCTTTTTGTCACAGTCCCCCCCCCCCCCCCCAGCTGGAAGCTAATTCTCCAAGTCCTCCCAAAAGAGGGGTTGAGGTTGACCACATTAACACATCTACTTTACTGATCTTTCCATTTCATTAGGTAAACTCAAGGGCCTATCTAACTCGTCTTACAGCTGAACCTGACCACTTCGGGGGCACTAGCTTTGACGAGTGTGCTTCAAATGTTTTTGAGAGTGGAGAGGTTCTCGTCCAGACCAAAGCGTCTGGCTGGAACTGCGCACTGTTCCGCCAGGTTTCCCATACTTGGCTTTTCTGGCCTGAGAGCCTCCCACCCCTCGTTGAACTTCTCTCACCATGGCCCACCTGGTGCAGTAGTCAATGGTGACCTGCAGCATCGTGTTTCTTCTCCCACATCTCGAGACCAGCCCCGTCGGGTCGATCACAAGGGCAGGTGGCGCCTGGTCCCCCTGCGAGGGCTGCAACCTACCGGTCGGCTTGCTTTTCTCTGGCCTGCTCCGCTGACACACGTGACATCGGGATATGTGCTCCCACACGTCTCTGCGGATTGTTGGCCACCAGGACACATCAAGGATCCGGAGGAGAGTCCTCAGCCGACCAAGATGACCACTTGTCCGGCGGTCATGGAACTGCTCCAGGAAAGGGTGGGTCAGGTCTTCAGGCACCACGACCTGATACTTCCATCCAGAGCCTTTGGTCAACCGTCGACGATATAGGATACCCTGGATTTCCTCATAGCTCACGCGGCCCGTTCGCTGGTCGGACGGGTCCATATCTTCCCGTAGACGGATGACTTTGGGATCCACACGTTGAGCCTCCTTTACCCCATCCAGGGTTAACCCCGACGGCCACTTCTGGATCAGGCACTCCACCTCAGGTGGGACACCTCGACCCCGGGGGCCTGGAGTGGCACCACCACCGCCTCTCGATGGCAACAATCCACCCTTGACCTGCTGCACCAGTTTGACGTCTGCACGTGCAAACTGAGCGACCTTCCCAGTCTCCTTTTTGTGTCCTTTGTTACCGCCTTGCCGACTAGCCTTCTTGGCGCTGGAGGGCCGGCCATGGGAGACCAGATGGCAGGGAGCGCTGATGGAACCACCGTAAGGGTTAGGCAGCGTGTTGGACCCTAGGTGTGAAGCACTGGCTCTCTTTATTTCTGACACCTCACCGTTCCATTTCTCGTCAATCCTCATAAAACAGTTTTTCTGTACCTGCTCTACTGAGTTCTTGACGAGAATCTCCATGTCTGCCATTACGCAATCCACGTACCCTCTTAGGCTCACTTCCCTGTTCACAATGCTCTCCATGGACACCTCAAACTTCCCCTGCACATACTGCACCTGGTTTTTGAGGATCTGCAGCTCTTTCCTAATTAAGGCCAGCTCCACGGTAATAGTAGTGCCCTCACTTCTCTCCATATTATTTTTTTTTGATTTTTTGCAGTGTATATTTCTCGTATAATCTCGGCTTTTTTTTTTACAGTGTACTATTTCTTGTCAGATCTTGGCTTTCTTTTTACAGTGTACCATTTTTACAACACTTAGCAAATCACGCTATCCCCATATTGTTTTAAACCCCAGATCCCCGTATGGGCCACCACCTGTAACAATCGCCCTCTTCACAGCAAGGCAAATTATTAACTAAGGAATAAATAAGCGGGATCGTGGGGTTTACTTTACACACTTTATGGGAAGTTGTATTCAAAGGTAGACAGTACACTTCACAATGACGTCTCTCCCTGTCTCTTTCCCTACTAACTTAAATAAACAAACAAGAAAGCAAACTCAAAACAACAATCAATGGTTACATCCAAACCCCCCACCCGCCCCAAACGAGTCCCAAAGTCAGCGGAACGCAACTGCGCTTAGAATCAAACACAAACTGCGTCCGTCCTCCTCTTCCACCGAGGCGCGCGCACGTTAGGGCCGATTCATACTCCTATTTTAGAGCCGAATAAAAGTCGGTTCGGCTCTGTAGAGCCTACAATTTGACGTCATTTGAGGTTCGGGGGGGCGGGTACCGTCCTAAAGTCGGCTCTTCGGTGCTACTGAAAATTTCTGACGAGCCGAAATCATTTCGGCACTACAGCGCCGAAACAGGAGTATGAATCGGCCCTTAGAGTCCACAGTGATTTAATCCCTCGCGATGAACGAAACGCTTAATATTTACAATCCTCCTAGAACACTTTGGAGTTTGGAAAGATCTCACCGATCGCAGCAGCTCTGTAGACTCTGACCGCCGGCAGATACATCCGTGACTCCAACGTCGATCCCCGTCGGCAGCACCAAGCGCGATGCTATACTTTATCCAACGGGCAAGACTGTTCTTTGATTGCTACGGCTGCAGATAAGTCCGTTTAAACTTTAATGGCTGCTCAAACGTTATCTGGCGCCTGGAGCTCCTTTTCCCCTCCGTGTAGGCCTACACAACACACTGTTTGTTTTGGGGTCCGCCCCCCGTGTGCCACTTCCTCCCTAAGTACCTTTGGGTGTGGTATCAATCCGTCATTGACACCTATCAATCACCCTAGTGTACCAGACCCGTTACCTTTCACATAGAAATAGGAAAGCATTACTCTCACAACCCACATGTATTCATATCAACCCGTACATAAAAAACATGCACAGAAAATAAAGCAGACTGACATTAATAATGTGCTTTTTGTCACAAAAGGACCTGTAGTAAATTAAATATGGATAATGCCATAATGGTGGAGAATATACCTTGCAGGTTGTCAGTAGAACAGATTGAGAATCCAGGCACATCCCTTAGTTTCCAATAGTTTATTCAGATTAGCCGAATCATATGACATGCAAGGTGGGATACATCCTCGCAAGTGAGTTCTCCCCACGATGCACAGTTAATATACTCTTCCTCTCTCTGTCCTGTTCCACTTAGTGCATGTACGTGCATGTGAGTAGACTTGCATTGGTGTTACTGTGTGACAGATGTATGTGCGCTCCCAGTTGCTAATGACCCAGGTTACCTTCCCTGAGATCCTGCTCTCTCATGCCCTGGTGCTGACCCCTTCCTTTATGGGTCCAAACTGTCTTACTCACTATCAATAACTCACCTCGCCCAAACTCAGGCCTTCTGTTCTCGTCTCCTCCGGCTCTCTGACCTGTATGACCCTGGCCATAATAGACCCTCTTATGTACAAGCCTCCTGGCTCATGTCCCTGAGTATCACTCAATGCTCATAAGAATATAACTCCATATATCTCAATGTAAAGTCTCTCACCTGTGCAGCACATATTCCATATGACATTGTGTTTGTGGATGCAAATACAGGTGTATTATTATGTGTCTTCATGACATGATGAAACCATCTCAACATAGTAGGCTACTAACTTCTGTTCTACCTCTGAGGGGGAAGGGTGGCTTGGTTTGTGAAATGATCCCTCTGCATGCCCACTTTGAGTTCCTCCAGCTGTTTTAGTTGGAGGCAGTCAGAGTACTGGGTCTCTTCACATCTCTATCCCAGAGTGTGTCCCCACCTCTATTTATCTATATATCTATATGCCTACTGTATAATGCCTATATGTCTGGGCGCCAATACACAACAGAAACCCCCCTCCTGGCATCCTTATGCCAGGACTTACAGAGGTGCCCAGACAACCAATAATTAACATGACTGGCCCCTTAAATAATAAAATGATATTCAGAGTCCAGACCCCTGTCCGATAAACCACACAAACCATATTTCCACCTGACCCCCCTGGAAAGACAAACAGCCTATTACATAGTAAAATAAGGAAAAACACACGCTCACCTAAGCACAAATGAACAAAATATAACAAATCATTACTCAAACAATACTATCATTGACCTTACTCATAAACTAAAGCAAACTTCTGACAGTATAAGCCGATAAAAACACTACATTAATATCATTAACCTTACATGATCTATTGACTAAATAAACTACAAAACAAATGTAAGTAAATCATTTTAAACATAAACAAATCATATCTTGACCTATACTGCATAATTACCATTCAAAACAACATGAATCAATCATAACATGCACAGTGACGAAATGGCATATGCGGCGCACATCTAAAACATATAAACCCTATGCTTAACGCAAAATCTTCGCCGTCAGTGACTCCGACAACCACCCAATTTCAAAGATAGACACCCGTGTTTTGAAAACGATCCCAACGTTCAAAATGAATCATTTACCCATAGTTTGACGTGCAATGCCCCCTGAATTTTCGACACCCCCCTTGACACAGGAGTGTCATATGAACTCCTTGAATTGTATCACATTTAAAACAGACAAACCCTTTGTAAATAGATTTGAAACTGAACCATGTGCTATCCCGAAATGGAACTCCTCATATAACTGAAATCCTATTTAAACCAAATCAAATCCCTATAGCCACTGATTAAATTCAAATACCTGCAAATGAAAAGTCGACACTCAAAACATATGACACAAATAATAAAACAAACAAATAAAACCCAAACAATAACTCCACACATACACGTGTCATTAACAGCCCGTTCAAAAATAATAAATCATACTAAGTGACAAAACTGCACATCACCGAATATTACACGTACTGAAACACATAAAACAAAAACAGAGATTCTCTAAGTTGAAATGTAATATCTCTAATGACAGCGGTCCTCTGCCATTCCTCCCCCACTGACCTTTGTTGAGGTCCCCTGAGTACACACCAAGTCCGTACACGCGACATGCGATAGACACACCTCTCTCAATTCAACCAAGAGACGGCAGGTCTCACTAGCTCGCTCTGCAGCTAATTGTTGCACTGACAAAATGAAAACAAACATCCCTACAAGTAGCACTATTTCAGTACTTTGTTAAATCTAGTTGATCTGTATCAGCACAGAAAACAACAACCTGTTAGACATAACATCCTTCAACATTAATTAAAACCACGATCTCTCAACATTAATCACAATTCAGATGAATCACGATTTCTTCTCTTTCTCCATGATGTAAATTGTTCAGATGTTCAGACACGCGGTAGGAAATGGCTCCCACATTTCTTTTTTCGCCTACAGAATAACAACGCTTAGAAAATCTTCTTGAATCTCAGAGCTGAAATAGCTCTCAGATCTGTAGGTACAGAGCAGACCGTCACCATATACTTCAGTACAAGTGCACCACAACTGCCTTGTAGTTGGTCATAGCATCTCCTTCCCGAGCGATCACCAGGCTCTGACTGGCCGCTTATTGCTTGTCATGTCAATCACGACAGCAATAGCATTGAAACTCTCCTCTTCTCCATCGTATCATGAACGTTGGAAGCTCCTCCCATGGGTCCTGGTCCAGAATAGTGTTCGTTCCGACACCTCATGCAACGAACGCAGTAGTATCTGTGAAGGGTCACCTGCTGTTTTGATCTCCTGACGGTAGGAGCTGATTTAGGAGCTCCTCCGTGTTCCGTAGACAGCTGCCCTGAGGCCACACCCCCCTGGACTCTCCGTCCTCTCGGGATGACCCCATCTTCCTGTTGGTCCTGCTAGATGTCCCCTGTCGACATCTTCTGAACCTGGAGATCACTAGTGCAGTTGGAATCCGAACGGACTCCTCTCCTTTCCACACCTATTAAAGGAAGCATGCAGGCCCCTCTACAGAAATCTCTCCCTGAACTACTTAACAATTCACTGATGTCAAATCAACAAGCTCATGTATGCTAGGGCAGGACTGGCGGTTAAACTGAGAGGCACATTGTTTTAACCCTGACAATGTTCAACCTTGGTTGATCATCCCTCGGCTGAAAACTCCACTTCCTGGAGACATGGGCTAAAATCCCCTCAGTCATGCTACTAGCTATAGTCAGCTGTTCCAACCACAGGGTTTACGAATCCCCATGATCAGTATGTAAAATGTACGGTGATGTCAGCCGTCGCCTTCATCACCCCACACACACACCTTGACTAAGGCCAATAATTGTTCAAATTCACACCAAACCCTCTTCCTTGCACTCCACTTTGACATCAGACTCCAATCACTTCTCACTCCTTAGAGCAGAGATCCTCAAACTCTGCTCATATCTCACAATGAATCTTCTAAAACACAATAGTACAGAAGATAAGGACAGGACAGGAGGTCCTCGCTCGTATCTTATTTATGGTGAGAAGAGATGGCTCTCGTCTCTCCCCTCTTAGTCATACTTTACTGGATATAGCTTGGTGTTCATTCATACATTCATTCATTAATTTCGTTCGCTCATTCACACATACATTATTCTCAATCAAACACCGTGATTTCATTCACACATACTCACACTTTCAGGCTTGTGATCTTCTCATTTAAACCCCTGGCCAGTCTACCCATTTCAAGCTTCATATGACCTGGCAAACATTTCTGTTACTTCTGACACCGTAAGGTGTACCAAATCAAATTCCACCGCCAAAACAAAAAAAGGTCAACAGTAGACAACATCTACCATCGCTATGCCTTTATAAATGAGAAGATTCCATGCCTGCAGACATTTGCACCACACACTAGGACAGAGTAGAAGTGTTATGTTTCTTCCACTATAAGGAGAGGATGGCCCCCCCCTTGACTCATGCACTCACTCACGTGCTCCCACATTCCACACACTCATTTACATACAACCCTCTCATAAGAATGAGTAGATGACTTTCACTTTAAACCCCTTTCACACACTTTCTCACATGCACACGTACATACCGTACATGAATAGCCTAGTTCCCTTATCTAATTTAGTTCATTCATTCAGTTTATCTATTAACCTCCTATTAATTTCCAACCTTCATGTGAATATTTGACCGCCTGGAGGGATATTGCTCCCCCCTACTTACATCAGCATGCATATTGTCTTGTGGCATTAACATTTTGACTTGGGTCTACCGTCAGTATGACCCCTGCAGCCCCTGCAGAGGTTGCAGTCGGTCGCCCCGGTTACACTGACTGTTACGACCCTGGGTCTATATGAGTAATATGAGGTTGGAATATGTATAGTGTTAACCTTCTTTTCCCTGGTGTGGTGGCTTGATGAGAGAGTGATGTGTGACAGGTGTGTCAGCTGTGGAAGTGGGCAGAGAGTGAGAGAGTTAAGTGGATGCTTGGGAAAGTAGGTGGTGTCTCGGAGCCTGGAGGCAGTGATTGGTCTTCGGCGGGTGGTGGAGGAGGATAACAGGCCACCTCTGTTCAGTGCCAGGCGGTCCTCTCTTCACTCCCATGTGGACTCCCAGCAAACACACCACTCCCTCTGTGCTCCCTGAATTCATTCTTGTATAGTGCCAATCTCTTGTGTATTTATGATGGCATAACAATCCCCAAATGTCATGATCTGAACAGTCGGGTTTGGTAAGGGTGGGGGGGAAGTTATTTGCTTTGGGGCCCCGTTTGTTGTCTGTTTTGTTAAGCAGGAGTTAGAGTATTATTGTATTTTCTTTTGATGGTTCCGGACAGTTTAGGTAGGGTTAGTATATTTAGTGTGATTTCTTTGGTGTTGTTAATACTCAGCCTTCCTTCCCCCCTTACAGACGAAATAAAACCCATGGAAAGACTGTCTCCCTGTTTGCTGGTGGTTCATGTGAGAGTTTTTAAGAGGGATCCATGCATTCATGTTGCAGCCCGGTTCCCCTAGGCTGGTGCTGTAACAGGAATTGGGGGCTCGTCCACTGCCATCTTCTGGTTCGAGTCGACATTGCAGGTAATGTATAGGCCGCGCGTGTGTTGGTGTTTGTGTTTGTTCCTCATCGCTTGGGTGCCAGCTTTGTTGTTTTCCATGATGGAGAATAGGGCAAGTGAATTTGTGGAACATCCCTCATGGCAAAAGTTAGAACAACTGCGAAAATGTGACCTGGTTGATGTGGCAAAGCATTATGGTGTGCCCGTGTCTATAAGTGGAAAGAAAGCTGAGATGAAACAGCTTCTCATAACCAAGCTGGGGGAGAAGGGGGTGCTGCCCGTAGAGGGTGGGGGTATGGATAGTGGGGAGAATGGGGAGCAACAGCCTCCTACGCCAATAAAAGACCCGGTCGTGCCGTTACCGGTAGGCATGTCAGCGGCGGACCTTACACTTGTGCTTCGTATTAAAGAGATGGAGGTTCAGAGCAAGCAGTTGGAGAAAGAGACGCTATATCTGAAAGTGCGTGCGTTGGAACTTGAGTCAGGAACCACATCCACCCTTGCCCAGGGAGCGATCTCCTCCCCCCAACGTAGCTTGGATATTAGCAGACACGTTGCACTGGTTCCACCGTTTCGAGAAGCAGAGGTGGACGCATATTTCAGTGCGTTTGAAAGAGTTGCAAGTGCTTTGCGCTGGTCACGGGATGTATGGGCTATTTTAGTCCAAAGTAAATTTGTAGGAAAAGCCCAGGAAGTGTGTAACAGCCTGTCGTTGGACCAGGGTTTAGACTATGAAGTAGTGAAGGAAACTGTGCTTCGCGCATATCAGCTCATCCCTGAAGCTTACAGGTTGAAGTTTAGGGAAAGCAGGAAAGCTGGTGCCCAGTCGCATGTGGAATTTGCACATGCAAAACGCACATTGTTTGATAAGTGGTGTAATGCCACGGAGACCAAAACGTTTGAACAATTGCGCGAGTTGATTTTGATTGAGGAATTTAAGAGATTCATGCCCGAGAATATTGTGATTCATTTAAATGAGCAGAAAAAGCCTACTTTGGCTACAACAGCAGTGGCTGCTGACGAGTTTGCTTTAACTCATAGGAATGCGTTTTCTTCCCCAGGCCCTGCAGGGTCTCGGGGCGGGCAGAATTCACCACGAAATAGGCGGCGGCAGTCGCCTAACGCACAAACTACACCGCGGACTTGCTTTTATTGTCATGACAGCACGCATTTTGTTGCGGAATGTCCAGCTTTGGGGCGTCAGCGGGGCGAGCCTCGTAATGCACAACCGTCCGCTATCGGGTTAATTCACACGGGTCCGAACAACCTCGCCAATGTCGGTTCTGTAGAATGGACTGAAAAAATTGATGCAGACTTTGTACCATTTGTGACAGACGGTTCGGTGTCTATGATGGGAGTGGGGGCCGTGCTCGTGCCCATAAAGATTTTGCGTGACACCGGGGCAAAACATTCACTTATTCGTAGGGGGATATTGCCGTTTTCTAATGACACCTATTGTGGCTCAGATTTGCTTGTATGGGGGGTGGGAATGAGCGTGTTACGCGTGCCTCTCCACAATGTACAGTTGTCGACCACTTTGGTGTCTGGTTCCGTACGGGTGGGGGTACGTGATCGACTGCCTATGGCAGGCATTGACCTCATACTCGGAAATGATATTGCGGGAGGTAAGGTATTTTCCTCTCCCGAGGTGGTGGAAACTCCTACATGCGATATGAGCGATTCCACGTCCATTTTTCCTGTGTGCGCGGTGACGCGCGCCCAAGCGCGCAAAAATGGGGAGGCAGTACAACTCGATGATACGTTCTTGGTTAATGTGGATACCCTGAACAATGAAGTGATTGATGGGGCTGTCCTGGGCGATAAGGCAGCTGGGTCCAGTGTAATTACAATGGGTCCTGAGTTGAGTTTGGCTGTAAAAAAAGAAGAGTTAATTCAAGCTCAGCAGAATGATGTTACTTTGAAAAGTTGTTTTGATGCAGTTTCAAGGACGTATAGTCCGGGGTTGGGTGTGTATTCCTTAGAGGGTGGGTTACTAATGCGCACTTGGTCTCCTGTGGGCGGCGGCGACCGGGATGCCATTTGGCAGGTAGTGGTTCCAACTCCCTTCCGTGGGCAGGTTTTGAGCTTAGCTCATGACCACAGTCTCTCAGGCCATTTGGGCATTAGAAAAACACATGACCGGATTCTCAGATACTTCTTTTGGCCGGGTTTAAAAGGGGATGTGGCGAGGTTTTGCGGCTCGTGTCACATTTGCCAAATGGTGGGTAAGCCAAATCAAAAAATTGCACCGGCCCCCTTACACCCAATCCCCGTAATGGGTGAACCTTTTGAGCACATCTTGATAGACTGTGTGGGACCACTCCCAAAAACAAAAGCGGGTAATCAATATATGTTTACAATGATGTGTGCGGCTACCCGGTATCCAGAAGCGGTGCCTTTACGCACGATAAAGGCTAAGCACATCGTGAAGGCGCTGGTGAAATTTTTTACCACGTTTGGCATTTCAAAACGGATTCAAAGTGATCGTGGGAGTAATTTTATGTCCAACGTGTTTGCCCAGGTGATGGCCCAATTGTCTGTTCAACACAGTGTATCAAGTGCTTATCATCCGGAGAGCCAAGGCGCATTGGAGAGATTTCACCAAACGTTGAAATCTATGCTAAAAAAATATGGGGAGGAAAATGAAAAGGATTGGGATGAGGGGTTGCCATTACTGCTGTTTGCTGTACGAGAAACCACGCAAGAGTCCTTGGGATTTAGTCCGGCTGATTTAGTTTTTGGGCATACCGTGCGTGGCCCATTGCGGCTGCTCAGAGAGAAGTGGCTGGCGGACGAACCGAAGGCAGAGCATAAAATCTTGGATTATGTTAAATCATTTAAGGAGAGGTTACATCGGGCGTGTGAAAGAGCCCGCCTGTCACTTTCCTCTGTGCAGTCAAAAATGAAAGCACGTTATGACAAAAAGTCGGTGGCTAGAGAGTTTCAGCCGGGGGATAGAGTCTTGGTTTTGCTACCTGTGAGGGGTTCGGGCTTACAAGCTAAGTTTTCAGGTCCATATGTTGTGAAAAGCAAAATAAGTGAACTGAATTATGTGATAGAAACACCCGATAGGAAGAAAAAATCGAGAGTCTGTCATATAAATATGTTGAAGGGTTATGTGTCCCGCACTAGTGATGCGCCCGTGGGGGGGCCAGTGGGCATAGTAGGCACACCGATTCCTGAGGGTGGGGGGGACGAAGAGAGTGGAAGGCGAGGGGAGGTTCCATGTGCTCGCATGAAAAACTCAGAGCTGGTAGAGAAGCTGGAGGGTTTTCTATCATATCTGTTAGAACCCGAGAGAAAAGAGGTCACAAGGCTTATTCTGAGTTTCCCTGAATTATTTGGCGACAATCCTACACAGACGGACGTTCTCTGTCATGATATCATTGTTGGTGAAAATAAACCTATAAAACAGCATGCATATAGGGTAAATCCTGTGAAACGAGCAGTTATGCAACAAGAGGTTGAGTATCTCCTGGAAAATGATTTTGCAGTACCAAGCTGTAGCGCATGGAGTTCTCCGTCGATATTAGTCCCAAAGCCAGATGGGACATTTAGGTTCTGCAATGATTTTCGTAGGTTAAATGCAATAACCACCTCAGATTCTTTTCCCCTACCTCGAATTGAGGACCTTATTGATCGTGTGGGGTCTGCCAAGTTCGTAACAAAATTGGACCTGCTTAAAGGTTATTGGCAGGTGCGTTTGACTCAGCGCGCCTCAGAGATGTCCGCATTTGTGACTCCGGATCACTTCTTGCAGTATAAGGTAATGCCTTTTGGCTTGAAAAATGCGCCTGCTACATTTCAGCGGCTTATGTCTAAAGTATTGGCGGGTGTGCCAAACTGCGATGCATATTTAGATGATATTGTTCTTTATACTTCTACGTGGTCCGAACATGTAAGAACCCTGACAGAGGTTTTCTGCAGGTTGCGGGATGCGTCACTCACACTTAATTTGGCCAAGTGCGAGTTTGGTAAAGCAGTGGTGACTTATTTGGGGAAACAGGTGGGACAGGGGCAGGTGTCTCCTGTAAATGTGAAAATACAAGCTATGGTAGATTTCCCAGTACCAAAGACCCGACGTCAGTTGCGCAGATTTCTGGGTATGTGCGGATTCTATAGAGGTTTCTGCAAAAACTTTGCGGATATAGTCGTTCCATTGACAGCATTGACTAGTACTAAAAAGCCTTTTGTGTGGTCTCCCCGCTGTCAGGAATCGTTTGAGGCTGCAAAGGCACTTCTTTGTAGCACTCCAGTCCTTGCATCCCCTGATTTTGAGAGATGTTTTAAACTAGAAGTGGATGCTAGTGGTCTGGGCGCAGGGGCTGTGTTGTTGCAAGAGGATGTGGGCGGCGTTGACCACCCTGTGTGTTTTTTTCGAAGAAATTCAATAAGCACCAAATTCATTATAGTACTATTGAGAAGGAAGCGTTGGCATTGGTTTTGGCTCTGCGACATTTTGAGGTATATGTCGGTTCTGCGTCAGTGCCAGTACGTGTGTACACGGATCATAACCCGCTAGTATTTCTAGCACAAATGCGTAACCACAACCAGCGCCTGATGCGCTGGTCTTTGGAGTTGCAGGATTTCAATATCGAGATCCATCACAAAAAAGGGTTAGAAAATGTGTTGGCGGATGCACTTTCACGGTGTTATGATGTATAGATTGTAAGGGATTGGGCCTTTCTGTTGGGGCAGAAATGCTCAATCTTGAGGGGGGAGGTGTTACGACCCTGGGTCTATATGAGTAATATGAGGTTGGAATATGTATAGTGTTAACCTTCTTTTCCCTGGTGTGGTGGCTTGATGAGAGAGTGATGTGTGACAGGTGTGTCAGCTGTGGAAGTGGGCAGAGAGTGAGAGAGTTAAGTGGATGCTTGGGAAAGTAGGTGGTGTCTCGGAGCCTGGAGGCAGTGATTGGTCTTCGGCGGGTGGTGGAGGAGGATAACAGGCCACCTCTGTTCAGTGCCAGGCGGTCCTCTCTTCACTCCCATGTGGACTCCCAGCAAACACACCACTCCCTCTGTGCTCCCTGAATTCATTCTTGTATAGTGCCAATCTCTTGTGTATTTATGATGGCATAACAATCCCCAAATGTCATGATCTGAACAGTCGGGTTTGGTAAGGGTGGGGGGGAAGTTATTTGCTTTGGGGCCCCGTTTGTTGTCTGTTTTGTTAAGCAGGAGTTAGAGTATTATTGTATTTTCTTTTGATGGTTCCGGACAGTTTAGGTAGGGTTAGTATATTTAGTGTGATTTCTTTGGTGTTGTTAATACTCAGCCTTCCTTCCCCCCTTACAGACGAAATAAAACCCATGGAAAGACTGTCTCCCTGTTTGCTGGTGGTTCATGTGAGAGTTTTTAAGAGGGATCCATGCATTCATGTTGCAGCCCGGTTCCCCTAGGCTGGTGCTGTAACACTGACGCCAGAAATGACTTAATTCCCCACATATGTAACAAACGCTCTGGTTCCTCTGATGGGAATTACTACCCGGTCCTTGACGTCTAGGTGGTCTAACCCCTGGCAGAGGAGAGTATGGGAGGTACCGGGGTTCAGCCTGGCCGGCCCGTGGCGGCTGCTGCTGACTATTTGAACTAACCACCCTCTGTCCTGCCAGTTGAGCAGAACTTACCAGTTGGGCACAAGTCAACGCCCTCTGCATCTCCGCATCTTGTTCTGTCTGAGTAGTTAACTTTCTTCGGTACAGGTCGACATAACGCGCAACATGGTCTATATACATCGCTTTAGTCATGCTGGTAAGACCCACAACCTCCCTTAACTTCCTCTGCACTGTCTCGGGCAACCCTTGTTCAGTCCTGTGGCATATAATCATTTGTTCTAGCATGCCCAATTCAGATTCTTTTGTCTTCGTCTCATCTAACCAAAGCCGTTGAATCCTTTTTACGTATTCTTCTGGATTCTCTTTCTCTCCCAGTGGAGCTAACACAATACTGTCATACAAGCTCATCAACTTCATCCCGTCCATGGGTGTCTGAGTATATTTATTATTCATTATTAACCCTGTAAAATAAGTACTAAACAAAATAATAAACAAACAACCTTCCTTAATCAAGATAATAAAAAACAACCTTCCTCAACCAAGACAAGGTCTCTTGTGTTTGTCTGAGTTCTTGTCCTGGCCTTTCTCTGTGGTGTGATGGGTTGACTAAAAACACAAAAATACAAAAGTAATGTCATTAGTATATTGTTCCCTTATATGTCCTATAGGTTATTACTATTATTATTATTCTTATTGTTACTGTCCTATTTCCTATTATTATTATTATTTTCCTAAATGTTCCAACCCAAATCAATATATATATATATCATCCCCCCCTTTAAAACATGTAGAACATGTTTTAACCATAGTCCACCACAGGCCAAGGCATAACGGTCCACGCACAGCACCATCAATCCACGGGAGTAGTTACAACAAAATCCATTTCTATTCCATCAATTTTATCAGTCCAAGTTAGGCCAGAAACTACCAGCCCAATAACAGGCACATCATTATCTTGTATTATCTCGGCATAAGAAACTTAATCACCTACACCCATTCAGTGTCAAACCCAATCATGCAATACAACCGTCCTCTCTCCTATACATGGAAATGTAGGTACCAAAATAAACTAATCACCCACAGACTAGCCAGTCATTCAATTAACCCGACTCCGCACAACCATTCTGAACGTAGGACCTTGTTACCGCAATACTCAAATACTGTAGGGTGCATGATTCCGAAATATGACACCCCAAATATTATTGACACCTAGCCGTGTCGCCAGACCCACTTCGTCGACATGTTTTCTTCCCCCAAAATGACTCTTCCCATTAAAATGGAACTGCAAGAAAACACACTGACAAAACCATTAACTCCTACTCTACCTCGTCACATTACTACTACTTGTCGATGGTGGATTCGATACTTTGTAATATGACGGGATACGCCAGGTTCATGTATCCTCACCATTTCCACTACTTTGGATGTGGTGAACCCAATACTTTACTAAGTAATACCTTACTCCATATACAGCTGGTCCCTGAATGCCCTCAGGAATAGTAAGCTGCACATCAACTCATCAGAGCCCTCTCTAGCCTTCTGTAGGGGTACAATTAAACCCCAGGGGTCCGCGTGAACTCCTTCACATAGTATCCTAGCTGTATCTCATTTACTGCCAGTCCATCTTTCCTGACCCAACTTGTCTACCAACTGACCTCAGCTAACATTCCCACGTCCCCATATGGCCTCATTCAAACAATTGTTGTTACCTATGAAAATAGTTACTCAAAGTTACACCATAAATGACATCTATGTTGTCAGTGTCTTTTCTCTCCCTGCTCATATCCCTATGTATTTACTTATTTAAATGACGACAGCTCATACTTGCTCTTACTACCATTATCGACTGGCGGGCTAGTACTAATATGCCAACACCATTGTGAGCTGCGAAAGCACTTTCCGCTGTACTGTACTGTATTTTACTCGCACTCTACCCTGACAACAAATTGAATCTCACCTCATCTCATCTTATCTGTGACACGCATTCCACCGGCCCTGAAGACCAGAGTGCAGCACAAGACCGTCATGTACCATTACAAATACTATTTTAAATCAATTGTTATTTAACAAAACTATGCCTACTATAGACTGTACACACATTCTAATTAATCACCTAACTGATACAATACAACGTAGAGATTGATTGACGTCATACTGGTATATATTTGACCTCACATGACTGTAGTAGCACCTTAACTTAACTGTCCATCTTCATTTGTATAAGCATATCACTGCCCACACATGCCGAGGTGATTCACGATCGATCACTTATCTAATACTATAATATTGACTCATTTACATTAGTATTGTAGTATTTGACCTGCTAAGCACCTGATCATAGTATGTCTTTACATTCAGCCCAAACAATCTAATACCCTGCACTAAACGTCTGTGTACAGAAGGACATGGGAGGTTTGTTACTTTTTTCCCATGTTGTAAACTAGGTCATAAACATTCTAATAGCACTAGGCCAGCTGTTTTCCCTATGCTTTGTCAAGTCAAGATCCTGGTCAAACTAAAGTCATATATCCTGGGGCACAACCATAGCCGCCATGATTTACAAACCCTTCTTACTATTTTTTCAAATATGCATCTGTCAATTCTCACCAACCCTCTCACCATCACTACAGAGAGAGAGAATACAGTTCCTGCTAGCCACAGAAATCAGCATATGACGCGGAGGAAAGAGCACACCCATAGTTTCCGAGGTCTCACAAAATCAGATGTCGAAAACCTATTCCCCATGTTGTCGCAGATGTCGAAAACATATCCTCCATGTTGTCGTAGGAGTCAGGAACAGCTCTGCCTTGCATTGAACCCATCCTTTTCAAACTGCACGGGGTGCCCAACCCATCACTCAGTCTTAGTACAGTTCAGTGTCTCAAAGTCTCAAAGTTCAGTGCAACAATCACACTTTCTCTCAGTGTGACCTGGAAAAATCAACCCAGTATGCAGCTTGTAGCCTATAGCTGGCCCTGTACCCCACTCAAGGTAACAGATCAAGAGTAGGTTCACTTTGACAGATGCATATGTTTTGCACAACTGCAAACAACTATATTTAAAATTTTCACAATCATAGCTGCTATTACTCTAATATATCATATTCCATGTAGGCCTATGACTTATTGCCATACTCTTTGTTTTTACCTACTGTAGTCGCTCTGGATTAAGATAGAGCTCTAAATGCCTAAATTGTAAATTGCATTCCAGTTTTCTCTGAATTTCCTTAGATCTTTGCAAAAGATGTCACCAAATCAATCATCGTCACAATATTCTTATATGCCAATTAGTGACTAGTCGTTAGCCTGTGTCAGGCCTAAGTGTCCTCAAAAGCTATTATGTTTACCCCTAATAAATGCAATCACTTCCATCAGCCACACAGTGTTCAGGCAAACTCTCCAATTTTATCTTTTACGTGCACATACAGTACATATCAGGTACACTATACTACATGATCAGGTCTTTGGCTCAAGTACCACAAAACTAACTCTTTCCTTCGGGACTCTATAGGTGGGTGGGGCCTTGGGGCATTGGGGGTAAGTCCCTGCGACATCCTAGCGTCATGTCCAAAGGTGTACTTCTACATCAAGCTGCCTCACGCTACACATGACATGATATAGGATCCTGCCTCATGGCTCGGCAAGGCTACTTACTCCCAATAGATTCACTGAAATAACCCCTCAGGTTATCCACTAATTATTTTTTTAACATTACAAATAACAAATGACAGCTACAAAGTAACTATCGTGGGAAGTAACCCTTTACATTCTCAATAGGAAACACAACTAAAACTGTAGCTATGGTCAATTTCCGTCCACGAATGGGCTTTATAAGGTGATCCACTTTAATCCTCTCCTGCCTGTAGCATAAACCATGTCACACAGAGGAGAGGCGAATAGACAATGAACCAATTGTAAGGGGTAATTATCTCACATAACAGCATGACCCCCACCCAGGCCAGCAAGTAGCCTAGTATCTGATTACATTCTCAACAAACTGCTTGTAGAACTGCTTATTTTTAAAACACTTGTCTTCTCACTATATCAAATTTATCATCTTAAATTGTATTTCACTATTTGCTGTCCTAATAATTTCCTCAAAAGGTAATGTAATCCAGGTCCCATGCTATACTACTTCCATATAATATTTTTCCATTCCGTCTTATCTTAAACCTTAAACAGTTTACATTCTGCTTTTCTCTGAATGTGTCTACAATTTAAATAACTTGCCATCGCGTATATTTCAGAGAACAGGAGATCTGGTGCATTTGGCTCTTAACTAATTTACAACATTAATCAGGGCATGGCCTGTCTGGGGACTTTAGACTATACATTTTAACCACGTCAGGGGAGAACAATCGCTCCATTTTTACTGCTTAGGGAATTTACATGCAATTTTCCCAATTAACAACAACGTTAGACCATAAGCTGATCAGAATGAGGCAATACACTATTTTAATAGTTATTATAGCTACCATTTTTCATAAAGGCTTAACCCCACACCATAAATTATATAGTGAAGTTAATAGACGAGGCTATCGCGGTTACTATCTTACCTAAATTACTACTTAACTCCACGTTCTGACACAGCTTGTCCACAATGCATTTAATTATTAAAAGAACAATGCCCACTATGTGTGCTACGAATATGACCTAAGGAAATCTGTAGATATCTGCTCTTACTACAGCCATCTGCCTAAACATGTCACATCATGGTGTCCCAAAACATTCCAGCAAGCCCTGCGCTGTGATAACCGGGTAATCATGGCTCCATGAACAACAGCTGGGTTTATGTCACAATGTGGTCAGATATTTTCACTCCAAAGCAACACAAAGAATACCTATAGAATTAATTAACCTTTTTATTCTCATCATACACATTTGATCACTCCTCAGACATACAGTATGTGTTTTAGCATACCTCCCTATACTTTTTTCAGTCCTCCGCTAGAGGATTATGACACTTCATATAGAATGTATATAGAATTCTCATTCTGCCTGCCTCTCTCTCTTCCCCACACACATACGCTACAGGCAGACATTTAAATCGTCATGACAGTCACATCCATATAGCGCTCAACATTATTTTATGCTCTCGCTAGCAACGGGACCCACAAGGCGACTGGCGAGGATTATAACCTCCCTTATTAGTAGCTACGAATTTAGGCAAGACAATTTGTCTCCCTTTTAGGTCAAACACTCACAGACATACACTTAATTTAGGACAAACACACACGCACAGCTAGCTCAAGACAAGCAGACGCATGCAGCAACAATGTAATCGAGTATTTCTACTCTCCCCTGCAGCGCGCATGCGGAGTCTGTGGACCATACTCCTCTATACACTCCTCTCCCAACTAACATAGGCCAATTATTCAATACACCAGCCCACAACCATACAACAACCGATCAACAGTCGCAGTATAAACAAAAACAAAACTTAAAAAATCGCATCCAAGAGAGATAGATTGAGTGCAGCGAAACAAAAAAGGAAAAATAAAAATAAGACACTTAGGGTCGGATCACCATTAGATAAATCCACGCAGGGCCGTGTGACCCACTTGTTGAGTAGCCTATACACACAAGGATCCAGACATTGAGACACTCGAGATATCCCAAATAGGAAAACAAAGAAATAATTAAATGACGGAGGCTGACAGGAATTGTCGTCACCGTTCCACACTTACGCACACACACAGCCAAAATAGACAGAGACACAGCCCACAGAAAGGCAGACAGATCGACCACACTTTTGACAACATACAACAAAACAACCTACCCTATCATTGCAAATTCAATTTTAATCCAACCATTTTCATCACATCCATCATAATTAACTGGTACCAATCTGTACCTGGTGTCTCTATACACCTCCCAAGGCTCTCACGTTACCTGCCTACATATAGTCATATAATGGGATGATTTTTTCACATGGGGTGAGATCAAAGCCTTAATTCTATGTAACCCGCTTCTGTTTACATATTCAGTTTTAACAATTCTATATAACCTTGTGTTACATTTTCAGTTTTAACATTCGAAAATTCTTTGCCCCCCTCATGCGCTGTCCCACAGGTATATAGTCGCGAATTATTACTCCGTTTAATAGGACAGTCTCCCCGCGATCATACTCCAGAATGATCGTTACCAACCAAGACGCAATCCCACGTCCCTAATTATTCCCAAAACGTAATAATTAAGCTTATGGCCGTCACTGCAAACATACCATCAATCATGTCAAACCAGTTCATTGTACAGTATAAATGAAACAAATAAAAATATATCTCAAAACTAACAAATAACAGCCTCACGCACCATTCATTCCGTGTCAACTCGGTGTAGGCTACCCACCGATATTATCCAGTGAGCCCCCGCTCCCGTCACCCAAAGCTGACGTTCATGTCACATCCACTCATCATAAACACATAAACACACCCCAGAACGATGCGGCCCTTACAAATAATCCAAATATACTGTACAATGGACGCATATAAAAGTCGTATAAACATGATCGCATTCAACACGTTCCTAGCAAGTCTTTTTTGGACAACATGGGGTATTTCCCAGATAAGCCTGTATAACCAACACAGGTTTGCAGTAGATTATTCACCGCTCGACTTAATATGGACTTAAATGACTCCAGCGCAGTCGGCACAACATCGCACAGATCCGGGAAACCCCGTGTCATCACATTTCAGTTTTCACTTTTTATTTTAGTTTTATATTTTATATCATTCCATTTAATTTAATTCAATTTCACTTTCAGTTAGTTTTACAATTTTATATCAATCTACTTTATCTCTGGCAACTGCGATTCCCAGAAATAGAGTAGGTAATCATTATTATTAATAATAATAATTAATAATAATTATTATTATTATCAATCATGGATCCTCACTGCCTGCAGTTTAGTAATACTCTCACCATTATGCAACCGACGCCAAATCAACGTAGGTTCTTTCCGTTAACCTGTTCCTGGAAACGCAGTAAGTAGCCTATTAGCAAGCAACTCACCAGGTCTCCCCCCAAAAAAAATAAAAAAAAAACAGGCTGAAATCGTCCGCAGCTAGCTCGCCAGATTTGTAGTAAATTAAATATGGATAATGCCATAATGGTGGAGAATATACCTTGCAGGTTGTCAGTAGAACAGATTGAGAATCCAGGCACATCCCTTAGTTTCCAATAGTTTATTCAGATTAGCCGAATCATATGACATGCAAGGTGGGATACATCCTCGCAAGTGAGTTCTCCCCACGATGCACAGTTAATATACTCTTCCTCTCTCTGTCCTGTTCCACTTAGTGCATGTACGTGCATGTGAGTAGACTTGCATTGGTGTTACTGTGTGACAGATGTATGTGCGCTCCCAGTTGCTAATGACCCAGGTTACCTTCCCTGAGATCCTGCTCTCTCATGCCCTGGTGCTGACCCCTTCCTTTATGGGTCCAAACTGTCTTACTCACTATCAATAACTCACCTCGCCCAAACTCAGGCCTTCTGTTCTCGTCTCCTCCGGCTCTCTGACCTGTATGACCCTGGCCATAATAGACCCTCTTATGTACAAGCCTCCTGGCTCATGTCCCTGAGTATCACTCAATGCTCATAAGAATATAACTCCATATATCTCAATGTAAAGTCTCTCACCTGTGCAGCACATATTCCATATGACATTGTGTTTGTGGATGCAAATACAGGTGTATTATTATGTGTCTTCATGACATGATGAAACCATCTCAACATAGTAGGCTACTAACTTCTGTTCTACCTCTGAGGGGGAAGGGTGGCTTGGTTTGTGAAATGATCCCTCTGCATGCCCACTTTGAGTTCCTCCAGCTGTTTTAGTTGGAGGCAGTCAGAGTACTGGGTCTCTTCACATCTCTATCCCAGAGTGTGTCCCCACCTCTATTTATCTATATATCTATATGCCTACTGTATAATGCCTATATGTCTGGGCGCCAATACACAACAGACCACTTCAACACTTTTCAACCTATCTTCATATAATAGGTCCTCGCTAATAATCATGATACAGTGGCACCATTTTGTTCTACTCAGTCTGTGTCTCATAGGAGGGCTGTGGGCAGTTGAGAAACTGTCCTCCAGTGATATCATCATTAGGCAGGATTTGTTTTACAAAAGTGTTTAGATTTTCGTGGGAAACGGTGGCTTCCATTTTCACATTGCAACTTTTCAGGACTAGAAAGCCTGCAGTTTCTATTGTATTCCCCATCGATGATGTCACTGGAGGATGAGTTTTGATCTACCCACAGCCCTCCTATGAGGCACAGACCGAGTAGAAAGAAATTGTGCCGTTTTTTCTTGATTATTAGTGAGGACCTATTATATGAAGATAGGTTGAAAAGTGGCGAAGTGGTTCTTTAAGGGCTATTAAGCTCAGCTGTCCATATAATTAAATAACATACTTGACCATTGACGAAGTAGAATCACAATTAGAAGAACGTTCAGAAGCATTCAACCAAGCCATTTACATGCTAAATGTGGCTTTTATATGTTGAATAGGTTTTTCCATCATGCTCACTTGAAGCGCAATTAGGTGACTACTTCAATCAGATTGCTTCCTTGAAACTATCTGTTGTATAATGACTCACTCCCACTGTAGGTCTGCACAAACCTTAAAGACATAGGAAAATGAAAAATAGGTTTTTCACACTTTTAGAGCATATCCATGCGGTCATTATATGGGCATACCTAACAATACACTTTGTGTATTTTACTATTTTTATATCAAAAGTCTATGCTTTTCTTTTCCTGTGGCAGATTTGTCTGGTCGCCAAATACCAAAATACTTTGTGAACTGACTTCCAGACTTTTACGTATAACAAATTGTTTAGTTGACTAAATCAACTGTAGATTTAGTCAACAAGAAATATTATATTTAGTCAACTAAAACTACACCAAATCTAAAACATTTCAGATGACTCAAACTAAATGGAATTGTATGTAAAAGACTAACTAAATCAAAATGTGCTGTCAAAATCAACACTGGTGTGAATACAAGACACTGCCGCCATCTGGTGGTTGACATCCGGCAGCGCATGGTGATGTTTGACAGCGTCATGCAGAACACCTTGGGAGAATAAACAAAGATTTGTAATATACAGAGATAAACGATCTCGGAGTTGGAGAAATGGACTACAAATCCTACAAATGGTCTCCTAAGTATAGGCGTGGTTTGCTTCTCCCCCAACATATTTTTTAATTTTTATTTTTACAGCCTACGGCTGCGCAAAGGTTTGGCATTGTGACATAATAAGTCAATCAAACTTTATTGGTGTACAAACTGTATTAGGTGTAGTGAATGTGAACGTGAACATTTGAAGAAAGAATAATGAATACAACTAGATATCTATAGACACACATGTAGTAGAGGACGCCACGCCTACATCATTAAACCACACCTCCAATCCGACAGGCCCTGCTTTCAACCCGCTCTTAACCAACCACCCACCCAAGACGCCTTAAACCCAGCCGCAGGAGCACAGAGCCACCTCGGACTGTGAATTAACGCACGTGCTGTGTTAAAGACTTCCGTGGAGAGGGACGTTCATGAGTTATGGCTATTTTTGGAAGCTCAGCTGTTGAAGAAAATGACAGGTAGCACAGTGGCGCGCTTGGTTGTCTGAGTGCAAATAGGTGTGAGCACTTTGACTAATAGTGCAGGGCAAGCGCATAGGCCACGCCCACATCATTAAAACACAGCCCCAATCGCCCGGCTCTCCACTCGGACCCAGGAAGCCTCGGGCCCACACCGGGGTGCCAGGCCCGAAGCCAGCTAAACCCACGACCCGGCTCTCCATCCGAACCCGGGCACCCACTCTTAAGCAACCCCCCCGGAACCTTCACAATCTAATACCAGGTGCTGTAAGCTTTTCATTGACGCATTGGCTACTGCCGTCTGATGTATATGGGCCGTACCGGCCACAGCTGCCTTTGCTTACGGCCATACCACCCTGAACACGCCCGATCTCGTCCGATTTCGGAAGCTAAGCATGGTCGGGCCTCGTTAGTACTTGGATGGGAGACCGCCTGGGAATACCAGGTGCTGTAAGCTTTTTCATGCCGGCATACTGAATGAGCAACGGTCATTCATGAATGGCCATGCAAAACACTAGATCATTGCTAGGCCAAGCAGAACAAACAGGGCGTATCTTGTGATGACTATAGCTGCAGGCTTGACGAAGGGTGTGTGGCCGATCCATCGCCAGCGTCTCTTTGTAGTATATCTTCTTCCACAGGGTGTTGGCCTGATTGCTGCCACAGTTCCAGGTTGCTGATTGTGTTACAGGCCAGTGGATTCGGAGGATTCTTCTCAGGCAGGTGTTTATGAAAGTCTGGATTTTCTTCATGTTCTTAACAGTTGTTCTCCAAGTTTCTGCTCCATACGGCAGAACAGGCTTTACCATGGAGTTAAAGATCCTGATCTTTGTTTATTTTTTTTGGGAAGATCTGAGGATCCCCAGATATTTTTCAGCTGGTGGAAAGCTGCTCTTGCACTAGGGGCGCTGTAGGCCTCAACAAATGGACAAAATATTGTATGTGCGGCCTGCGGGGGCAACATCTATTAATCTCGCATTTGGCGCCGAGAGGCATCGAACTGGCCCTGCCCTGCAGTAACACCTGCAGATAGTGAGTAAGTGAGTGTGCGTGCGTGCGGCGCACGTGTGTGTGTGTGTGTGTGTGGGGGGGGGGGGGGTGCGTATAAGACAATGTACTTGCACGAGTGAGTCCCCTCTCTCGCTGCATATGGCAGAGAGAGAGAGAGAGAGAGATATAGAGAGAGAGGGAGGGAGGGTGACCCCTCATAACATCTCTCTCTCTCTCTCTCTCTGTGTGTGTGTGTGTGTGTGTGTGTGTGTGTGTGTGTGTGTGGACAATGAACTTGTACGAGTGAGAGAGCCCCCTGTCTCGCTGTATAGAGAGAGGGAGGGAGAGAGAGAAGAATATATATAATATATTTGAAGAGTTTATAACCCAGCGTGATTCATAGCCATACCGTGTGTGTGGGTGTGTGTGTGTGTGTGTGGGGCATAGATAAGACTATCTATGCTGGATAGTCTGCTGCGCGAGGTTACTCTGTGTGGGAAATAAATACAGTCGAATGGGGTGATATATAATAGCTACAAGAGAACGCGTGACAGCAACTTTTAATAGTGTTTATGCCGTTGGCCTGTTTATTTGTATACATGTGTAAACTTTAAACATTATTGTACTGTAAAAAAAGTCTATTTTCCCTTTATTAGTATAATAGTATTAGTTTAGTGTTAGTTTAGATTAATACACGATAATCAAAACACTAACACTTTAATTTAGAACACAGCCAAATCAAATCATAGTACATAGGCCTACGTGTTCAATCAAGTATTCAATCAAAGCAAACGGCACAAACAATTTAGTTTGCCTCTTCTACAAAAATTAAAGTTACAAATTACTGTTGCGTGTTGCCATTCCTTTTTTAACATCCAGGGTTTTTCGTTATCATTAGTGTTGTTACTATAGACATTGTTAATTGACACACTATACAAAAAAAAACTATCTCCTGTGAAACTGAAGCTTATTTCAATTTATGAAGCTAGTCTTGGCAGAACATTTTAAACAATTACATTTTAATGTCCAGGGTTTTGTGTTAACTATAGGAGTGTTAGTTGGCATTGTTAATTGACTACACTATACCTAAAAACTAGAAAAAATAAAGAAAAAGAGATCTTCTGTGAACTTGAAGCTTATTTCAATGTATTAAGCCGTCTTGACAGAACATTTTAATGATAACATTTAGATCAATTTATTAAGCTGTCTTGACCGAACATTTTAATGATACCATTTACATCAATTCAGTTATAAATATAATCCGTCCTCCTCTTCCCTCATGGTCGTCTGGTTTGTGTCCACTGGGTTCTCCGGGGTCAGCACTGGAGCATTAAATCCCTATACCTTTTCAAATTTATAGAATATTCTCTGGTGTGGCTACAATGACACGGAATATTTCAAAACAAGAATTTGCATGTCTGCTTTCATGGAAAAAATAAACTGAGTTGATAACTATTTTCTGTTATGTAGATATCAACACTTGAATACATGGTGGTTTTCAGGTCGGAAAACACTATTTTGAGTTACAGCCATTTGAAGTTTCCGTTAACTTCTAACTGAATTTAAGTTAGGTTTTACTATGGCCACGTACCCATGACATATATCAAATGAAAGATAATTTTGTCTACTATAATGTGGAAAAAAAAGACAGCTATTCCATTATGTTCCACTACGTACATATGAGGCTTTGAATGCAGCATGGTATTTTATCGAGTGGCAGAACGAGTGACACCAAACTATTTTTGAGAGATTATAGCTTCACAATGGTAAATGCTAGAAACTCATGCTTTCTTTTGTATTCAAGTAAACATCCTAATCTTTCATTTGATATATAGTGTGTTCACATAGTCCCAGCAGATGATGTTCTGTGGATGCAAGGCTCCGGAAAACACTTTTTTGAGTTATAGCCGTTTGAAGTTTCAGTTAGCTTCTATCTGAATTTTACTATGGCCGCGTACCCATGACATATATCAAATGAAAGATAATTTTGTCTACTATAATGTGGAAAAAAGACCACTATTCCATTATGTTTCACTATGTACATATAAGGCTCTGAATGCAGCATGGTATTTCAACGAGTGGCAGAACGAGTGACACTGAACTATTTTTGACAGTACAGTACAGTACAAAGGAGTACAGTACAAAGTACAGTACAGCACTCTCATCGCCCTCCCGCTATTGCCTTCTTCCCATTTGCGACGCATCGCATGGCGCTAGGATGAGCGAAATTCTAGTTATTCACAGTTGAATACCGCTTTGTCCAACCAATAACATGGGAATAGTGAATAGAATAGACAGCACTGTGATCTGAAAGTGAACCTTTTATTTTAGGCATTAGGCTAACTGTGTGTGTGTGCTCACAAGTTTGCAGTTCACACTCTACACAGGTGTAAAGAGGGGAACGATTTGAAATGTCACGTCAATTTTCATATGAATAGAGAGAAACAAACAAGGGAAACAAAGTCATATAACAAGCAGTTACAATATAAAATATATATAATAAATAATAAATAATATACAATCTCAAATACACATGTGTCTGGTAAAAATAATGTGAAAAAAATAACACTATTCCATTATGAGGCTCTGAATGCAGCATGGTATTTCAAGCTCTCAAAAAAAAAAATTTGAGAGCTTATAGCTTCACAATAGTAAATGCTAGAAACTCATGCTTTCTTTTGTAAGGGAAACAAAGTCATATAACAAGCATAAATAATAATAATAAATAAATAATAAATAATAAATAAGAAATAAGAAATAAGAAATAATAATAATAAATAAATAAATAATAATAAATTATAAATAATAATAAATAAATATTATAATAATAAATAATAATAAATACAATCTCAAATACACATATGTGTCTGGTCAAAAATAAATAGCAATAGAATAAACAAGAGTGTGGCTGGGTTTGACTGACAGAGGATGAAAGGACGTACAAGTGTGTGTGTGTGTGTGTGTGTGTGTGTGTTGGGGGGGACAACAGTTTATTCAATAGGAATGTCTTGGTATTTTTCCGTGCTGTGGTAAATGATGTCACAGATGCCTCGACACAGTGGTATGTTGCATCTGCCACACTGAAAACGTGTCTCTCTGCGCTGCCCCTGTCTCTTGTGCACCCTGCATATTTTGGATGGGTACATCTTCCTTCTGGTCGGTGGGATGTGAATCAGCTTATGGGCTTTTTTATTGCCATCCAGGCGACCAGGTGGGTCGTAGCGTGGTCCCCTCAGGAAGTACCTGCAAGGCTCTTCCTCTTCCTCTTCTCCTTCTCCTTCTCCTTCTCCTTCCTCTTCCCCTTCCCCTTCCCCTTCCACTTCCTCTCTCCTGGTCTCCTTGAGGTTGGTCCATGAGGACACACAACCCAGTATGAAGCCATATAATGCCTTCTTGCTGGCCGGGTTCTTCGCCTTGAAAAGCACATAGGCGTTGAACATGGTGATTTGCAGGAGATATATGACAAATGTCTTTGTCCACTTGCATGTTTTTCTAACAAAGAAATAGTAGGCCAGGTTCTGGTCCAACTTGTCGACCCCATTCATGCAGTGGTTGTACTCAACAACGCACTCTGGCTTTGTTGCTGCCACCCTCACTCGCTGGCCTACCTTCTTCTGCAGGACCTGCTCCATGGCATGCTGGTGGAAAGTGGTGACCATTTTTACCACCCTTTTGTCACGCCATGCCACCACCATGACGTTGTCATCGTGGCGCATGACTGTGTCCCCCATCTTCAGAATTGCCGGTGTCAACACGGTGATGGACTCTGGTTCCCCTCTATACCTCCGTAAGGTCCCGCAGGTGTGGATCTGCAGACGCAGGAGAACCTTACAGAGGCGCACAGAATTATAGAAATTGTCCATCCAAAGCCGGTAACCAAAACCGGTCAGACCTTGCAGCAGGAACTCCACCACCTCTTGTACCAAGGGTATGGTACGAGGCTCAGGATCAAGGGATGCTCCAGTATAGGGTTTCATGGCCCAACAATACCCTGTCTTACTGTCCGCAAGAATATACGATTTAATACCGTACTTTATGGGTTTCAGAGGATTGTAGACTTTGAACCCTAGCCTACCACGCCAAAGAAGGGTCCCCTCATCCAGGCTGATGTCCTTGCCTGGCAGGTACATCTCTTTATACTTGTTCAGCAGGTAGTCCAAGACAGGGCGGATTTTAGACAATTTGTCATTTTCCGCAATATTACAATTGTCTGAAAAATGAAGGTTGCTCCAAATCAGTTGGAACCTGTTTCTGGACATGGTCCTGCTGAAGTAGGGGGTGGCTGTTGGCTCTTCTGTGGACCAGTAAAGTTCCAGTTCTGGCTTGTGGACCAAACCCGTCAGGAACAGCAGCCCAAAAAATATTTTAATTTCAACCAATTCGACTGGTACCCATTTCTTGTGCCTAGAATGTGGCAGGTCAGTTGGAGGTCGCTGTTCAGCATAGAGGTTTGTCTCTATGCATATATGCTGGAGCAGCTCATCCGTGAGAAGCAGCCCCAAGAAGTCGGCAGGGTTCTCCGACTGGAGCTCTGCAGCAGCACCACGAGGCCCGGGAATGCCAGTGAAGGGGAGGGAAGTTGGATGCCAGTCCGTCGTCTGGTCAGACCAAACTGTCTCTGGCACGCCTATAAATGATAGAAATACATTATTACCAAATATACTTTTATTGTTATTGTTGCTGTGGGGGTCCCCGGAACAACACAGACCCCCAGGTCTGCGCCCGGGGAGCCGGCCCGGTTCCAGCGAGCCGCCCCGTGTCCAAAACAGTTGAGAAATGACAGAGTTACCGTGTGGGGGTCCCTGGGGTTCCCCTGGAACAACACAGACCCCCAGGACTGCACCCGGGGTGCCGGCCCGGTTCCAGCGAGGCGCCCCGTGTCCAAAACGGTTGAGAAATGACAGAGTTACCTTATGGGGGTCCCGGAACATCCAGACCCCAGGACTGCGCCCGGGGTGCCGGCCCGGTTCCAGCGAGCCGCCCCGTGTCCAAAACGGTCGAGAAATGACAGAGTTACCGTGTGTGCTAAATGTGTGATGAGCAGAAAAGGGTCTTACGTTTCTTGGTGCTTTTGCGGGGAACAGGTGGGACTGCAGTTGAAGGCATGAATGGCTCAGCTGGCCCTGAAATTTATAGAAGTACATGATTTTGTCATAAAAATACATGTTTTTTTATTTTTGTACTAAATGTGTGATGAGCAGAAAAGGGTCTTACGTTTCTTGCTGCCTTTGCGGCGAACAGGTGGGACTGCCGTGGAAGCTGTTGATGGCTTAGCTGGCCCTGAAATTTATAGAAGTACATGATTTTGTCATAAATACATGTTTTTTATTTGTGTGCTAAATGTGTGATGAGCAGAAAAGGTTCTTACGTTTCTTATTGCCTTTGCGGCGAACAGGTGGGACTGCAGGATGTGTGGACAACTGAACTGGCTTGTGGTTACCACCTGGAATTATAGGAATACATTTTGTGTGGTAAATGTTTGACTGTATTCTGTACTGTTTACATTTCTGAATAATAAAGTAAATTCTTACTTGTGCTAAAGCCAGCAGATGGCACGGCAGCAGTGGATGTGGGAGGCTCTTCTCTGTCCCCTTCCTCTGGATCTGACAGTAGAAATAGTAGTAGTAATAGTAGTAGATGGAATAATGAACAGAAAATCCTTATTTTTTTCCACCCTGAGCACATCACAGGCAGAGACAACGATGCACACAAAGTTCCTTCCTACCTTTGCTATGGCCAATGGGCTGACTGGGCTCCACATCAGCAAACTCATCTGAAAAAATAAATAAATCATAGTACACAAAATCAATGTACAATGTAGGCATTTTAGCAAACATTTAGCACAAATATCTTCTCTTATCATGTAGTAGATATTTTATATACTGCAATCATGTGACATGTCTTTTGTGAATTATATTTATCCTGTTCAATCATGCTCTAAATGTTTTTATTGTAAGGTTCCTACCTCTGCAAGGGCCAACAGATGGTACAGCATGTGACACCAGCATTCCAGCTTCCTCATCAGCACACTCATCATCTGAAATAAAATCATCATCGTACACAAAAGCAATTTACAAAAGGCTCTTCTCATCTGTCATGTTGTAGATATTGTCTTTTTTTATATACTGCAATCATGTGATTTTCCTACTTCTGCTACTATCACAATCATGCTGTAAATGTCCTATTTTCTGATGAACTGAAAATGGTGGACCCTGTTGTAAACAAGTCTTAGTGCTTTATCATGGTTTCGTCCACAAAGTAGCAGTTTTGTATTGACCTGTGCTTTTGTTTGAAATGAACTGATTATACTTAGCCAGCTACTGTGAAATAAATGTTTTTTTATTTTGTCTTACATACAGGGCTGTATACATGTTTATATTGTATGTATTATTGTGTTATTTATATACATTATTTGTATGTATATACTGTGCTAAATCAAATCAAAGCCTTTGATTTGATTTAGCACAGTATGAAAATACAATAAAAAGGCCTGCCCGGTATTCCCAGGGTTTGTGAGAGAAATAAGCAACCAGCTCCAAGAAAGCAAATCCAGAATAAACAACTATACATTATATAGGTTGAGTGCCTACTGCCTAGTATAATTCAAATACATCAGCTATTTGAAAATAGCAGATCTACAAGCTCACAGCGCGTCGTGACGTGTTGTGAGGAGAGCACCCCTTTAGGCAAGGAAAATAATGTTGGGGTCCTGGACATGAAAATAACTAAAACAAGACCAAAGGTAGCTTATAAATAAGCGGACATGGCAACCCTGGTATTCATGATCGAGATGGCTGTGAGTGAGACATATTCCAAGCAAGGAGAGATGTGCTTTTGTTTGAAATGAACTGATTATACTTGCTGTGAAAGAAATGATTAATCAATGTTTTTTATTTTGTCTTACATACAGGGCTGTATATAAAACGGGCAGGCCTTTTTATATACAGCCCTGTATGTAAGACAAAATAAAAAACATTGATCATTTCTTTCCTGACCTGGTTGCTTATTTCTCTCACAAGCAAGGCAACACCGGGTTTTAGGTTTTGTCTGATCCACACACGGATCAGAAGGGGGCGGTTATGCAACTATTTGGATGCCAACCGCCATCAAACCCCACGAAGAAGAAGAAGAGAACACCGGGCAGGCTAATCCCATTGCTTGGAATGACATGGGAACCGATCTGGTAACCAATCGATGCAGTTCAGCTACCTGGCTGACGAACGCCCAGACATGGGATCTAATGCTGTATAGTGATGATTCCATTCCATTCCACTAGTTGGGGGAGGCGGTTGGACGAGGAGGGAAAGAAGATCTGCACGCGCTTTGAGGATACTTTTACAAGTTTTTGATAAACACATTATACATGGGGATTTGTATCGGCCATTCTGCTCTGTCGTTCACGCATGGATTGCACAAAAGGCTGCACGCGCTTTGAGGATACGTTTTACTTTTTGATAAACACATTATACATGCGGATTTGTAGCGGCGATTCTGCTGGATGGACGATGCATTGCACACAAATATGTACGCGCTTTGAGGATACTTTGACTTCATACGATAAACACATTAGACATACCATTGTCGTATAGTGATGGGCATGGAGGTCTGGGGCTTGGAATCCAGGTGTCAGAGGTGTCTGGATCTCGGTCACCGTCACTATCCAAGTCGCTTGCAGTATCCTCATCCTCAAAGTACTGCGGACGGCGGACATTTGTTTTTCGAGCCGTTCTTCTGAGCCCTTTTGTGGACAGACTTGTGCTGGGAACATCCACAGGTAAGGAACCGACCTGCTGCTCAACTCCCGACACCGATGGGGGTGATCGGGGGGCAATCGGGGATGGTTTTGTGACTTCTGTCACTTTCTTTTCTGTCTTGATCTCGTCTTTCTTTGGGGGGGGGGGGCTGGGGGGCAGGCTCCTCCGCAGGAGGACGGTTCAGTTGCATCACATCATGGATAGTTCTCTGTCCTGGAATCAAATGCTTACGCTTGGCTGTATTTTTACCCATGGCGGCCGCCGGCGCCTGTCTCTCCCTCTCTCTCTCCCTCCCTGTGCTAGTCTGCTAGCAGGCTGTAGCAGCAGTGCTTTCCGCGTCGCAAACAGTGCTTGCCTTGTGTCTCAAACACGACACCTGTTCTGTCACCTGTCACTTTACGAAAGTGTGTGTGTGTGTGTGTGTGTGTGTGTGTGTGTGTGTGTGTGTGTGCGTGCACGCAGAGGGAGCCGACAGGCCTCGACGACTGCCTCTTCTCTTCTCTCTTCTCGACACCTAAACTATACTAAACTATACTATAAACTAAAATGGAAAACTATAAAAATGAACTAAACTGTAATAACCTACTACCTACCTAACACTAAATGAAACGCTAAATTACTGTCAATGTCTATTTCGAATGCTCTGATCTGATTTCCGTGTTCCTTCTTTCTCTCCTGCTTCTCTGTCTCTGCTGTTGCTGGTCATTTGTTTTGACTTCTACTTGATACAATTGGCTACTTTGTGGTGGTGTGGTGGTGGTGTCTTTGATCATGTGCTGTAGCGGTGTCTTTTCATGTAGACCTTCGGGGTTTACAGCGATCGACGCGTAAGGGTTGATATTATCATATAACGTGCGGACCCCAATAGAACGAAAGTTTCGTGTTGGGCGGGAGCGGCGAATTAAATGTATCTACGTTTCTTTTGTGTTGGGCGTACAAAAGGTTAAGTACAAATACAGAATAATGCACAATCATGAAATATGGATCTATAAAGTGTCAGCACAAAAAAAAAAAAAGTAAAGAAATATGGAAAACTGTCTCTAAACGGAACAACTCCCTATTATGTCATTGAGGTTTAACTAATTTGGATCAAATTAGACCAAATGGGCCGAGGACTGTTAAAGGAGAATATGGTCCATCAAGATCTCAGGCAGAATGAAGTATATCAGGACACAGGACTCATCTCAATAGTTTGCTCATCTTTCTTTATTTTCATGTTTCCGGTCAGTTTACAGCAGAGCAACAGCATCCTTTCATCATCCCTCTTCCTCAATCAATGAAAACCCTTCCCCTTTATTCCCTCCCAAACACACTCATAATAATAATAACGTAGACAGTAACAGGTGGTCCTGCTAACACGTCCTTTCTTGGTCGGGAAAAGGATGACACAAGGGTTGTGGGAGGATAACACTGACAGGTGTGGGTCATGCTTCCATGAGCTACCCCCCTAGAGAGAGGGAATGACTCTATTCTAAATAACTAGGGGTTACGAATGTAACCAAAGTTCTATAACAGCGAGCTTATGGGAGTTTGCGCCCCCTGGCGTAAACACAGAAGCATTTATATAAACTCACAGACAATTTGGCTGGGACTTTGAGACGTGATGACGTTGAGAACCGCCCACCGGTGCGCTAGTATAAAGCGCGTCAACGTCTCTTCTCAAGCACCAAGAAGGGAATCTCAGTGAGCAGCCTTGCTCGCTGTTATAGAACTTTGGTTACATTCGTAACCCCTAGTTCTATTAATCAGCTTAGCAAGGCTGCTCACTTATGGGAGACCTCATTAACTCCCTTTTTGTCATCGCGAAGTCTGGGCCCCTAGGGCCCGCCCCCTTATCTGTGAATAAGGACCACAGCACGTCCCTCAAGAGGACCACTGCATCCCACTGGGAAGGCCAAACAGACCTAAGTCTGCCATATGTGCCTCAGAGGTGCCGACAGAACAGCCTTCGTGGCGCCCCGGAGAAAACCAGAGTACCCCCATGGGGAACCCAGTCTCTCCACCAACCAGAGGCCACACCCAAACTGCATGCGCCGCCGGCGCTGCCATCACACCCAGACTATAGAAGGTGGCAAACGGCAGAAGACGATGCCCAACCTCCAGCGGAACCACATCCTGAACAGAGACCCCCCGACAGAGGGCCCAGGATGACGCCACACCCCTCGTGGAATGTGCCTTCCACCCTACGGGAGCTTATTCCCGTCAGAGTAGACCCGCTCCTATAACCTCAAAGATCCACCGGGAAACCCAATCCCCGAAACAGGTAGACTCACAGTGGACCCCATGCAACCCGCGCTTGCGGACACGACATGGATAATTCCAGGAGTCGCGAAAACCAACAAAAGAAGCTGCCATCAGCGATAACAACTTCAACTCAGCTCCAACAAGGTCTCAGACAGTGGCCGAGACCCGGAAGCCAAAGAGACCCCAGAGAAACAACGGAACGATCCACATCAGAGCTTGGAGAGGCGCAATCCGATCTGGCGAACACCAGAACCCAGACTACCGCCCTCCACGAACACCCCTGTTCGACCGTGCCCCGCACATTGAACAGTGTCAACGGGTCAAGTTCCGAAGTCCAAGTCCCCAGGTACCAACACCTGGGACACAGGCCCACATACCGGAAGCAACCAAAGCAGACCGCCCAAGAGAGGCCATGATCTACCCGAGAGCCTCTTCCTGGGCCACTAGGAGCGCTGGCACGCGCCACGTCCTCACCCCCCCCCACGTGGGACGGGTGAGAAATTATGAAGGAAACGCAAACTCGGTCCTGGGGTCCAGTAGACCCCTCCGAGATACGTCCCAACCCACATCTGCCCGGCCACTACCTTATGCAGTGAACCAGCCGCAGAGAAGCATACCGTCGCCAATCCTCGGACCCAGCGACGGTCCGATAGACGGAACCGCATCCCGTGCATTCGTCCAGCGACGCCGAATTTCGGGAATTCCCTATGCGGCGGGCAGACAGGGATGCGGCACCCCGCGCCCTCGAGACCGAGGGTTGCACACCAACTCTCCGGCTCAACATGCGCAACAGAACTCTGCCCGCGAATATTTGAAGTGAAAAAACACCACCAAATAGCCGTCCAAAGCACCCAGGCCTAGAAGCGGCCTCACGCCCCCCCCTTTCCCTTGCGAGAAAGCAGCGGGGTAACACCGGTGCCGTCCTGCCCTATGGACGCCCCATGAATAGCCCATCCTCCCACAAGAGGTGGGTGCACAGGAGCCCTTATTTTCCAATGAAAAAGCAAACGGGAGTGACCTACCGGGCCTGGGACAGCTCCTTTAGGAACTGACCCAGTCGTGGGTTATACCACCCCACACATCGGCTTACGCCCTCCAAGAAGTTTCAGGCCGTCTCATGTATTATTTATTCAAGAAAAGACAATACAGAGCAGATACAGAAAACAGAAAAACAACAGTAATACCACAGAAAATGTGCAGGGGCTAAGAGCGTGTACATTTCCTGATCAACCTCCATTCTTCCTCCGAGGACCGAGGGTGGGGCCCGAGACCCCTACCATTATCGAGGTCCTTCATAGGGGGAAGGAGGTGGGGCAAGTCCCGACCGGCCATTGTCCCTAGAGCGTGGTCCAAAAGGGTGAGGTCCGAGACCCCTACCCGACAAGCCTGGGACCGCAAGGCGGAGGGGAGAGAGGCAAAGACGTCCAGTCTGGCTCCCTACAGCTGCTCCCATCGGTCGCGCCCCTCAGGAGAGCACGTCCCGTAGGACGGGGAAGGGCGTCGGCCCCCAACGCCGAGACGACCTTGATGGCGCATCACGGTCGGAAAAGCCACGCCGTCCACTCCAACAGCCCTCCTGGTCGAACTTAGGGGGGTTACGGGGACCCCTCTCAGTCTGCCCTGTCGGAGGGCGGGGTCGCCCTAGCCTGCACCGTCGACCCATGCCCTAGAAAGGCCACTGCAACGACCAGAGGGAACGCCACGGCCCCGTGCAGCAGGGGCGAATCCACCTGTTGCACGTCACCCATGTTCCACTGCCCGGCGACGTCGGCCTTGTCGAAGGTGACGGGGACCCCGTTGTATGGCATCCCCTCATCCATCACATCCGCAGGTCGTGGGGGAAGAGACGGAGCGTTGCGGATGCCGGTCCGCAGGGCCGGGATGGGCCGCGCCCGGGGAGCCAGTCGTCCTCGGAGCCGCCCGAGGTAGTCCTCCGAAGAACCTCGCCGTGGGTGTTGGGGTCCCGACGACCTGCCGATTCTCCAGCCTGGCGAAGTGCATCCGCACTTCACGGAGGCGCGACTCCCTAAGGCCAGGGGACCTCATGCTGTTGCACGGGGTGCAAGAGGGGCCCTCCCCTGTGAGGGCATTCTCCGCGTGAGCCGTCCCCAAGCAGTAGAGGCAGAGACTATGTCTGTCTCCTCCCTCTATGAAACCCCGGCAGGCCTCCAGTGCGCAGGTCCTCCGCGGAGGGCCTCTGCGGGCCCCCCGTGCCGCAGACATACTGCGCTGGGCCTCATCCTCCTTGTCCTGGACGAGGGCGTCCCGTTGGGCCTGGTACGCCCTCTGTGTACGCTTAATCCTACATCGTACGACCATGTCAGAGAAATCCAGGCAGTGTGTACACCGCCCTGGTTTTTCCATCGCCACCACGGCGTGGCCGTAGCCCAGACAGTACAGGCACTCGTCGTGCTTGTCGGCCGGGCGATCAGGCCCGGGCATGACCTGCAGGTCTTCTGCGGGCACTGGCTGTCGCTGTCCTCGTGGGCGCGACGTTGCCGACGGCGGGCCCTGGTTGCCACAGACATCCTCAGCTAGGACGTAAAGGAAACAATAAAACATGTTAGTATCCAGTCATGTAAAGTGGGTAGGACAGAGCTATCACTAGCAGTCGCGAAAGCCGTCACTTTATTGAACAGGATACAAGCGGGGACTCAAGACAGGGCTGTCGCCAGCTACTGTAGAGGCGCCGCGGGCGTGTGGGGGCTTAGCAGGGCCGTCGCCAGCCGCCCCCACAGTCCGTCACAGCGTGGGAACCACATTGCACCAGCCCACGTTAGGTGGAATGCCAGGAATGATCATCACTAGCTGGAGCAAAAGAAACCGAGGTCACGAGAGTGACCCCCAGGTTCGGTGAGCAGTTCCCGCGAGGTCGTCCGCCGACGGGGGCCCGAGTTGGCGAAGCCAAGACAAGTGTGTGGTCATCAAACAGGCAAGCCAGCCACAGACCTCCGGTCATAGGCAGCCCCCACCAGCAACAGCCCGACCCACAGGCTAAGAGCCCGTCCATAGCCATCATCAGACCGTCACACAGCGTGGAAATCAATTGTTTCCTGAGGTCGCCCATCCGTGGGGGACCGAGCTGGCATTGTCCAGGTAGAAAACCGGGGCAAAGTCGACAGGTCGGAGGTAGCCACCTTCCCCTGGAGACCAGGAGGCACGTGACGGGAGCCGTAGACCAGGCTCACCGGTGTCACAGGAGCGCGGAAGCCTGAGAACCGGGCCATTCATGGCCGTTATCACAGACCGTCACCCGGCATGGAACCGAGGCGGCGACGTCTAAGTGGAAGCCGTCAAGCGCCATTCATTCCTGTCAGCCAGGAAACACGCGGCGGAGGCGGTAGCCAAGCATTCGCCGGCCCACAGAACGAGGGGTTACGTACATAACCAACGTTCTAGCCATAAGCGAGCGGCCCTGCCAAGCCGATCAGTAGAACCCCGGTTACGCTAGTAACCTCATGTCCTCGCAGGCCATTTCGCGAAGCCGCACGTAGCACGCCCGTGAAGGGCCGAGCTGGCAGGTAGTCTCGGTAGCGAGAGGTCTCGTCGTAGGAGAACGTCACTCAATTGGGACTTAAACCGACTATTGCCGGCAACTTATGAGGAGCCATGTGCGTGAGGTGCCAGTCTCATCGCAGACCGTCATGCAATGTCGAGACCAGGGGTCTCGCAGGTTGCCCACTTTCGAGAGACTGAGCTGGCAGCGTCTGAGTGGTATCTCAGGGCAGGGCCAGCTCCCGCTGCTGCGAAAGTAATCGCTTTACCCTGCAGGGCCAAGAAGCGTGGACGAACGGGCCGCAGGTAGGGCCTGCCGACTATAGGGCTCGGTTACACATGTAACCTCTAACCCTAATCGCAGCCTACCGGGCCAAACGCTAATAGTGGCGGCCAACCGGCAGTCACGTTAGTGAGGGTCCAGGCAGGAAGTGGCATGCTGCTGCGAGCAGCCGCCTCATCTTGTAAGGTCAAGAGAGGCGTGGGCAGACAGGTCGCAGGCAGGGCTCGCCGATTAAGGAGCCCTAGTTACGTCAGTAACCTCCGCTTCAATGGCCGCTCTTACAAGCTAAGTGCAGCGATAGCTGAGTCGCAGACCGCCACGTCAGTGGGGTGCGAAGCAGCAGCCCGAGCCATCAGCCACGTAGGCGGAGGCTCCGTGGGCGAACACGCTACCTGCAAGGTTCGCTGATTCATGCAACCCGGGTTACACCAGTACCCTCGAGTTTTATCAATCAGTTTCACAGGGCTGTAAGTCTCAGACCACCACGCTGCCGCGGGCTCGAAGGGCCGCGGGACGTCGTGTGTGGAAGCTGGGGAAAGAGCTATCACTGAGATTGAAACATCCGTTTCCTACCTGGAAATGTAACACAGTAGCGTATGAATAAGACTTTAATAAAAAAGGAAAAAATAAATAAAGAAAACCATTAGGCTATCCGTTACGCACAGTGGATTCCATCTCGTGATTCGCCAAGCCCAAGGTCCAAAGGTCAACGCGGGACAGGACAGCACTGCCAGCTCTGACGATGAGCTCATCCCCAGGCTTCTCTTCATCTAATATGTAGTTGAGCTAATATAAAGTGACAGATATACTATGAATGGATTGACATTTAAATTGTTTTGTCTTAACTTAGGCTACACATTGCTTTCTGTTATAGGTTAAAGTGTTTTAGCATACCACTTGAATTTGACCACGGTGGAGTGGTGTCGTCCATGAGGCTCGGCAGGCCTGGGCATTTTCACATGTGACTCTCACACAGTCTGGCCCACACAGATCTGCGTCTAAAAGCACAATAACAAAAACAGCGTCATACAGGGACAATAAAAATATGAGAAATGTAATACCATGTCAGAAAAAGTAGAGTTGGCTACCACCGTCTGGCTGGCTGACTGGCTGCACCGTCCGTGGTGTCACAGCTCTTGTGCCATCTGTGGAGGGTTGTGACACTTCAGCAGAGAGAATAGAACACTGATCAGTGGAACAGTCAGGTTACATACTTGGAGAACACACCCATCTCTGTATTGGATATTCACCTAGAATTGCTTGTCCTATGTCAGACATTGAGATGTTGCTCATCTGTGTCGACTTGAGGCCACGTTGTAAACACCCTGTCAGCAGCTTGGCATTGGTCTCTGTGTTGCGGTGTTGAATGATGTTCCTCATGACGAACACATGAGTCGATGGTGCCATGTTGTTCAGGAAGTAGTTGTTCTTTCTCATCATTCCAAAGAACTGCTCAGCCACCTGACTATTAAGAGAACCCTGGAGCTCCGGAACTAGCTCTATTCTTCGGAGTATGTCAAAGGGATCCTTTGTGTTCGACTCATGCAGTTTGTCATAGAGGACATAATGCTGTGATGAGCCTGTGACTGGATGAGCATTAGGGTCGGGGTTGTTGTTCTTATTAAGAAGCCATGGAAGGGACAGCGTCAACTTCTTCTTCTTTGCAGCCTCAAGGTTGTCAGCCGTAGGTTCTGCTAATCTTCCATGATATGGTTGGAATGGCGGGTGGAATGGCAGGGAACTTGATCTGCGCTGCTGGTTGGCATGTGTGGCCAAACCACGGGCAAAGTCATATACGACAACATTTGGGAAGTGCTTCCAAGAGAAAAGCATGTCGGCATAGTCTCTGGGGCTCTCTGCTCTCAGGTTGAACTTAACGCTGTAGGCAACACCGTGAGGGCAGAGGATGACAGACCACCCACCTGGGTAAAAACATTCATATTCACACTTTACTTTTAGTCATTCCTTCTGTATCAGTTGAATGTTTGAAAAGGACATGTCAAGATGGGAATTCTTTGTACAACCGTTTACAAATGTACTAGCAGATAGACATATTATGCCCTTCAAAAAGTAGTCCTTACCAGAAGCACCCCAGATCTGCTGGAAGACCTTGTCATATGTCTGCCTGCTCTTCATCTCATTCCTCAGCCTTAGAACGAGGTCCATTCTCGATCCCTTGTCGTCCACTTTACAAGGCTTACATAGTTTCCGCACTATTCCAACCTGAAAGATATAATTATGTGTTCAATGGCAATACAATGTGGCCCTGGCCACACTGTAACATCTGTGCCCAGAGTCACATTGTTTATATGCATTTTTTCGTTTGCTATGCACTATTTTCATGTATGATATTATTTTCCACCTATCTGCCACGCTATGCGTTTTTTCTAGTTATCTGCTGGACTATGCCATGAGAAACCAGCTGCTAGATACATGTGTTGCTATGGTAACAGAAGAGGCAGTGATTGTGAAGCCCCGCTCACAGCTCACCTGGCTGATGGGGTGAGGGGCAATCACATTGTTTGGGCCACCTGGAGAGATTGAGCTAGTCAGTCCAGAGTGGAGGGGCAGGAGGACACACAGTCTACTGAGGAGGCAGTACTCCCTAGTCTTGCCATTACAGCCATTTGGATTTTTCCCTTTAACGGATTCTACCTTTGGATTAAGAGACTTCTTTGTTTGGATGTCGATCGAGGACGGACTTTTCGTAAAGATGTGAAGGGTGGTAAGAGGAGGCTTACCATTACACCACATTGAGCGGGTTCCATTTTCGATTTCCTTTTGGACATTTTAGTTAGTTTTGGACAGTGCCAGGACACTTGAGTTTCACACCCATCCCTTTTGAGGCGGTTTATTTTATTTTGATTTCATTTAAGTGACTATTGTTATTGAAAATTTCATTTTGTTTTGAGTTTATTAAATCACAGTTAAGCTTATTTTCTGATTCCGGTAGTGATTTTTATTCTGAACTGACCCACCACCTCCCTCATTTTTGCTATAATTGATTTATTTAATTGTTATTATTGTAATCGTTATAACACAGTCATGACCCTCCCATGCCTCGGCGGGTTATGTGGTGTGGGGCTGTCCCCCTACAATAGATTGTTTAGGAGCGTGAGCATTGATTAAACGCCTTAACCCATTTAGACGCAAGGACGATTCTACAAATGTCTTGCTTAAGGACAAAGATTAAAAAACATGTACCTTCTGCTTCATAAGTTCGTCCACTAGACGGTCTTCTGTAATGCTCTGGAGTTCTGCCTCAACTCCCTCATCTCCAGATTTTACAGAAGACATATTCTCATATTCAGTGTTCAGCACTACGTCACTCTTCCTCGTTTGCTGGCCTATCCACGGTGCCCAGTGCTCATAGTCTGGATGAACTGCCAGTGGATTCTTAGCACGGCCTACCAAAAATTAAATGAAATAGTGTTACAATACAATAGTGTTTACTTTAACATTTGCAAAAGAGCAAGAACATATCAGGACAAATAAATAAATGTGGTTGCAATTCAAAATGCTAAACATATGGTTAGTGGGTGTTTCACAAAATAGATTAAATGTGTCACGTATTAGTATATGGGTAATGTAGAGCAGTGTTTCTCAAACCTTTCAGGTCGTGACCCCTGTGATTCAACAACATAATTTGGGGTCCTGACACAGGTTGAGAAGCACCGATTTACATCAGTATTATTTGTCCAAAGAGCTTCAGACAGGTAATTACTAGGGTATTATGCTTACTGGAAACAAAGCCACGGCAGATCAACTCCATCTCCACAGAGTTCCTAAACTCTGTGATGCTCTGTTCCCCATTGTAGTCATCAGAAGGGTTTTTTATTTCACTCACTGTAGAACCCAAAGTAAATTGACATTGACTGAATGTTAACACCAAAACAACATTGTCTTTGGATTCAAATCAAAACATTACGACCTACCAGCCATGGTGAAAACCCCTTTCTTGTGGAGGTCCATGACGACAACAGCAGGATGGTAGCCACACAACACACACGAATATGTGTAATCGATGTCTGACAAGGCCTCAAAGTGACAGTAGGCATGAAGCATTGAGTCTCTGGATGGGAATGACACTTTTCTTAACGTCTCCAAAGCGTCTATGAACCTAGACACTGACACATGCCTCTGGGGAGTGGGGCGTAATGGTAGATTACCAGGTGGGAATTAAGAACATTGTCACATAAGTATACTTGGATATTCATTTTGCGTTTAAAGACTAACTTAACAGACTGAACAGTTTTTCTATACACACCTGCAAATTATGTCTGAGATACAGGCACAGTTCCAGACTGAGAAGAATGTAGTCATTGAAATTATGTAGCCCGTGCTCCCACTCCTGGTACCTGTAGAACATCTGGCACACTGCACATCTTCGGGTGAAGGTCGACACACCTGTCAAGGTATAACGCACCATTTAGACAACTCTTGCACCATACAATTCATCTCATATTTCAAGCAACAAAGATGTCAAAATCCAATGACTTACTGGTGATTATTCCACTCATGGTAACAATCTTTGCGTTTCTGGTGATTAACAATGGACTTTCAAGCTGTGGCTGGTCTGGACACAGAAGGCATTTGGTCTCAGCCGGATAGAAGTGAGTGGGATACTCAGTTGGGGGTTTATTGAGGACTTCATCTGGGAGATTGAACGGAATCTTCTTGCTTGTCATTATGTAATCTGTCATGCGTCGCAAGTCTTTTGGAGGAGGGTAGGCATCACATTCAGATTCTTCTGGTTGCTTTGCTGGAGAACTTGGTGTTGTGATGAACAGTTCACCATTGATTTGAAATAAGTGCCATTTGGCAATGTTCTGGTGGGAGCAGGACATCCGTGGATTGGCACATGGACAATGCCATGTATTGTCAGCTTTTTTGTACGTCACCATGATCCTGCCCAGTTTACTATGGTGTGTAACTTCAGGCTCATGGATGGACAGACAGATGTGGCATGAGGAGTGACCAAGTTCAACCAAAACAGAGAAAGGGACACCTTCTCTCAGTGCATCTTGTTGTCTTTTTAAGCATGTTGCCTTTTTCCCTTCTCCAAAGAATTGACAAGCAACCATTTTGTCCAGGATTGACATGTCCAGAGGTTCCTCAGTAGCTATCCGATCACAGTAATCTAGTGAACGGATGTGTTCACACTGATCATAAGGAAGACCACTCCGTTGGGCCAACTGCAAGTAGCTCAGGCATTCATCCAATTCACACCGTGTTCTCTGGTTTTCTCCCCAGCATTTCCGTTGGACATGTAAAGGTGTAGAAAAGCCATGGCCAGTTCTCTGGACAGCTGAAATGCCATTCCTAACATCTACACATACACCTGCAAGGTGGCTTATGGCAGTTATGTCCTTCGTTTCAGAATGTGCGCGTGCAATGTGAGGCCGGAGATTCCTCCGGTACATGACTTTAGAGCAGTGCGGGCATCTGGAATGGGTAGAGGGCACAGAAGGGCTGGGCGCCTAAACACTGTGCATCGCAGGGCTGGCAGACTGACCACTGTGCATTGCAGGGCTGGCAGACTGAGGAGGGCTGAACAGCTGACCCGAAGGACTGGCGGACTGAGGAGGGCTGGACAGCTGGCCCGAAGGTCTGCAGCCAGACACTATTGCCCCTTGCAGCAACAGCAACTTCCTGGTCTGCAGCCAGCCACTATTGGAAGGACTGGTGGACTGAGGAGGGCTGGACAGCTGACCTGAAGTACTGGCGGACTGAGGAGGGCTGGACAGCTGACCTGAAGTACTGGCGGACTGAGGGCTGGACAGCTGACCTGAAGTACTGGCGGACTGAGGGCTGGACAGCTGACCTGAAGTACTGGCGGACTGAGGAGGGCTGGACAGCTGACCTGAAGTACTGGCGGACTGAGGAGGGCTGGACAGCTGACCTGAAGTACTGGCGGACTGAGGAGTGCTGGACAGCTGACCTGAAGGACTGGCAGACTGAGGAGTGCTGGACAGCTGACCTAAATGGAGTTTGCACTTCGGCAGGTGTTTTTTCATTGCATCAGCCCTTAAAAGGGTGTTCTTACACCAGGGACAATGGTAGTGTGCCTGAGATGTGTCTGGTCTGCAGTTTAGACAGCATCTAATGATGCGCAGATCTAGAGGGAGGGGGGAGGGAGGGGAGAGACATACAATGACAAATTAATATACAGTATATAATATACACACACAGCACCAACTCATGAAGCGTTCTTACATTTCAAGCCATCCTTCATAGACCACTGGCAGTCACTAGACTGACTCACTGAACACACAAATTGCATGCGTTGCAGAGATGGAACCTGTGTGAAATGAGTGCATGAATAACACACCCTGCCTGGCCAAGGCCAACAGTCTGAATGAGTCCCAATGTCAATTTGAAAGATAATGGGAATGCCTCCTCTCTATAGTACATCCAGACATACATCCTAAAAATAAAAAACAAGCTTATACATACCTTCAAAATCGATTGCAGTTTTAATATGAGCATTTATATGATTCTGCAATACTCCAATACTGGCTGGTTTGAAATTGACGCACAAACAGCAGTGGTACAGTGTACAGCAGGTTGTACACTGTTTGAGCTGTACAGACTCATTGGCGGTCAATATGGAATGATGCATCTGTTAATAAAAAGAAACAAGACAATTTTAACAATTACACTGAATTTATTTCATATTTATGTCAGACATGCTCTATGTGAAGAGTTTTCCTGTGTCATTAACTAATTTGATGGAACATAACAGCTAACAAAATAATGCAAGTGCATGTTACAAAAACAGAATATAAGGGGGAAAACGAACCCGTTTAACTCCTAACGCTAGGTGCATTAATGGTAGTTTAGCTTCATAAGTTAGAATCGGAATATTGCTTGTTGTGTTATTACTCGAGTGTTAGCTACCGGCATTTAGCTAAGAGGCTAAGCTACTCGAGCAGGCAAGAAAGAAAAGAAAAACAAACTCATTAACTCCTGTTCATAAGGCTATAGTTTGCACTGCAGAACGTTTACATTTATATTAAGTTATACTTATAATATTAATATTGTCTTGCTGGTTTACGTACCTTGCGGAGGAAGAACGAGAAGAGTCTGGAAAGTGGAAAGAACTGCAGCAAACGGGCTGTAATATAAGTAACCCAATAGTGTAAGTGGTGCCAGATTTTGCAACAGAAATGTTGAAAAGAAGCCACTCAACAAATTGCAACAGATTAGCTAATTTAAATCTAATGTTCATCAACTGTTTGAAAATAGCAGAGCTAGAAGCATAGCAGCATATTAAATTAATAATAATATTAATAATAATACAAATAACGATTAAACAAGTCGCTTATAATAAGCGGACATGGCATGCGGACATAACTACTTCCTGATCCATCATGTGATCAATGCCCCCGCCCTCGCAGAGACTTCCTGATCAATCAATCCTGCCCTGCAGTCAGACGCTTCTCACAAAATGTCTTTCGGCATCCACTCTTAGGACAAAAAGAAAAGGTCATTGTATTGTCTTTCTGGTTGAAGTTCACCCCCCCTTCGGCTGGGTGGGTGCTGGCTGGGTGCTGGCTGCATGGGCTGATGATGATTCAGCTTTTAGATGTGACAAAAAATGGGAACAATAAATATTTTTAATACCCTGGGTATATATTTTTTTGAATGTGGCAGTTTGTAATTTGTTTGTAATTTGAACATAAATGTTGACTAAATTTACACTTCCTTTTAGTGTGTTTGTGTGTGTAGTTGTATGAGAAATGTACACACATGGAGTGCTTTGACTGCCCCTAGCATATGAACTTACCTACCGGGCTGACTATTGCCTAGAATATACCGCTTAACAGGCTGACTTCACCTAAAATATGACCTGACCTCACTGAGTCATTTCCATTATGGTCTCTACTTAGGTTGATAAACTCCCTATCTGTTTCAGGCCTGCCTGATTCATATTCAACACACCCCCCTCCATATTGGGACTCTAAATTTGGGATCATGCATTTGGTGCAACCTAAAGGGCTGTGTAATGTTTGTAATTTGACTGGAACTCCACCAACTTACTGCATTATACACAGAAATGACTAATTTTACTTCCTGTATTGCGCTTACATTTCTTGATACATACTACTTAAACTTGAAGTAAATGTACTTAACCTGGCCAATTTGAGCTATTTTGCCGCTTAGTGATGAGGCCCTACCGGCCATTACGAGCTTGTAGATCTGCTATTTTTAGTTCTCTACTGAAACCTGGTTGGGTCACTTAAATGTTCTATCTACAGTGACTTTTTAATACAAGTGATCAGAGTGTAACCAAAGTTTGCTGTGAGAAAACGCACCACAGGCTTAGTACGCAATCTGTGATATCCCTGTATCACAGACGTACCCCGTTAGAAACATCTAACAGATTAAATGAACACAGAATGAATCTGTTCTGCTGGTATACCAAACGCCAGACTAAATATGGACTAATACCATATTGCTGCGTGAAACACAACGCAGTCTTTTCCAAACTCTGTCAAGTCACAAGAACTACACCAGTGACTTTCATTACTTTTACTGCAGATCTATTTCACTCCTGATAAATAATCAGTTTATTTGTTTACTTAACTAATGTCCAGTGGTCAATGTCTCATCACTCCTGTTCTTTGGCCTAATGCCATATAGGTTATTGATATTATCAACTTACTCTTCACCTCACTTGGCTGTTTATACTGCGTTGTTCCTTATACGCTTAATCATCTCAGGCCTATATATTTATTGCGGGCACTTTAATATTGTCCCTAGTCTTCACATTTTTACACTTAGCCTCGCTTGTTACTACCTTGCCATACTAAATGGCTTATTATGGTTTGAGCACACATGTCAATGACCTTGGCTTAATGAGATAAGAGATAACACACTCCGTGAAGGGACTCTTTTGCTGTGTGGGGAAGTTATAAACAGTTGGCTGCGTCAAAGCTCTCCCGGCTTTTCTCTTGGCCCATTGAGAATTTCTCTTCTCACTGTGGGTCAGAGTGTGCTTGTCTCTGCTGATAAGGTCTCGACAAGTTACCATGGCTACGCCATCTTCAGCGCCCGAGGTGCGGAACAGAAAATATGAGTTCTACATCTCCGCTTGTATGCTACAGCGTTCATACTGAGTTGCAAACTTTTTCTCCAAAAAAAAAACTTTATAGCACTTCTAATCCTTATTTTAAGGATATCTTTTTATTATTATATTATTTATCTATACGCTTCTCCTCACTTGGCTTCCTGTCACAATACATGTGCCTAATCATACCAGGCCTATATTTGCTTTTTCAGTGACTATTAGCTCTCATACTGAGAGCTACATATTGACCTTGGGCCCGTGAGGGAGTGATTCTCACTAGCTGACTGCTGTCGGGGGAGGTTTATAAACACTGCCCTTTCGGCTTTCCTCCCTTGGCCCAGTGAGAAAAGAGATAGCTTCTCCTCTTCTGATAAGGCCTGTGTGCTGGTGAAAGGAATCACCAAGTTGCTATGGATACGCCAGCCTCAGCGCTCTCCCGTCCATGGCACGATGTTGAACAGAAAAGATGACACTTGTCTCTAACGGACTCTACTGACCAAAAACGCTTACAGTTTTCTCAGAACTTAATATCACTTCTGGTCCTTACTTTAAGGTCTTCCTTTTATTATTATTTATCTTTATGGTTAATCGAGTACGTTTTTGGTGTATTGACTCTTACAGCTCACAAGTAGTCTTATATGGTGTTTGGCCGGTACCTTTTCTGACCACTAGTGGCGCTAGTGAGCAATTAATGCATACATTATGCAAATTAGTAATTAAAAATAGATATATATAAATATATATAATTAACATAATCATAAATCATAAATATCCATAAATATAAATATCCATAAATATAAATATCCATAAATATAATTAGCATATAATAGTTTATTATGAAATAATAATAAAAGCTAATAATAGGTTATTTATAAATGCATGATGTGTGTTTTAAAAAGCTGATCTCATCTCTCTCTCTCCCTGCGTCTCCATGTGACATGTCCCCAGCATGCAGAGATGCTGACTTCATGGTGTGACAAACAAACAATACAACATGTAAATTTGTCACTGGGGTTAAGGTGGGGGGATGGGCTCCACTCTTTTTTGAATGCCAGGGGCCAGGTGCAACATGCAAATTAGATGACTCACTGGGGGGTGAGGTGGGGGGATGGGCTCCACTCTTCTTGAAGTGCCGGGGGGGGTCACTGTCTTGAAGTCGTTTGAAGTTTGGTGGGGGATGGTATCTAAACAGGTGCAAGTTAGATTAACACCGGGGGATGGGCTCTAACCAGGTGCAACATGCAAATTAGATGACTCACTGGGGGTGAGGTGGGGGGATGGGGTCCCACTCTTTGTGGAATGCCAGGTGCCAGTAGTAAAATGCTAATTAGATAAACACAGAGGTGGGGGTCCTTATCTTTGAAGTGAATTGTATGCATAAATTATTCAATTAATAATAATTAGTAATAACATTCCATGGATTCCTTAAATTCCTTACATACATTGACAGTGGGTGTGTGTGGGGGCCATGGGTGGGGGGATCCCTTATCATTGAAAGTGACAGGTGACATGTGACAAGTGACATGTGACAGCTGACAGCAGGTGACAGCTGACAGGGAAACACACAGGTTTTGTTATGGTTTACCCAGCATTACATTTTCCATGTCCCCTAGTGGGGCAATCTCTATATAAATATTTACACTGCAATACCATTTATGCCCTGATGTGATTTCAGTCACCTATGGCAATGTTATTCAATCAATGGTCTGGGGGAACCAAATAGTCCCCTTATAGATCTTTAACTCTATACTTTTCAATATTTTGTGATTTACAAATTAATACAAGCTAGTAGGATACATGTTTAATGTTTTTGGGTTATTGTATGTCTTGTATTATTTTTGGTGTTTTGTGTTGTGTCTTTGAATTTATATGTTTCATGTTCTCCTAATGTGTATGGTTTATTGTATGTCTTGTATTATTTTTTGTGTTTTGTGTTGTGTCTTTGAATTGTGTATGCTTCATGTGGTACTAATGTGTTTGGGTTATTGTCTGTCTTGTATTATTTTTAGTGTTTTGTGTTGTGTCTTTGAATTTTGTATGTTTCATGTGGTACTATTGTGTTTGGATTATTGTATAACTTGTATTATTTTTGGTGTTTTGTGTTGTGTCTTTGAATTTTGTATGCTTCATGTGGTACTAATGTGTTTGGGTTATTGTCTGTCTTGTATTATTTTTGGTGTTTTGTGTTGTGTCTTTGAATTTTGTATGTTTCATGTGGTACTATTGTGTTTGGATTATTGTATCACTTGTATTATTTTTGGTGTTTTGTGTTGTGTCTTTGAATTTTGTATGCTTCATGTGGTACTAATGTGTTTGGGTTATTGTATGTCTTGTATTATTTTTGGTGTTTTGTGTTGTGTTTTTTAATTTTGTATGTTTCATGTTGTCCTAATGTGTCTGGTTTATTGTATGTATTGTATTCTTTTTGGTGTTTTGTGTTGTGTCTTTGAATTTTGTATGTTTCATGTGGTACTATTGTGTTTGGATTATTGTATAACTTGTATTATTTTTGGTGTTTTGTGTTGTGTCTTTGAATTTTGTATGCTTCATATGGTACTAATGTGTTTGGGTTATTGTCTGTCTTGTATTATTTTTGGTGTTTTGTGTTGTGTCTTTGAATTTTGTATGCTTCATGTGGTACTAATGTGTTTGGGTTATTGTCTGTCTTGTATTATTTTTGGTGTTTTGTGTTGTGTCTTTGAATTTTTTATGTTTCATGTTGTCCTAATGTGGTTGGGTATTGTATATCTTGTATTATTTTTGGTGTTTTGTGTTGTGTCTTTGAATTTTGTATGTTTCATGTTGTCCTAATGTGGTTGGGTATTGTATATCTTGTATTATTTTTGGTGTTTTGTGTTGTGTCTTTGAATTTTGTATGTTTCATGTTGTCCTAATGTGTTTTATTGTATGTCTTGTATTATTTTTGGTGTTTTGTGTTGTGTCTTTGAATTTTGTATGTTTCATGTTGTCCTAAGGTGTTTGGATTATTGTATGTCTTGTATTATTTTTGGTGTGTTGTGTTGTGTCTTTGAATTTTGTATGTTTCATGTTGTCCTAAAGTGTTTGGGTTATTGTATGTCTTGTATAATTTTTTGTGTTTTGTGTTGTGTCTTTGAATTTTGTATGTTTCATGTTGTCCTAATGTGTTTGGATTATTGTCTGTCTTGTATTATTTTTGGTGTTTTTGTGTTGTGTCTTTGAATTTTGTATGCTTCATGTGGTACTAATGTGTCTGGATTATTGTATGTCTTGTATTATTTTTGGTGTTTTGTGTTGTGTCTTTGAATTTTGTATGCTTCATGTGGTACTAATGTGTCTGGGTATTGTATATCTTGTATTATTTTTGGTGTTTTGTGTTGTGTCTTTGAATTTTGTATGTTTCATGTTGTCCTAAGGTGTTTGGGTATTGTATGTCTTGTATTATTTTTGGTGTTTTGTGTTGTGTCTTTGAATTTTGTATGTTTCATGTTGTCCTAATGTGTTTGGGTTATTGTATGTCTTGTATTATTTTTGGTGTTTTGTGTTGTGTCTTTGAATTTTGTATGTTTCATGTTGTCCTAAGATGTTTGGGTATTGTATGTCTTGTATTATTTTTGGTGTTTTGTGTTGTGTCTTTGAATTTTGTATGTTTCATGGTGTCCTAATGTGTATGGTTTATTGTCTGTCTTGTATTATTTTTGGTGTTTTGTGTTGTGTCTTTGAATTTTGTATGCTTCATGTGGTACTAATGTGTTTGGGTTATTGTCTGTCTTGTATTATTTTTGGTGTTTTGTGTTGTGTCTTTGATTTTTTTATGTTTCATGTTGTCCTAATGTGTTTGGGTATTGTATATCTTGTATTATTTTTGGTGTTTTGTGTTGTGTCTTTGAATTTTTTATGTTTCATGTTGTCCTAATGTGGTTGGGTATTGTATATCTTGTATTATTTTTGGTGTTTTGTGTTGTGTCTTTGAATTTTGTATGTTTCATGTTGTCCTAATGTGGTTGGGTATTGTATATCTTGTATTATTTTTGGTGTTTTGTGTTGTGTCTTTGAATTTTGTATGTTTCATGTTGTCCTAATGTGTTTTATTGTATGTCTTGTATTATTTTTGGTGTTTTGTGTTGTGTCTTTGAATTTTGTATGTTTCATGTTGTCCTAAGGTGTTTGGATTATTGTATGTCTTGTATTATTTTTGGTGTGTTGTGTTGTGTCTTTGAATTTTGTATGTTTCATGTTGTCCTAAAGTGTTTGGGTTATTGTATGTCTTGTATAATTTTTTGTGTTTTGTGTTGTGTCTTTGAATTTTGTATGTTTCATGTTGTCCTAATGTGTTTGGATTATTGTCTGTCTTGTATTATTTTTGGTGTTTTTGTGTTGTGTCTTTGAATTTTGTATGCTTCATGTGGTACTAATGTGTCTGGATTATTGTATGTCTTGTATTATTTTTGGTGTTTTGTGTTGTGTCTTTGAATTTTGTATGCTTCATGTGGTACTAATGTGTCTGGGTATTGTATATCTTGTATTATTTTTGGTGTTTTGTGTTGTGTCTTTGAATTTTGTATGTTTCATGTTGTCCTAAGGTGTTTGGGTATTGTATGTCTTGTATTATTTTTGGTGTTTTGTGTTGTGTCTTTGAATTTTGTATGTTTCATGTTGTCCTAATGTGTTTGGGTTATTGTATGTCTTGTATTATTTTTGGTGTTTTGTGTTGTGTCTTTGAATTTTGTATGTTTCATGTTGTCCTAAGATGTTTGGGTATTGTATGTCTTGTATTATTTTTGGTGTTTTGTGTTGTGTCTTTGAATTTTGTATGTTTCATGGTGTCCTAATGTGTATGGTTTATTGTCTGTCTTGTATTATTTTTGGTGTTTTGTGTTGTGTCTTTGAATTTTGTATGCTTCATGTGGTACTAATGTGTTTGGGTTATTGTCTGTCTTGTATTATTTTTGGTGTTTTGTGTTGTGTCTTTGATTTTTTTATGTTTCATGTTGTCCTAATGTGTTTGGGTATTGTATATCTTGTATTATTTTTGGTGTTTTGTGTTGTGTCTTTGAATTTTGTATGTTTCATGTTGTCCTAATGTGTTTGGGTTATTGTATATCTTGTATTATTTTTGGTGGTTTGTGTTGTGTCTTTGAATTTTGTATGCTTCATGTGGTACTAATGTGTTTTGATTGTTGTATGTCTTGTATTATTTTTGGTGTTTTGTGTTGTGTCTTTGAATTTTGTATGTTTCATGTTGTCCTAATGTGTTTTATTGTATGTCTTGTATTATTTTTGGTGTTTTGTGTTGTGTCTTTGAATTTTGTATGTTTCATGTTGTCCTAAGGTGTTTGGATTATTGTATGTCTTGTATTATTTTTGGTGTGTTGTGTTGTGTCTTTGAATTTTGTATGTTTCATGTTGTCCTAAAGTGTTTGGGTTATTGTATGTCTTGTATAATTTTTTGTGTTTTGTGTTGTGTCTTTGAATTTTGTATGTTTCATGTTGTCCTAATGTGTTTGGATTATTGTCTGTCTTGTATTATTTTTGGTGTTTTTGTGTTGTGTCTTTGAATTTTGTATGCTTCATGTGGTACTAATGTGTCTGGATTATTGTATGTCTTGTATTATTTTTGGTGTTTTGTGTTGTGTCTTTGAATTTTGTATGCTTCATGTGGTACTAATGTGTCTGGGTATTGTATATCTTGTATTATTTTTGGTGTTTTGTGTTGTGTCTTTGAATTTTGTATGTTTCATGTTGTCCTAAGGTGTTTGGGTATTGTATGTCTTGTATTATTTTTGGTGTTTTGTGTTGTGTCTTTGAATTTTGTATGTTTCATGTTGTCCTAATGTGTTTGGGTTATTGTATGTCTTGTATTATTTTTGGTGTTTTGTGTTGTGTCTTTGAATTTTGTATGTTTCATGTTGTCCTAAGATGTTTGGGTATTGTATGTCTTGTATTATTTTTGGTGTTTTGTGTTGTGTCTTTGAATTTTGTATGTTTCATGGTGTCCTAATGTGTATGGTTTATTGTCTGTCTTGTATTATTTTTGGTGTTTTGTGTTGTGTCTTTGAATTTTGTATGCTTCATGTGGTACTAATGTGTTTGGGTTATTGTCTGTCTTGTATTATTTTTGGTGTTTTGTGTTGTGTCTTTGATTTTTTTATGTTTCATGTTGTCCTAATGTGTTTGGGTATTGTATATCTTGTATTATTTTTGGTGTTTTGTGTTGTGTCTTTGAATTTTGTATGTTTCATGTTGTCCTAATGTGTTTGGGTTATTGTATATCTTGTATTATTTTTGGTGGTTTGTGTTGTGTCTTTGAATTTTGTATGCTTCATGTGGTACTAATGTGTTTTGATTGTTGTATGTCTTGTATTATTTTTGGTGTGTTGTGTTGTGTCTTTGAATTTTGTATGTTTCATGTTGTCCTAATGTGTTTGGGTTATTGTATGTCTTGTATTATTTTTTGTGTTTTGTGTTGTGTCTTTGAATTTTGTATGTTTCATGTTTTCCTAATGTGTTTTGGATTATTGTCTGTCTTGTATTATTTTTGGTGTTTTGTGTTGTGTCTTTGAATTTTGTATGCTTCATATGGTACTAATGTGTTTGGTTATTGTCTGTCTTGTATTATTTTTGGTGTTGTGTGTTGTGTCTTTGAATTTTGTATGTTTCATGTGGTACTATTGTGTTTGGATTATTGTATAACTTGTATTATTTTTGGTGTTTTGTGTTGTGTCTTTGAATTTTGTATGCTTCATGTGGTACTAATGTGTTTGGGTTATTGTATGTCTTGTATTATTTTTGGTGTTTTGTGTTGTGTCTTTGAATTTTTTTATGTTTCATGTTGTCCTAATGTGTCTGGTTTATTGTATGTCTTGTATTATTTTTGGTGTTTTGTGTTGTGTTTTTTAATTTTGTATGTTTCATGTTGTCCTAATGTGTCTGGTTTATTGTATGTCTTGTATTATTTTTGGTGTTTTGTGCTGTGTCTTTGAATTTTGTATGTTTCATGTTGTCCTAATGTGTATGGTTTATTGTATATCTTGTATTATTTTTGGTGTTTTGTGTTGTGTCTTTGAATTTTGTATGCTTCATGTGGTACTAATGTGTTTGGATTATTGTATGTCTTGTATTATTTTTGGTGTTTTGTATATATGTATATATATTTGTATATATAAATATTCAAAATATTATATTAATACAACAGGCCGCCTGTTTGTAATAATATAATATTTTGAATAATATATATATATATATAATATTTTTGAATTGAAAAAAATAATACAAGATATACAATAAACCAGACACATTAGGACAACATGAAGCATACAAAATTCACAGACACAACACAAAACACCAAAAATAATACAAGACATACAATAATCCAAACACATTAGTACCACATGAAGCATACAAAATTCAAAGACACACCACAAAACACCAAAAATAATACAAGACATACAATAATCCAAACACATTAATACCACATGAAGCATACAAAATTCAAAGACACAACACAAAACACCAAAAATAATACAAGATATACAATAAACCATACACATTAGGACAACATGAAACATACAAAATTCAAAGACACAACACAAAACACCAAAAATAATACAATACATACAATAAACCAGACACATTAGTACCACATGAAACATACAAAATTCAAAGACACAGCACAAAACACCAAAAATAATACAAGACATACAATAAACCAGACACATTAGGACAACATGAAACATACAAAATTAAAAAACACAACACAAAACACCAAAAATAATACAAGACATACAATAACCCAAACACATTAGTACCACATGAAGCATACAAAATTCAAAGACACAACACAAAACACCAAAAATAATACAAGTTATACAATAATCCAAAAACAATAGTACCACATGAAACATACAAAATTCAAAGACACAACACAAAACACCAAAAATAATACAAGACATACAATAAACCAGACACATTAGTACCACATGAAGCATACAAAATTCAAAGACACAACACAAAACACCAAAAATAATACAAGACATACAATAACCCAAACACATTAGTACCACATGAAGCATACAAAATTCAAAGACACAACACAAAACACCAAAAATAATACAAGTTATACAATAATCCAAAACACATTAGGACAACATGAAACATACAAAATTCAAAGACACAACACAAAACACCAAAAATAATACAAGACAGACAACCCAAACACATTAGTACCACATGAAGCATACAAAATTCAAAGACACAACACAAAACACCAAAAATAATACAAGTTATACAATAATCCAAAACACATTAGGACAACATGAAACATACAAAATTCAAAGACACAACACAAAACACCAAAAATAATACAAGACATACAATAACCCAAACACATTAGGACCATATGAAGCATACAAAATTAAAAAACACAACACAAAACACCAAAAATAATACAAGACATACAATAATCAAAACACATTAGGACAACATGAAGCATACAAAATTCAAAGACACAACACAAAACACAAAAAGTAATACAAGACATACAATAACCCAAACACATTAGGACAACATGAAACATAAAAAAATCAAAGACACAACACAAACCACCAAAAATAATACAAGACAGACAATAACCCAAACACATTAGGACAACATGAAGCATACAAAATTCAAAGACACAACACAAAACACCAAAAAAAATACAAGATATACAATACCCATACACATTAGGACAACATGAAACATAAAAAAATCAAAGACACAACACAAAACACCAAAATTAATACAAGACAGACAATAACCCAAACACATTAGTACCACATGAAGCATACAAAATTCAAAGACACAACACAAAACACCAAAAATAATACAAGACAGACAATAAACCATACACATTAGGACAACATGAAACGTACAAAATTCAAAGACACAACACAAAACACCACAAATAATACAAGATATACAATAACCCATACCCATTAGGACAACATGAAACATACAAAATTCAAAGACACAACACAAAACACCAAAAATAATACAAGACATACAATAACCCAAACACATTAGTACCACATGAAGCATACACAATTCAAAGACACAACACAAAACACCACAAATAATACAAGATATACAATAACCCATACCCATTAGGACAACATGAAACATACAAAATTCAAAGACACAACACAAAACACCACAAATAATACAAGATATACAATAACCCATACCCATTAGGACAACATGAAACATACAAAATTCAAAGACACAACACAAAACACCAAAAATAATACAAGACAGACAATAACCCAAACACATTAGTACCACATGAAGCATACAAAATTCAAAGACACAACACAAAACACCAAAAATAATACAAGACAGACAATAAACCATACACATTAGGACAACATGAAACGTACAAAATTCAAAGACACAACACAAAACACCACAAATAATACAAGATATACAATAACCCATACCCATTAGGACAACATGAAACATACAAAATTCAAAGACACAACACAAAACACCAAAAATAATACAAGACATACAATAACCCAAACACATTAGTACCACATGAAGCATACACAATTCAAAGACACAACACAAAACACCACAAATAATACAAGATATACAATAACCCATACCCATTAGGACAACATGAAACATACAAAATTCAAAGACACAACACAAAACACCACAAATAATACAAGATATACAATAACCCATACCCATTAGGACAACATGAAACATACAAAATTCAAAGACACAACACAAAACACCAAAAATAATACAAGACATACAATAACCCAAACACATTAGTACCACATGAAGCATACACAATTCAAAGACACAACACAAAACACCACAAATAATACAAGATATACAATAACCCATACCCATTAGGACAACATGAAACATACAAAATTCAAAGACACAACACAAAACACCACAAATAATACAAGATATACAATAACCCATACCCATTAGGACAACATGAAACATACAAAATTCAAAGACACAACACAAAACACCAAAAATAATACAAGACATACAATAACCCAAACACATTAGTACCACATGAAACATACAAAATTCAAAGACACAACACAAAACACCAAAAATAATACAAGACATACAATAATCCAACCACATTAGGACAACATGAAACATACAAAATTCAAAGACACAACACAAAACACAAAAAATTATACAAGACATACAATAACCCAAACACCTTAGGACAACATGAAACATACAAAATTCAAAGACACAACACAACACACCAAAAATAATACAAGACATACAATAATCCAAACACCTTAGGACAACATGAAACATACAAAATTCAAAGACACAACACAAAACACCAAAAATAATACAAGACATACAATAACCCAAACACATTAGGACAACATGAAACATACAAAATTCAAAGACACAACACAAAACACCAAAAATAATACAAGATATACAATACCCAACCACATTAGGACAACATGAAACATAAAAAATTCAAAGACACAACACAAAACACCAAAAATAATACAAGACAGACAATAACCCAAACACATTAGTACCACATGAAGCATACAAAATTAAAAGACACAACACAAAACACCAAAAATAATACAAGTTATACAATAATCCAAAAACAATAGTACCACATGAAACATACAAAATTCAAAGACACAACACAAAACACCAAAAATAATACAAGACATACAATAAACCAGACACATTAGTACCACATGAAGCATACAAAATTCAAAGACACAACACAAAACACCAAAAATAATACAAGACATACAATAACCCAAACACATTAGTACCACATGAAGCATACAAAATTCAAAGACACAACACAAAACACCAAAAATAATACAAGTTATACAATAATCCAAAACACATTAGGACAACATGAAACATACAAAATTCAAAGACACAACACAAAACACCAAAAATAATACAAGACAGACAACCCAAACACATTAGTACCACATGAAGCATACAAAATTCAAAGACACAACACAAAACACCAAAAATAATACAAGTTATACAATAATCCAAAACACATTAGGACAACATGAAACATACAAAATTCAAAGACACAACACAAAACACCAAAAATAATACAAGACATACAATAACCCAAACACATTAGGACCATATGAAGCATACAAAATTAAAAAACACAACACAAAACACCAAAAATAATACAAGACATACAATAATCAAAACACATTAGGACAACATGAAGCATACAAAATTCAAAGACACAACACAAAACACAAAAAGTAATACAAGACATACAATAACCCAAACACATTAGGACAACATGAAACATAAAAAAATCAAAGACACAACACAAACCACCAAAAATAATACAAGACAGACAATAAACCATACACATTAGGACAACATGAAACGTACAAAATTCAAAGACACAACACAAAACACCACAAATAATACAAGATATACAATAACCCATACCCATTAGGACAACATGAAACATACAAAATTCAAAGACACAACACAAAACACCAAAAATAATACAAGACATACAATAACCCAAACACATTAGTACCACATGAAGCATACACAATTCAAAGACACAACACAAAACACCACAAATAATACAAGATATACAATAACCCATACCCATTAGGACAACATGAAACATACAAAATTCAAAGACACAACACAAAACACCACAAATAATACAAGATATACAATAACCCATACCCATTAGGACAACATGAAACATACAAAATTCAAAGACACAACACAAAACACCAAAAATAATACAAGACATACAATAACCCAAACACATTAGTACCACATGAAACATACAAAATTCAAAGACACAACACAAAACACCAAAAATAATACAAGACATACAATAATCCAACCACATTAGGACAACATGAAACATACAAAATTCAAAGACACAACACAAAACACAAAAAATTATACAAGACATACAATAACCCAAACACCTTAGGACAACATGAAACATACAAAATTCAAAGACACAACACAACACACCAAAAATAATACAAGACATACAATAATCCAAACACCTTAGGACAACATGAAACATACAAAATTCAAAGACACAACACAAAACACCAAAAATAATACAAGACATACAATAACCCAAACACATTAGGACAACATGAAACATACAAAATTCAAAGACACAACACAAAACACCAAAAATAATACAAGATATACAATACCCAACCACATTAGGACAACATGAAACATAAAAAATTCAAAGACACAACACAAAACACCAAAAATAATACAAGACAGACAATAACCCAAACACATTAGTACCACATGAAGCATACAAAATTCAAAGACACAACACAAAACACCAAAAATAATACAAGTTATACAATAATCCAAAAACAATAGTACCACATGAAACATACAAAATTCAAAGACACAACACAAAACACCAAAAATAATACAAGACATACAATAAACCAGACACATTAGTACCACATGAAGCATACAAAATTCAAAGACACAACACAAAACACCAAAAATAATACAAGACATACAATAACCCAAACACATTAGTACCACATGAAGCATACAAAATTCAAAGACACAACACAAAACACCAAAAATAATACAAGTTATACAATAATCCAAAACACATTAGGACAACATGAAACATACAAAATTCAAAGACACAACACAAAACACCAAAAATAATACAAGACAGACAACCCAAACACATTAGTACCACATGAAGCATACAAAATTCAAAGACACAACACAAAACACCAAAAATAATACAAGTTATACAATAATCCAAAACACATTAGGACAACATGAAACATACAAAATTCAAAGACACAACACAAAACACCAAAAATAATACAAGACATACAATAACCCAAACACATTAGGACCATATGAAGCATACAAAATTAAAAAACACAACACAAAACACCAAAAATAATACAAGACATACAATAATCAAAACACATTAGGACAACATGAAGCATACAAAATTCAAAGACACAACACAAAACACAAAAAGTAATACAAGACATACAATAACCCAAACACATTAGGACAACATGAAACATAAAAAAATCAAAGACACAACACAAACCACCAAAAATAATACAAGACAGACAATAACCCAAACACATTAGGACAACATGAAGCATACAAAATTCAAAGACACAACACAAAACACCAAAAATAATACAAGATATACAATACCCATACACATTAGGACAACATGAAACATAAAAAAATCAAAGACACAACACAAAACACCAAAATTAATACAAGACAGACAATAACCCAAACACATTAGTACCACATGAAGCATACAAAATTCAAAGACACAACACAAAACACCAAAAATAATACAAGACAGACAATAAACCATACACATTAGGACAACATGAAACGTACAAAATTCAAAGACACAACACAAAACACCACAAATAATACAAGATATACAATAACCCATACCCATTAGGACAACATGAAACATACAAAATTCAAAGACACAACACAAAACACCAAAAATAATACAAGACATACAATAACCCAAACACATTAGTACCACATGAAGCATACACAATTCAAAGACACAACACAAAACACCACAAATAATACAAGATATACAATAACCCATACCCATTAGGACAACATGAAACATACAAAATTCAAAGACACAACACAAAACACCACAAATAATACAAGATATACAATAACCCATACCCATTAGGACAACATGAAACATACAAAATTCAAAGACACAACACAAAACACCAAAAATAATACAAGACATACAATAACCCAAACACATTAGTACCACATGAAACATACAAAATTCAAAGACACAACACAAAACACCAAAAATAATACAAGACATACAATAATCCAACCACATTAGGACAACATGAAACATACAAAATTCAAAGACACAACACAAAACACAAAAAATTATACAAGACATACAATAACCCAAACACCTTAGGACAACATGAAACATACAAAATTCAAAGACACAACACAACACACCAAAAATAATACAAGACATACAATAATCCAAACACCTTAGGACAACATGAAACATACAAAATTCAAAGACACAACACAAAACACCAAAAATAATACAAGACATACAATAACCCAAACACATTAGGACAACATGAAACATACAAAATTCAAAGACACAACACAAAACACCAAAAATAATACAAGATATACAATACCCAACCACATTAGGACAACATGAAACATAAAAAATTCAAAGACACAACACAAAACACCAAAAATAATACAAGTTATACAATAATCCAAACACAATAGTACCACATGAAACATACAAAATTCAAAGACACAACACAAAACACCAAAAATAATACAAGACAGACAATAAACCAGACACATTAGGACAACATGAAACATACAAAATTAAAAAACACAACACAAAACACCAAAAATAATACAAGACATACAATAACCCAAACACATTAGTACCACATGAAGCATACAAAATTCAAAAACACAACACAAAACACCAAAAATAATACAAGTTATACAATAATCCAAACACAATAGTACCACATGAAACATACAAAATTCAAAGACACAACACAAAACACCAAAAATAATACAAGACAGACAATAACCCAAACACATTAGTACCACATGAAGCATACAAAATTCAAAGACACAACACAAAACACAAAAAATAATACAAGACATACAATAACCCAAACACATTAGGACAACATGAAACATAAAAAATTCAAAGACACAACACAAAACACCAAAAATAATACAAGACAGACAATAACCCAAACACATTAGTACCACATGAAGCATACAAAATTCAAAGACACAACACAAAACACAAAAAATAATACAAGACATACAATAAACCATGCACATTAGGACAACATGAAACATAAAAAATTCAAAGACACAACACAAAACACCAAAAATAATACAAGACATACAATAACCCAAAAACATTAAACATGTATCCTACTAGCTTGTATTAATTTGTAAATCACAAAATATTGAAAAGTATAGAGTTAAAGATCTATAAGGGGACTATTTGGTTCCCCCAGACCATTGATTGAATAACATTGCCATAGGTGACTGAAATCACATCAGGGCATAAATGGTATTGCAGTGTAAATATTTATATAGAGATTGCCCCACTAGGGGACATGGAAAATGTAATGCTGGGTAAACCATAACAAAACCCGTGTGTTTCCCTGTCAGCTGTCACCTGCTGTCAGCTGTCACATGTCACTTGTCACATGTCACCTGTCACTTTCAATGATAAGGGATCCCCCCACCCATGGCCCCCACACACACCCACTGTCAATGTATGTAAGGAATTTAAGGAATCCATGGAATGTTATTACTAATTATTATTAATTGAATAATTTATGCATACAATTCACTTCAAACATAAGGACCCCCACCTCTGTGTTTATCTAATTAGCATTTTACTACTGGCACCTGGCATTCCACAAAGAGTGGGACCCCATCCCCCCACCTCACCCCCAGTGAGTCATCTAATTTGCATGTTGCACCTGGTTAGAGCCCATCCCCCGGTGTTAATCTAACTTGCACCTGTTTAGATACCATCCCCCACCAAACTTCAAACGATTTCAAGACAGTGACCCCCCCCCGGCACTTCAAGAAGAGTGGAGCCCATCCCCCCACCTCACCCCCCAGTGAGTCATCTAATTTGCATGTTGCACCTGGCCCCTGGCATTCAAAAAAGAGTGGAGCCCATCCCCCCACCTTAACCCCAGTGACAAATTTACATGTTGTATTGTTTGTTTGTCACACCATGAAGTCAGCATCTCTGCATGCTGGGGACATGTCACATGGAGACGCAGGGAGAGAGAGATGAGATCAGCTTTTTAAAACACACATCATGCATTTATAAATAACCTATTATTAGCTTTTATTATTATTTCATAATAAACTAGTATATGCTAATTATATTTATGGATATTTATATTTATGGATATTTATGATTTATGATTATGTTAATTACATCTATATATATATTTTTTTAATTACTAATTTGCATAATTTATGCATTAATTCCTCACTAGCGCCACTAGTGGTCAGAAAAGGTACCAGCCAAACACCATATAAGACTTCTCTCACAGGGCAGACTAAATAGACTCTTTTACTCTAATAAAACATTAGATTACTACATTCCTGCCTTACACGGTACATTTAGCCACTTAATTCTCCAGATCCATTTGTAGTTGATTTATATAAACACCATATATATATAGCAGCTTCTGCTGCCTTCTAACTAATAGGCTGGAGATCTTTCTTAACACTCAGGTTTTGGCTATTTATAGCACTTGTAGATCGGCTATTTTGCACCCTCATTTGGTGAAATTAAACAGAAACTCGCCGTTGTCTCACTGAATACTGATTAATATTTCACTTATTCAATCCATCAGCCCCCTTAGGTTAGGGGTTGTTCCAACTTTGTAATGACAAACATTCAACTCAATTCACAGGGTGTAGCTCATCAGCATGCCAGTGTTATATGAAACACTTCAGAGATAACACGTTATACCACTCTTATATGCACACTTCAATATCTTCCTGGCATATAATGGATGAATGTGGCAACTACTGTGTATTCTTAAAGCGTGACTGGGAAACACAACGTCACGTTACATGCACATGTCCACCCCATTTTCAGGGGGTAGTTAAACTTTGACTGTCCATTTGCGACAAGACACAAAACACAAGACATAAGAATAGACAACCACATGGAATGCTCAAACGATGTCTGTTCACACACCAGCCCTTATCTCTGCTACCTTGAATTGGTAGCTAAATCTAGCAGTGACTTTTGACTATGACCAGAGTGTAACTAAAGTTTGCTGTGGGAAAACACACCACAGGCTTAGTACGCGATCTGTGCTTTATCACAGACGTACCCCGTTAGACAACATCTAACAGATTAATGAAAACAACAGACTGCAGCATAACTCACAGCTGTTGTGCGGAGCGAAATTACTCGTCCGGCTTTGAAACCTCAGCTGGGATACATCACTAAGGCCACTAACCTACTACAAGGAGCAGTGTTATTATCAGAATAAATCTGTACCCGCTGGCACACCAAGCGCCAGGCTAAATATGGACTCTAACCATATTGCTGCGTGTATACACTACGCAGTCTTTTAAACAGAAGTAATCTGTTCTGCTAATGAACCTCATTAGGCTTATATATGGACTCTAACCATATTGCTGCTTGAACACAAACAGTCTTATCTCTTAACTCTGTCAAGTCACTAAAAAAACAAAAACTGTCACTTAAAAAAACAAACTAACCGGGTCTATATCAGTGAAATTTGGAAGCATGTACTACATGTGGGAACAACAAAAAAAGACAAGGTTTAACTAAGGTAAACCCTGCATCATAACCTACATGTTACCAGGCAAGAGGAGAGGCACTTTTTCTCTAGATGAAGAGTAAAATATGAAGTGACTCATCTCCTGCATCTGGTCCCACTAAACTGACACCATTTGTTATGAAACACCGTTCTACGTATTGGACCCTCGTCTGGTTCTGGTGTGTGACGACCCAGTTGGCATTTCCATGGTTCGGCGGCGGACAGACAGACAGGCCGGCCCGGGAGAAGAGATTAACATGACACGGAGACATGGTCACATTAAATCGTTCACAAGGTTTATTACCCATACAGCAACATATATAGCTTTGATACTTCATGTCCTAATGACGTCACAGCCTAGACATCACAATTCACTGCCTGCAGCACGGCCTTCAGCGTGCTCTAACACAGCTCTAAAGTATGTTACAGTTCAGACAGTGCATGCACCCATTCTTGAGATAAGGGACAAAACTTTTTTTAAACTGGATTTTTTTTTTTTTTAAGATACATTCAAATCAAATAGATGTATTTGTAGACACCAGTCTCAACTACCAATCTTGAGAAGGAACAGGTTTTTCACATAACATTTCTTTCTAAAATGGGACATTTATGCACTTAATACCTGATTCATGTCAACTCCGTCAGACACACTAAAATCCCTTTTAATTTAATTTGATAATTTCAACAATAATATAAAGTCCTCAGTTATCTTATAATGGCTTTCAGTAATCAAGTTAAGTAATACAAATCTTTTAATATTGTTTTTTCCAATATCACACTATTATGAAATATCCAATTTCTCAAATCCGTCATTTCAACCTTTATTTTCAATATTATAACATGAAAACCATGTAAAAAAAAAAGAGATCATCATTACGTATCATTTCAGTTGGTGTTTCAATACATAAGCACAAAAGATTTGACATCGAATTTTCTATTTCTTTGGAAATTAACAAAAACATCACGGGACGAACATCTGACGGAGTTGACGAACATCTGACGGAGTTGACAAGTTTAACTGATTTAGGTTCTAGACCACCTAGGATCTTGATTCTGGTGACTAATCCCACATTTTCAAGGATGAGGAATACAGTGGTACTATTTAGATTTGCCCTGTGACCATGGCAGCCATTTTTCAAAATGGCTGCCAAAAAATGGATGCCACCTGCTGTTATTTTACAATAACTCAAGTTCTACACCACCTAGGATCTTGATTCAGGTGACTAATCATACATTTTCAAGGATGAGGAATACAGTTGTACTATTTAGATTTATCCTGTGACCATGGATGGTAGACATTTTCAAAAATGGTGGGACCTGCTATTATTTTACCAATTTAGTCAGGGAATATTATCAGAATAATATCAAATCTGTGAATACATTTCTTACCAAGAATTTTCTTCACCAATGTTTGTAATGGTGTCTACTAACATATCCCACATTGGTTTCTATTGAACCACCCTAGGGGCATGTTTGACAGCTGCTGAAAGTTGGGTACCATCAACAACCAATATAAGGCTAAATGTTCTAAATGTCATTATGCTTTAAGTAGCATGTGGTATGTCAAACTATGGGCTTTTCATGATTCTGGATCCATTCCAAGCATTAGTTTTGCACAAAAAACACTACGTTGGCTAAAAACCGCCATAGCCATCATCACAGATGTGATGAGGTCAGCACATTTCGGCACATTTGGGCAAGTGGTTATGGCCAAACTAGGGGGTCTATGGCCAAACTAGGGGTCAAACTCCTTAGGCTTAATTCGGTGAGGTGAACAGTGAGCAGTGAACAGTGAGCGAAAGACTGAAGATCTGGCTTCAGGACTATCAGGCAGGATGTGCAGACACTGAAGGCATCAGTGTCTTTCTCTGTGTCCCCAGCATGTCAACCAAAGCAATGTTACCAAATCAAAGGAGCCTTCACCTCATGTCACCTGGGGCTGGGTGAGCAATCGTATCCTGTATCTAAACTCACAACTAAATACAGACACTTGGCCAGACTGCCGTTTGAAAGGGTCAAACCCCTCATCCTGATTGGGGAAGACCACCCCACCTAATCACACCAACCGAACAAGTGAGGTTGGGGCCTCCATGTGGGCCAGCAGCCATCTGCACAAGACTGGGCTGGACCCTGCAGGAAAGCAATCTCCAGCCAAGACAATAATGTAAGTTGACTATAACAGAGCCCCAGAACACAGAGCTCATGAGAAGGATGGAGAAACACTGGCAGGAGGCCACCAAGATACAACGCCCCAGAGACCCAGAGTGTGCCACCACTGGCAGTAAGGAGATCAACTGCTGCAGCAAAGATGTCATGAAAGGCAAGTATCCACCAAAAAAAACCCTGAACCTAATCGGGGTGTCAAGAAACCAAAGTTTCTCACCCACAGTTCCCTGCAGTGTCCAGTGAAGTCAAACTGTGCATCTCAAAAGGCAAGTCAAAGGCCAGAAAGCCCACCTCCATTTAATGTCCTGTCAGTAGCAACTCAACCTGCACCTGAAATAAGCCCTTACCTCTCCCAGAGAAAGTTCATCCTTGAAAATGTAATGATTAGTCGCCAGAATCAAGATCCTTGGTGGTCTAAAACTTGAGTTATTGGTAAAATAACAGCAGGTTGGTGGTCATTTTGAAAAACAATGGCTGCCATGGTCACAGGAAAAATCTAAATAGTACCACTGTATTCCTCATCTTTTAAAATGTATGATTAGTCGCCAAAATCAAGATCCTAGGTGGTCTAAAACTTGAGTTATTGTAAAATAACAGCAGGTGGTGGCCATTTTGAAAAAAACAATGGCTGCTATGGTCACAGGACAAATCTAAATAGTACCAATGTACCCCACATCCTTGAAAATGTATGATTAGTCACCAGAATCAAGATCCTAGGTGGTGTAGAACTTGAGTTATTGTAAAATAACAGCAAGTGGCGGCCATTTTGAAAAAAACAATGGCTGCTATGGTCACAGGACAAATCTAAATAGTACCACTGTATCCCTCATCCTTGAAAATGTAGTCTTAATCACCAGAATCAAGATCCTAGGTGGTGTAGAACTTGAGTTATTGTAAAATAACATCAGGTGGCGGCTTTTGTAAAATGGCTGCCATGGTCACCACGAGACAAATCTGTGATGGCCCTATTGCCAAAAATGTTCCTTAAGTCATGCTCTAACTGTGTGCCAAATTAGAATACTGCCCATTATTCAAAAACAATCATTTTATTGTTTTAGGAACACTTTTGTCAACTCCGTCAGATACATGTCAACTCCGTCAGACACAAAACCTGACGGAGTTGACGTCTGACGGAGTTGACAAAATTGCATTTGTTTTCATCTTAACCCTCTGTAGTACAATGTAGCCATTTTGTTTTTGCTTAATTTGTTAGCTAAACCTAACCCCTAAACTAAAATAATAAACATTATTTTGGAATTCTTAACAAAGATCATAATAATGTGCAGACGGAGTTGACATGTAAAAGCTGTGACCACATTGATATCAACATTGTTTGTTTAAAATATCAAACAATTGAATGCTTGTCAGACCAGGTGCTCCACTGTTGCAACAAATATAAACGGGACTTGGAAAAGGAGTATTCAGGTTAAATCTGTCGACAATATTTTCTGATTAATTTAATTAATAAAGACGGAGTTGACGGAGACGTGGGACACACATTTGATATGAGATATTTAATAGAAAATATAAATTAAAATGAACTGTGTATATTGTTTGCTATGTTGTTGACAATCTACTTTAATTTAGTATGTATATTTATGTGATTGTGACAGTATTAGACACTTTTTTGGCAGTTTGAAATTGTGGCCACTTGCTGGGGACAGGCTAAATACAGGCCTTTTTGGGTACAGGGCCTGCTTTTAACTAATTCAGATGGCATATGAAAACAATTATAATGAAATTAAGGGCATAATAATACACAACTGTATTACACTTAACTTTGCAAGTGCTTTTATTTTTATGAATTAATTTATTTTTTAACATAAATAAGGCTCTTATGTGTGGGACATGTTTTTTCCACTTTTGTCCCTCATCTCAAGAATGAGTGAAGTACATTGCTATCCTACCAGTACCAATTCTCAGTACACAACTGTTGTATATCACAACAGGTAATGTTGTGATATACAACAGTTGTGTACTGAGAATTGGTACTGGTAGGATATGTAATCCTCTGCAGATGCATCTTCAGATTTGTTGTGGCGCTTTTGTATGGAACGGTTGTTCGACAAAGCTTACAAATTGCCTTCGTTTTGTCTAATAATTTCCCCCCCCTCTTATAAAATCCGAAATGTTTCCAAACAAAGGATTTAAGATGGGACCCACCGCTATAAATAGTCTCTCCTGCCTCCATAATGATACTCTTGTGTGCTGCTGCTGTTTTCTCGCTGTTCGCTTCTGTGTGTGTTCTCACTGTTCTGTCGCGTAGTTGCGTGCTGCTAGCGTCATAAGCACGCGCCGCTTTCCTGCACAGGAAGTATCAGAGATCTACAAGTTGTCTCCCCGTCGCAATGCACAGTGTTGTGGGCTTGTACATCTGTGTTTTTCCCGCAGTTACTGCGGTTTAATCGATATATAACTTTAGGATCGAACCAACATCCGATACAGACGCTATATGGACCGATCCAGACATACGTGCATCGATGTAGTCGCATCGTTAAAGTTTAAATCGATTATCGATCCATATCGATATTTTTTGACACCACTAATATATATATATATATAGGACTGCTGAGCCTCCGCAGTGCAGTCTGTGCGTCTGGCAGCGCTGCTGGCCCAGCTGGCAGCCTGCATGGGAGTCTTTGGTGGCAGCCCAGCATCCTGGGCTCAAATTATAGATGTGCCAGCAGATGTTTGGCAGTGTGTGACATTACGCGCCACATGCATGCGTATGTTTATTGTGTTAGTGTGAGTGTGTAGTGTGTGTGTAGTGTCACTGTGTAGTGTGTGTGTGTGTGTGTGTGTGTGTGTGTGTGTGTGTGTGTGAGAGAGAGAGGTTGTGAGTGTTGTCCACAATTTGTTTGTGCATGCACATTTGCATTACGTGTTTGAGCACATTTCCCTGTGGATGTGTTTGCGGGCCTTGCGTGCGTGTGTGTGTGTGTGTGTGTGTGTTTGTGTACGTGCGCGTGCATGTGTGTGTCTTTGTTTGCAAGTGTGGGTACATCTGTCCCTGCTTTTGTAAGATTGTGCGTGCGTGCATGCGTGCGTGAGAGAATGCGTTTCACAACTGAAGAAGAATCGGAGTGGTTTTTCTTTATGTGAGTGGCTGAACATGGATGGTCGCCAGCGATACTGTCCTGCGCTTTAACTCAGCCAAGATAAGAACGGAGAGAGAGAGAGAGAGAGAGAGAGAGAGAGAGAGAGAGAGAGAGAGAGAGAGAGAGAGTGAGTCATCTGGTGGAGAGATCAGAGAGCCGTATAGGGAGTGGAGGAGTACATGTGTTGCTGTAGTGCACTGGTTCCCAAACCGTTTCATGTCGAGAACCCCCAAATCGACACTAATCAGCCCGTGGACCCCCATTTGAAAATATACCATGCAGGGACCCCCATATAAGAGAAGATTTGTACGGCTCTAGCAGTGATTCTCAACGAGTTCTCATTTGAGTTTTGAAAAAGTTCTGTATTGGGTTTCTCAATGTGCTTTAGTACAGGATTTGAATCTTTTAAGCCCTATTTAGAATGTTTTGAGTAGAAGTGTGATTTAGAAGCATATTAAGTAATCTATGGTATCTGGCATGACTAACGTGTAAACAATATAGTGCTATTTGGCACTTCTGGTGCTATATATAGCGACTTTTGGTTCCATGTAGCACCATTTGTCTTAAAGGTGCTATATAGCACCCTTTGCCAAAGGGTGCTATTTAGCCCCTGTCATTAAAGGTGTTAAATGGCACCCTGCAAAGGGTGCTATTTAGCCCCTATCATTAAAGGTGCTATACCCTTTGGCAAAGGTACTATATAACACATTTAAAGATTGGTGCTATATAGCACCATTAACAATTGGTACTATATAGCACCATTTGACAAAGGTGCTATATAGCACCTTTAAAAATTGGTGCTACATTGCATCTTAAAAAATTGGTGCTATATAGCACCAAAAATGGTTCCCCTATGATTACGAGCCAAAGAACCGCTTTTGGTTCTATATAGCACCGTTTTTTTTCTTGTGTGTAGTTCACACTTCATCAGCCAGTATAGAGCGTTGCAGTCCCGCCCCTTACCATGGGGACCAGGAAATGATTCCCCGTTCATTTTCCCCATAGACATTTCTATAAGTATTTATTTATTTAAAGACCTTTTAAGCCTCGTACAAAGCCTACTCGAGTTGTGACAAATCATGACAACAAACACAATTTTTCGGGCCGAACAAATAATCAGAAAGAAGAAGAAAACGGCAGGTTACACTTTTTTATTTATTTTCTCTTCTTTGTAATTAGCATATCTGTTCGGCCCAAAATGTTTGTCATGACTCGAGTAGGCTTTGTACGACGCTTAAAAGGTCTTTAAATACATACTTTTTGAAATGCCTATATGAGGAAAATGAACAGGGAATAATTTCCGGGTCCCTGGTAGGGGGGCGGGACTGCGACGCTCTATGACAATGGCGTGCAAAAGTAGTTAAAATAGCAGATCTACAAGTTTCCCCGAGCGGCAATGTTTTCCATCTTTGAAAGAACAACAACAATACATTAAAAGCATTAACAAAGAGCTTTGTGACTAAATAATAATGACATTGGATGCATTTGGAACAGTGAAAACTAACAGTTTGTTTCCACCTGACCAGTGATGATATACTGCATATAAACACATCATTAGAATTCTAGATGAATTATTATAGTGTTAAACATAATAATAGTAAACATACAATAAACAGACAATAGTGCTTTTGAATATGTGTTTATTCACTGATTGAGTTGCAGTATCAGTGTTACACATGTACACTCTATAAAGTATAAAGTACTGGTATCAGGGTTACACATACACACTCTATACAGTATAAAGTACTGTTCTCTATCGTGTTCGATACTGGCTCTCCACTACATATTGTTCAATATGTACGGGAACTGACCCCACAGGGCAGTGTTCATGGATATCTCTTTAAGACACATCATCTATGGTGGCCCTGCCCAGATGCCAATCAGCGGGCTATTTAAGCCCCATCTGTGCAGTGCCACTTCGATTTTTTGATTTCCACGAGAGCAGACGTTTCGTGTATCTCAGCAGTTTTGACACTATTAAACAATATATATATAAATATATATATTTAGAACATGAAGCTGCGTGGCACACAGTCCACTTACCTAGGTAAGAAGAGAGCCGGTCGTCCTGACGACTCCTCTCTGGGCGCTGCGTAGCTCCACAACAACAACAACAACAACAACAGCAACAAGCTGAGTGCCGAATCTGTCTTGCGGAGGAAGCCTCAGACTTGTCCGTGCGACCGCTCCTTGGTGAAACCTGCATCGTCGGGGGAAACCTTGGAGACGGCGTTCGGTCCGTGCGTCCAACCCTTGGTGAAACCTGCTCGTTGGGGGAAACCTTGGGTCGGCGTTCGGTGTGGCCAGAGGGTCCAGGTGTGAAGCCAACCACGTTGGTGGAGTCTTGGTTCCCTGGCTGCAGAAGCGCTGTGAGACCCCGAGCGAAACCGACCTCGTCGGTGAACCTCCTGGTTGATCATCGCGGCTGTACACATAGCGGGGTAGAACCCAGAGGAGCTGACCTAGTCGGCGCCTACTATGAGGCCATCTACGTTCGCTGACCGTTGCCGCTGCGGTCCGGCCAGACCACACGGCAGAGTGTAAACAAACAATTCCAGCGTGTTCCAACTTCCTCATTGACAGGTTGACATGAGCGTCATAGTGTAGGAGGTATGCCCATCAGGGACTGCACTGTGCCTTATGGTTCACAAGAGGGCGGTGTGGCTCAAAGATCAGGAGACAAAAACTCCTGATGACCCACCGTGTTAGGCGCTGCAATTAAATTGCTTACTCTGTCACAATTGGTTCTGGTTAATATATACTTTATGCTTATAAGTATGATAAAGGCTACAACAACACACTATGCATGTGGACTTGTAGGCCGACTGGAATGATATACAAAAGTTTGGAAGCCTCCAGTGTGCTTAATGTCAGATTGTTTTGGGCTAGAGCGCCTCAGAGCGGCTGAGCAGTTTTATGTACAACCTCTTCCAGAGGTCCATAACTCTGCTGGTGACACAAAACAAATTGTGGACATTGATTTGGTATGGACTCTGTCCTAACAAAGAGAGAGCACACGGAGAATCCGTGTCATGGGGATGTCTTAGGGTAACATGTTGCCTTGATTCGTTAATGCAGCATTGTGAGATTCTGCAAAGGGTAGATTATGACCCCTCACGTTCAAGCAATTACTATGTGCCCACTCCCTGTTGAGCACAGTCCGAACAGTTAAAATATGGGGTACAATACAAGATGTATACATATATGTATATATAGGTACACATATAGTAAATAATATATAGGTATACATATGAATATATCTATATAGAGACAAGAGGAGATAGAAATAGCAGGGGTTTCTCAGGCTGCATGTGGAGCTCACATGCCCACAGAGGAGGGCCATGACCAGTGTGTGTCCTGCGGGGGCCCTGGTATGAGGACCCCGCCCCCGGTACGAATGGTCTCATCCTTCCAGCTGAAGCTGGAGGGGCCATGGGGGCCTGTTTTTAGAGGCAAAAGACCAGTCGTTTCCACTGACAGACTAAAATGTCCCATAAAAATGTAATTTTTATGTGAACGTGGATGCTATTTGTATACAGCTGTGACTCTGTCTCCAAGACATTTAATTCTCAAGGGAGACAAATAAAGCACCCGATGTAGTATGAATCCACCCATCGAATGCACAGGAATTACTATAAATGTCTCCCATCGTATGGGCCCAGACTGCGTAATTCGCGCAGTCTGGGAGCTCAGAATTACCTGAATTGCTGAACTTTCAAAGACTACCTTGAACCTTGTCCCAGGTTGGCAGAGCTGGGTGAGCTAAGCTCAGGCTATGGCTCCACCTCTTTCCTGCCCTGCCTGGTATGGACAGGTCTGTAAAGAAGGATTTAGTGAAAGTTTTCTGTGAGACTATTTACGAGTGTCAGCAGCCTATTAATGCACTACAGTGTGCAGTTTAGGGAGCGAGCGCTGAGCGCCCTCTCGGGTTAGCTGTTGTCTCGTTTGTAGGTGAGACTAACAACATTCCTTGGGGTCAGACGGCCATTAGCGCACACTATACAGGGTATGGTTTATTGTTTATTGAATGGATCCCCATTAGCTGATGCCGAAGCGACAGCTAATCTTCCTGGGGTCCATATGAAATAGACATACAAAAAGTACATGAATACATGTATTGTGGTTGTTGCGCCAGCTTACACGCCGGTGATGTAGTTCGGTATTGTGGATCTGGGTTCAGTGACACAAACAGAACGGGCTGGGTCAGTCGAATGTTTCCCTTTATGTTGGGCAGTCATCATAGTGCACTATACTGTCGTATTTCTGGCGAGGCGTCAGCTCACGCGACAGTGGTGTAGTTCTGTCACAGACAGGACATGCTGTGTCTGTCCGATGTTTGGTAACACAGACATGACATGCTGGGTCTGCCAGGAAGTATGCCTGAATCTCAGCCATTGTCACACTATAGGGCGTATTGCTGACGGGGTCAGCTCATGCGTCCGTGTAGTGGGGTAGTTCTGTCACAGACAGGACGTGCTGTGTCTGTCCGACGTTTGGTTGAAGGCAAATTACGCAGGCATTATAGCGCACTATACTGTCGTATTGCTGGCGGGGCGCCTGCTTACGCGACCGTGGTGTAGTTCGGTCTGTGGATCTGGTTCCCCAGTGACACAGACATGACATGCTGGGTCTACCAGGAAGTATGCCTGAATCTCAGCCATTGGCACACTATACGGCGTATTGTTGACGGGGTCAGCTCATGCGTCCGTGGTGTAGTTTCACGGTGGAGCCGGGCTCAGTGACACAGCAGAGTGTGCTGTGGCTGTCGGGCAGAGCACACAATACTTTACGCACCTAGGTGTGACTCTGCGGGGTAGAATCCGGTTACCGGTCTGAAACCACAGAGAAGGCTCTTCTCATCCAGAGAAGTCACGAAGTCGTGGCTATCTAGGCGCAGCTAGCCAACAACAACAGCAACAAGACTGAGTGCCGAATCTGTCTTGCGGAGGAAGCCTCAGTCTTGTCCGTGCGTCCGCTCCTTGGTGAAACCTGCTCGTCGGGGGAAACCTTGAGACGGCGTTCGGTCCGTGCGTCCGCTCCCTGGTGAAACCTGCTCGTCGGGGGAAACCTTGAGACGGCGTTCGGTGTGGCCAAAGGGTCCCAAGTGCGAAGCCGACCTCGTTGGTGGAGCCTTGGTTCCCTGGCTGCAGAAGCGCTGTGAGACCCCGAGCGAAACCGACCTCGTCGGTGAACCTCCGGGTTGATCATCGCGGCTGTAAACCGTTGTGGCGGGTAGTAGGGTAGAACCCAGAGGAGCTGACCTAGTCGGCGTACTCTGAGGCCATCTACGGTCGCTGATCGTTGCCGCCGTGGTCCGGCCGGACCACACGGCAGAGAGCGTAAACAAACAATTCCAGGGCCAACCGGCGGGGTATTGCTAGAGGTGCTCAGCACACCGAGCCCACTCCTCAGTCCTGACAGTTCAGGGAACCCAGCCCCCACATGCTGTCTCTCGAGACAGTGGCGGTCAATTCAGGTGGACCCCTGAGTAGGTTCCACCATGTCATGGGTTGTATCTCTCTCGAGGTCGTCCTCAGACGAGCCCTCCATTGTCGTTCCCGGTGATCCTGGGTCTCTATCTGGCCAGCTTGTTGGTACTTTGCGCTCCTGCGTCGTTCTTGAGTACATCCACGGATGTTGCCGTGGGACGTCCTTGACCGGTGCCCGTTTGTTGGATCCCACAGCACTAGTTTGCTGGCTGGCATCTCTTGGCAGTTGAGCCAGCTGGTGCCTCCGCCCCTTAGGGCTGAGGGAGACCACGGTGCACTGCGTCCCCCCGGCTCCCCTGAATATGCGGCCAGGCATTATCGGTCCTTTACGGTCAGGCACTATGCAGGCGTGTTGCTGACAGTGTCAGTTTACATGTATGTAAACGTGTGACAAGACTGTCAGGGGGGAGCAGAACCACCAGAAGGGTGTATTACGGCATGGCTGTTAAGCGCCTGGGTGTAACTGTGTGGGGGAAACTGGTTGTCGGAGCCACGGAGGGAGCTCCCTCCTCGTCCAGGGGTAATGGGCTATGCCGGTGACCTGGTGACACGGCGGACCACTGTCCCACACAAGGGCAACACGAGGATCACCCAGCTACTGAAGGGTGCTCGCACATTAGGTCGGCAGCCCCCCCACGGGAGGTAGTACTGTCTGCCTTGCGGCATGAGCCAATTAAGCGTGGACACTTGGGTGGCTTCTCGCAGGACAGCATTCTTGTTGTTAGCAGTGTCAGCCACAAGAATGTCCCTATCAGTGCATGAAGGAGGCTGCCACTTCCTACATGGCAATGGTTAGGTGGTGCTGGCACCAATCCCTGCATTCTATGTCATACGGCCTGATCGGAGTACAAGCCAGTCAGCCTGTTGAGTTGCACCCTTCCCACCCTCCCAAGCAGGGTGGTGAAGCAGGATTGCAGTCACGGTTGGGCCCTGTCAGGGCCTCTAATGGGCCAAACTGGTTTAAGCAGATGGCCTCCAAGACTGGGCTCCCTCATTGGGTTGTGAAACAATCTAGCAGGCATATAGGTGGGCAGGGATGTGGGCACAATCCGTGCAGGGCCTTCTGGCCCGTGCACTGGTGACGAGATGTCCCTCTATCTGAGATCTGTGTGACGGACTCTGTGTCGATGCCGTCCGCATTTAGCAGGTTATGCCAGTGCGGTATCCATGTGACAGCCAGCACCCCCCTCACTGAGTGTGCTGGGCTCCGCATCAGGACACGGCTTCAACAGTCTGTTGGCCTACTGTCCGACGGGCTGACTTGAGCGGGAGTGCAGGACTGCAGACTGCAGTAACCTGGTACATTTCCCGAATGGCACCCTGGTGCTCAGAGGAGCTCAGGTTAGGGCCCCACCAGTCCTGTGTGGGGGCCAGGCCGTTAGCCCGGGAGGCTCTATGATGAGCCCCCTTATAATCTTTTAGTCAGTGAGCCTGTCATGCTGTCACTCAAGACAGCAGTATCATATAGTCACGTCTGCAAGGAGAAATGTGGGAGTTGCGAGCGCTGTCAACCCATAACACGACCCAACCTTCTCCCCAAGGTTCTCTCAGGGGCACATCTCAATCAGGCGATTGAGCTCTGTCCTCTCTTTACATGCAGACGGATGAAGTGTGCAGGCAGAGCTGGTCACCCACTCTGCCCCGCTAGAGCATTGGAGTTGTATGTCAGGGCCACACGTAGGCCCACAACATGACGGACCAGCGCTTCGTGTGTTTTAGCAGGGGTGCTCGGGTAGACCATTGTCGAAGGCTGGACTGTCCCACCGGATCACAGGGGTGATCCAACAGGGACAAGCAGGCAGGAGTGCCAGGGTCGCCTGGAAGGCGGGGACACTCTGCCCATGGGACGACAGCCCCCTGGTTGCTGTAGAATGGTGTATCTCTGACAGAGATCTACACAGCAGTGACATGGGCGACCCTGTCTACATTCACCCTGTCCTACCGATGGAACGTGGTGGCATCCGCTCCCCCTGTGGGAGTCGCTCCTGCGTGCTACTCAGCGGTAGGGTCACCGGCACCTTGACCGGTCAGGTCGGCCGGCATCTGACGGGCTGGCTTGAGCAGCCCTTCACCCCGGTGGTCACTGGCCTAGCATCGTGCTGGGCCAGCTGAGCCTAGGTGGCGTCTTGCGCCTAGGCCACGAGTATTACTTACTTGGTATGAATACTGAAGTTTTGGAGCATTTTGGCAAGCGCCTGTGACTCATGGCGCTCACCACTTATAGGCTCGGATGGAATTCAGGTTAAACTGCCTCGGGCTGCCGCGGGGGCAGCTGGTCTGCTTATTTCCTCGCGGTGTGTCTTATAGAGTTCCCGTACATATTGAACAATATGTAGTGGAGAGCCAGTCTCGAACACGATAGAGAACGGAGGGTTACACTCTCTGTAACCCGGGTTCTCTGAGTGGAGAGACTGGCTCTCCACAAAAGAGCCGCTCCGAAATTCGTGTCAATCAAGAATTAATCGAAGTGGCACTGCACAGATGGGGCTTAAATAGCCCGCTGATTGGCATCTGGGCAGGGCCACCATAGATGATGTGTCTTAAAGAGATATCCATGAACACTGCCCTGTGGGGTCAGTTCCCGTACATATTGAACAATATGTAGTGGAGAGCCAGTCTCTCCACTCAGAGAACCCGGGTTACAGAGAGTGTAACCCTCCGGTATCACTGTTACATACACACTCTATACAGTATAAAGTACTGGTATCAGTGTTACATGCACACTCTATAAAGTAGTGGTATCAGTGTTACATAGAATAGACCAGAACACCACTCCATGTGCTGCGGTTGCCTGAGTCATCATAGAGCGTGTACCCAGAAGGCAGTCTCATGTCAACGGTGTCTCCCTCCTCCAGCTCTAGGATCATTCCATTAGAAATGGATTCCATGTGTACATGATTGTTGTATCCCTGGCTCCACATGAGGCGCTGACCATTTTTATACATTGTGATAACCACACGCTCTGATGATCTATTATAGAGAGCTGCAGTGAACCTGAAATCATACAGTCCTTTCGCAGGAGATGTGAAGATTCCTATGTATGTAGAAAACACACATGCATGCACAAATATGCGCGTGCACGCACGCACGCGCACATGACGCACACACACACACACACACACACACACACACACACACACACACACACACACACACACACAGACACACACACACACAGACACACACACACACAAAGCTGTACAATCAGAGAGAAGAACACCTGGCATACTGAGTGGATGTTTCTGATAAAGGGTAAGACCACTTTTTTAGAGGTTTGGGTTGTTCTCTTACCTTATTATGGGCAAACTATTACATTCCATGAGTTATTTCGCTCCGTTGTGTTGTTTATTAGCAATTTAAGAAATAAAAAATAGGGTCCATTGACTTCCATTGTAGCGGGGAAACAGCTCTCAAATTCACTATTTTAGCACATAAACTAACGCAACAAAAGCTGATTCTGACAGTTTATGACATCAGGAAAACTCATGCGGTTTTATTTTTAATAAGAAATGTCAACTTTGTCTTGTTTGACTAATTTGTGTAGAAAGTCTTGTTTTGACTAATTTGTGTATAAAGTCTTGTTTTGACTAATTTGTGTAGAAAGTCTTGTTTTGACTAATTTGTGTAGAAAGAAGATCCGGTAGGTATGCCTACGCCGACCGAATCACTGCTGTTCGTGAGTAAAAAACGATCTGATTGGACCAAAACTGTACACCACTTCCTTATTGGAAACGACGGGGATGTAAACAAATGGATTTGATCTCGTCCGCTTGTCACTAAAAACATACACAATGGACGTGTTTGAGGGAGACACTTTAGAAGAAGTGTGAAAAGTGTCTGTGTCTGGGATTGCTCATATGCGAGGCTGCAGCTGGGTGCATCTCAAACAGACTTCTGTTTACAAATGAAACCTCGCAAGACGGCCCGCGAGAGTTGCGAACGCCGTAGTACTGCTCCAGTCTATCTCCGACTAAAATAGTAACTTTATAAATCTATCTTAAAAGACGAAAATAACCGCATGAGTTTAACCACAATAACCGCATGAGTTTTCCTAATGTCATACTGTCAGAATCAGCTTTTGTTGTGTTGGTTTATGTGCTGAAAGAGTGACTTTGAGAGCTGTTTCCCTGATACAATGGAAGTCAATGAGCGACTATTTGTATTTCTTAAATTGCTAATAAACAACACAATGGAGCGAAATAACTCATGGAATGGAATAGTTAAGGTAAGAAAACCCAAACCTCTCAAAAAGTGGTCTTACCCTTTAATAATGACATTATTATACCTTTAATAAGCTTGTGACTAAATAATAACTACATTGGATCCATTGGATAAACAACTTACTTTCCCCCCCCCATTTTGGTGGGTGGGTTTTTGGTTATGGGGGTGGGTGGGTGGGTTTTTGGTTATGGGGTTGGGTCGGTGGGTTTTTGTTTGTCTTGTGAGTTTGGTTTTCTTTTTGTTGTTTTCCAGAAAACTGAAGGGGTTTTTACTACTGATATCTATCTTCCTGTGACATTCCTTCAATTAAAAATGTTAAAATACAAGGTTTCCATCTGACAGTGACATTATGTAATTGTGTAATTAGTTGGTGAGAGCTAATTATTATGCATTAATAAAGTTATTTAACATGAGTTTAATGCACCACCTACCTGTGGATGGATTGTAGGCGTTGCCCATGTTAGTGATGACTCTCTTATAGACCAGAGTGGTGTCAGAACCAAATGGTCCAACATATCCAGAACCCAAACCAACAGAGAAGGCAATCTGTGGTTTGTCTGTCAACACAGGAACATTACATAACTGTTAATATTATTAAAGCATTAATGATATTATCAGCCCTACTATATTAAAGCCCCATAATACTTCTATTTATATATATATACATATATATATATATATATATATATATATATATATATATATATATATATATATATATATATATAATGCTTATCAACATATTATATAAACATACTGTACTTACTCCACAGTTCCTGCACCTTGTTGTCAGTGTCAGTGAGCCTGTTCTCTACGCTGGACACCTTGTTGTCAGTGTCAGTGAGCCTGTTCTCCACGGTGGACACCTTGTTGTCAGTGTCAGCGAGCCTGTTCTCCACGGTGGACAGCCGAGCAAGATGGGCTGAAATATTGAACAACAATATTCATATTAAATCAGCCATGAATCTGTAGTTTAATTTGAGTAGATCAACTATACAATCAATAACATGAACAACTAAATAACTATTCCCCAAGCATCAAATTAAGTAATTAAAATGAATTGAACACTGAAGTAAGTCATTGTTTCATCACTGTCCTCTCCTGTTGAACACTAAAGTAAGTCATTGTTTCATCACTGTCCTCTCCTGTTGAACACTAAAGTAAGTCATTAGTGTTCAACAGGAGAGGACAGTGATGAAACAATGACTTACTTTAGTGTTCAACAGGAGAGGACAGTGATGAAACAAAGTAAATCATTGTTTCATCACTGTCCTCTCCTGACCTGCATCCACTGAACATCATGTTGTTCTAATCATTACCTTCACTGTCCTTCTTCAAGGCCTCCACACTGGTCTCACTGCTGCTCAGTCTGGTCTGTAGAACTTGGACCAGGTCATCAGTGGTACCCAGTCTGGTCTCTAGAACCTGGACCTGGTCATCGGTGGTACCCAGTCTGGTCTCTAGAACCTGGACCTGGTCATCAGTGGTACCCAGTCTGGTCTCTAGAACTTGGACCTGGTCATCAGTGGTACCCAGTCTGGTCTCTAGAACCTGGACCTGGTTATCGGTGGTACCTAGTCTGGTCTCTAGAACCTGGACTTCGGTCTCACTGCTGCTCAGTCTGCTCTGAAGGTCTTCCCGCTCTTTCTCAGCGGCGCTCAGTTTGGCAGCCATTTCTGAAGAGAAGAAAATTACAGCAAAATTATTACATTTAGTAATAGAGAATGAGATTAGTAAATGTTATTGGCCCGGTTTCCCAACGGACACATGGTGTAAGAGGTGTGGTGTAGCACATGCTCATATGACCTCTAGGCCGCACACAGAAGCCTGTGAACATAGACATTCCGTGCATATGATGTGCCACGCAATGGTAGGCTTGGTATGGTAGGCCTCAGGCCTCATGTCTACCATTCTGAACATTTATTTAATAATATTTGGACTGCTGGACAGCTGACAGTAGACTCTTTACAAATAAAAAAATATATATATATAAAAAATATATATATAGGTGTAACGATATAGTAACTGCATCGAAAAATCTATTTCAATTACAAAAATCGAAGTATATCGAAGTGAAAACAGCGACATTGACATTGTATCTTATCGTATCGTTTTGCAATGGAAATAATCTGTATCGAATAATTTTACTATGCAATTAATCGATTTTATCAATACTACACTTTTGTTTATGGTATTTAGCAATTAATTACTTAAATTAAAAAACGTCAATGTATTTAAAATAGTTACTGTATCGATTTCAAATCATTGAATCGTATTGCATCGTATCGCCATAATGAACCAATATCGTCCATGTATCGTATCGTCAACTATGTATCGTGATATGTATCGTATCGCTGTTATAATGTATCGTCACACCCCTAATATATATATATCTATACAGTATATATATATTTTAAGAGTAAAGAGAGCCTACTGGTAGACCTGAGGCCTACCATTGCGTGGCACATCATATGCACGGAATGTCTATGTTCCCAGGCTTCTGTGTGCGGCCTAGAGGTCATCTGAGCATGTTCTACACTGTAGAACATGCTCAGATGGACATGCTCACATGGACACATGGTGTAAGAGGTATGGTGTAGAATCTACACCATACCTCTTACACCATGTGTCCTTTGGGAAACCGGGCCATTATCACCACAGCATCTATTCTCAATTATCTTTTATAATTTAACGCCAAACTAAAGTCATTTTCTATTCTCCAAGCATCAAATTAAGTAATTCAAATGTATTATTATTATATTAAATTAAGTATTTTTTTTCCTCTCCTGCCTGCATCCACTGAACATCATGGTGTTCTGATTACCTTGACTGTCCTTCTTCAAGGCCTCCACACTGGTCTCACTGCTGCTCAGTCTGGTCTCTAGAACCTGGACTTCGGTCTCACTGCTGCTCAGTCTGCTCTGAAGGTCTTCCAGCTCACCGGCACTCAGTTTGGCAGCCATTTCTGAAGAGAAGGAAATCACAGCGAAACTGTTACACATTTTAAAACCACACACATCAGCCCTTATCTCCTTTAACTTTAACTTCTTTAACAAAAATAATGAATCGCATTTTGCACACACAAAAACATTGTAGCCATTCCTGACCTGCATTCTCCTTGGCCATCCGTTCCATCTCATACTTGGTGGTGCCCAGCTCCAACCGAAGATCACTCACTGAGTCCCTCTGCTTCTCCACCTCTCCCTCCACGTTGCTGAAGCTTTCTCTGGTCTCGGCTAGCATGTCCACCACGGTGGCTCCCAGGTCGATCACCGTGCTTCTCAACTTCTCCAGTTCGGTCCAGAGGTCGGGTTGTAAGAGGGTGGCTTATACTGTCCCTCCTCGTAGACTATCGTTGGACACGTCACTGTGCCCAGTGGAAAGTTAATCTACAAACTGAATACACTAAATAAAGTCAAGGACGGTCTGAGGGGGTCCGCGTCAATATGCCGACGACCCATTGTTCCGACGGTCCATTGTTCCGAGGGTCCATTGTTCCGAGGGTCCATTGTTCCGAGGATCCATTACGGTCCATTGTTCCGAGGGTCCATTACGGTCCATTGTTCCGAGGGTCCATTACGGTCCATTGTTCCGAGGGTCCATTGTACCGACGAGCGGGGATTAGTGATGTGCGGGCCGACCCGCACGCAGTCCGCAGATGGACGGGTCGCAATTATCGTGCGTGCAGGATAAAAAAAGAAACACTGCACGTTTCTCTCTCTCTCTCTCTCTATATATATATTGTGGGAGGTCGGGTGGGAAATACAACTCAGAGTGCAGTTTCAGGGGTTAGACACACGATGGCGCCCCTTGCTTTATTTCTCCAACAGGTTCAAACAAAGTCAGTTTTCACAAACAGAACTCAGACAGTAATATTCTTTGCATGAGGTCCCGGTTCCGAGGCGGGAGTCGTCACTGCAGAGGATGAGAGGGGATGTTAGCATACGGTCAGAGCACAAGGTAAGTACAAAGTTGGGGCCTGAGACACCCGGTCTAGGCAGTCTACCAACTAGACCTTTGTATAACTCTTTCTCTTCTTCTTTTCCAGGTTCCAGAGGAGGCCAGGAGGCTCCCCCGGAGGTAGGTAAGGGGGTGCGTATCTTTCTCTATCCACAAGGCACAGAAGAGTACTTTAGAGTAGAAGTACTCGGATACGGGTGGTGAGTAATTAGAGTAAAAGTACTTGGTATGGTACCGGGCGGGGATGGTACGGCGGGCCCCTTAGGCTCGGCCAACAGGAAGATACACAAGCATTTATATTCTTATTTCTCTCTATCTACTGGGTGGCCGTGTCGGTACGACAACGGCAGTCAGGGGGTTAACACAAAGTAAGCGCTCTAGTTTCTAACGGTCTTCTTTCACCGGGCCTGGCGGCGCAAGCCAACTTAAAGTCTCTTCAAAGGGTGAAATAAACATAACACGGGCCTGTCTTCTTTCACAGGGTGGACGTGACACTTTATCTAGAGCCTGCTAGCTTCCATTAGTCTCTACGGGGTTATCTTCATTCAACAATCTTCAGTGTACAACACCACGGTGACACTCTTCATTCACAGTCTTCATTTAGTATCGACAGGGTGACTTCCTTCCTTCACAATCTTCGTTATTATCCTTAGCTGCTCATTTGCCACTATGAGTGCCTCTTCTTAATAACACGGGTGATAGATAGTGAACGGTTTGTCTTACTGCGACCTTATGGAGCTGTTGAGCTGCCGTTTCCATACGAGGGTCCCGTCTCCGCACTCGTCCCCGATACGAGCCAGGTGGGTCTCCAGCATGTATGCGGCTCTCCGTGTATATTTGTCTATGGGGGGCACACGCTCCTGCGTGTGCTTCCAGCCCCACTCCTACAAGCCTGGTGATGTGAGAATATAAGAGAGCAATTGAGTGGTGATACAAACGATCAAACAATAAACATAGTCCATACGTGAGAGTCCATAAGTGAGAGGAGTGTGGACTTACCATCCAACGCCGAGTGGACGGCATATGCTGCGCGAGCGTCTGTGTGTAGCAGGGATCTGATACTGCTAGGTGCGCAGGTTGTTTATAAAGGGCGCGGCTGACAGGCTGCGGCTGTCCTTAATTGCTAACCAGGGCGGCGGCCGGAATGAGGCGCAGCTGATTTAGAATTGCTCTGGGATAGTACACTGAGTCTATGACACGGCCGTGGGCGTGCCTGGTTGTCATGGTAACGCGCCCCTCCCCCTGAGGTGAGACCTGACACACTCCACAATATATATATATATATATATATATATATATATATGGACGGGTCAACGCAATTATCGTGTGTGCAGGCAGAGCAGAGAAAAAAAGAAACACACGTTTATCTCTCTCTAACCCAGAAAGTGACGAAGAGTCGCCGAAAGGGGAAGAAATCTCGCCACTGGAGCGCGCATCTAGCTACTGCATGATGATCATGCACGCTGACGACAGCAGATCAATAAAAGCCAATATTATAGGCCTACTGCCATGTCTTAATATGTCTTAATAGTGTTCCTTTTTACAAATGCACATAAGAAGGTTGATCACAAAGTTAGTGTTTTATAGGCTACTTTGATGGGAATGAGATTAAGAACACCTGCCTGCATGGGTGCTGTGCAAACAGTGAATAATGATATAGTTTCTTACCTCGTGGCTCGTGCCATGGTTTGAAGAAAGAATAATTTAATAAATACAATAAATATAATCCAAGGTTTGTTTGTTTGTCTGGCAAACACTATGCCATATTATTAAAGTAAGTAGAGAAGAGTCATTGTGCTGCAGAGTGAGAAGCTAATCCGCTCTGATAATTGATCTGACCTATATATATTTGCGCAACTGACTGCAGGCATGAGGTAGCCTATAGTAATTATACTTATTTGGCAGCACCTGCAATTCAGTAACCTATACACATTGCAAAAGGCTTTCATATGCTATTAATATTTTTTCTAATAAGGTTTGTCCTTATAGATATAGAAATGTGATGATTTTTGTATAGTTTTGGATATTAACAAATTAATTATTAAAGCACAGGGCCTCGCATTTCTCCCAGGCAGCTATGATTGCGAGGGTTGCGAACTTGCGAGCCATGCGTGCGCCTCGCATGCAAGCACTGTTGCTGCTGTCATAAGGGGGAAAGAAAGTAGTGTAGTGTACACTTCCATTTGTATAAAATATACATATAAACACTACATATACAATACACTATGTCTAAAGGGCTGAAGTGATTAATGTATGTTTTGTAATAATAATCAAAATCTACAAACGAACTAGTAACAACAGTTTTTTTATAACACAATTATAAAGGACAGGAAACAATAACATATTAATTGTCTATCCTGCGCTAAACCGAATGGTTTGCTCCCGTCAGTCTGCGTTACATGAACCACACACACACACACACACACACACACACACACACACACACACACCAAAAAATGCCGATCTACAAGCTCACGTGAGCTATTTTTGTGGAATGTTCCCTCCAGAATCACAAATCAATCAACGCACGTTGTTTATTCAATCACAAACTATAAGTGATTTATTTGATCTTCTTAATTGGTGGCTTCTGATTGGTCAGCATAGGGCATTATAAGCCAGTCCCGCACCTTGGCAGGCCTCTCATCTCCACACAATTTTCAGATACCCCGTCGAGAAAATGGCCTACCTGCAGCTAGGTAACCGTGGAGGAAAGGTGTTAATACACGAACAGTTCAGGTACCAATTAAATAAAAAGACCCCCGGAGGCAAAATGCATTGGCGTTGCTGGAGAAAGACATGCAATGTCTTCTTGACAACTGCCGCGTTCGACATGGATGAGCCCAACGTGGTCATCCATGTTTTAAATACCACACCCCATAACCATCCCGAGGACAGTAATTTGATATCATCTGGTGCTATCAAACAGCAGATGGTGCAGGCTATTCAGGCTGACCCATCAAGACCCATTAAAAGGGTATATGATGAGGTGGTTAGAGATGCCGATTCAGATGCTGAGGTGCCTGAATTCTCGAATGTGAGGTCAAGGCTGCAGAGGAAACGGGCGTCCCTTCTCCCCCCAATCCCCGATAGCGTGGACGATGTGGAAGTGCTCGACGAGTGGGCACACACGTGGCATGGGAGACAGTTTCTCTCCCATCAGAGCAACGACTGGGGCGTCCTTGTTTTTGGCACCTCGAGTAATTTTGCCAAACTCGGGAGGTGCCGGGATGTATATATTGATGGCACTTTTAAAACTTCACCCCATCCATATTACCAATTCATGACCATTCATGGTAAATATCTGGACAGAGTGGTGCCCCTGGTCATGTGCCTTGTAACGGGGAAAACGGTGGGCCAGTACAGGCACATCTTAACTCAGGTGAAGCGGGAGGTACGGCGTGTCACTGGGCACCGATGGAGACCACATCGTGTCATAACCGACTTCGAAAGCTCCCTCCTTTTGGCTATCCAGACGGAGTTACCAGACAGCCGGGCCTCGGGCTGTTACTTCCACTTCACCCAGAGTTTGTGGAGACGGGTGCAGGAGTTGGGCCTTGCAGGTAAATAAGCTATTAGTCATGTCACTTGATTAACAGTACTTTCTTTTATTATTATTATTAAAAATTAAGGATACATTTAAGTATTCAATATTAAATATTTACTATTTAAGTAGTTACTATAGGGAACTCATAATTAACTAATAATTAGTCTATAGTTACTCATTACTCCCCATCATTTCGTTAACTAATAATGAATGGAAGCTTGTATTTCCTAATTTCTTATAAGTAGGCCTATAGGTTACTTTTAATGTTTGAGAGGTTTCTTGTTATTGTTGGCCTGTTGTTTTGTCTAAGCCTACCTCTCCTGCACTTTTTTTTGGGGTAGTTATGTGTGCCTATAGTAAATTCATTCATTTATGCATTCATTCAGGGCATTATCGGAGACATGGCAGGCTGCGGGAGTGCATCCAGAAGGTCATGGCTATCGGCTTCCTGCCATTGGCTCTGGTTCGCCAAAACTTTCGCCTCCTGGAAAGAGCAAGAGCGACAGTTCGTCTCACAAGGCGCTTCGGTGGTCTTACTGACTTCATGCGGTATATGACGCGGAATTACATTGCTGACGGCTGCCAGTTCCCACCACAGATGTGGAACGTGTTCGACAGGAACAGTGACAACAGGACCAACAACTTTGTTGAATGTAAGACATTATTTATTGTTCATTTTGTGAAGAAAGCAATTCATTGTCTGACATTGTTAACATAATTATTAATTTACAATAACTAACATTTGTGTACCTTAAGTACCGCAATATTGTAAACTGTAAACAAACACAACAATAATAGTTACCATTATGTTTTTTATTCAACGTTATAGCCTTTCATAAAAGGTGGAACCAGAAGCTGGATAGGCGGCATCCATCACTGTGGATTTTCCTGAGGCAGCTGAAGGATGAGCAGCGTCTAATGGAGGTCACTACCAGGGCTGCTGAGCGAGGAGTAGCCCGACCCCCGCAAAAGAAGAAATGGAGAGACATGGAGAAGAGAATTCGTCGTCTCAAGCGCGAGTACAACCAAGGGGATCGCACTCTGGAAGAGTACTGGAATGCTGTGCAGCATTCCGTGCACGATTTCATGTGACGTGCTGTGTGTGTGTGTGTGTGTGTTTGTTTGTGCGTGTGTAGTGGGGAGGTGTTAACACATTGTTATATGCCATGCAGGTCAGAGGGTCTTATTTTGTTTTGAGCTTATAGCCAATTTTTTATTTATTTTTTATAGCCTAGGCCTATAGGCTACTCATTTTATTGCAGCCTGGGAGCCCATTTTTTGACTCTCACAGCCAGGTCATGTCCATATACGGACACAGTGGCAAGACTTTTCCTTGTCCATGTTATTATGTTCTAGATTTTGTTTTTAATGTTCTTCTTTTTAAGACCCAATTGGTGTTGGAGTCCTGGCAAGCATGTGGTTCTCAATAGTTTTATTTTCAAGGACCCCCGCATAACTCTTGAGAGTGTGACCCATAATACAAACACAATTTATTGACACAAGGAATGTTGTTCACTTCTTTCATAATTTTTCGTTTTTATATATGCCAAATATTATTTTGGAATAGATTAAGTTATTATTATTTTAGAAGCCTTCACCTCTAATTACATCTTTTTGAATAGCATTTATTTAAGTTTGGAGCATGTCATGTTGATTTAGTAGCATGGGTCTGAAACCCAAGAAAGCCTATATGGCTTGTTTCCAATGGGTCACTGTTTCCACATCAAATACTATTTTTTCATAATCTGAACATTAACATATTATGTAGGCATAAATAAATGAGCTCCGGATCCAGTAATAATAATAATAACATTAGAGAGAGAGGCGGGGCGAACCATATATTTAGCACCATTCGGGTTTAGCTCAGGACAGAGATATAGACAATTATAATAATAATAATATTTGTGGGTTTGAGGAGGTTTATGCCACTGTCAATTATGCACAGCTGACGAAAAATGATATCCTCGCTGCACGTCGATTTTATTTGTATACAATTCGTACTTTTCTGGGCTAGAGTTAGGGATAGATACAGAGTGGCCTACAACACAAGGGACGTTCAAATAAATAAAATCGACGTGCAGCGGGGATATCATTTTTCGGCAGCTGTGCATAATTGACACCGTAGTGTAGTAGTAATGTAGGCTACTTAATTAAAATGTTAATGTCTATATATATATATATATAGAGAGAGAGAGAGAGAGAGAGAGAGAGAGAGAGAGAGAGAGAGAGAAACGTGCACGATAATTGCGTTGACCCGTCATTCTGCGGACAGCGGGTCGGCCCGCACATCACTAACCCCCGCTCGTCGGTACAATGGACCGTAGGAACAATGGACCGTAATGGACCCTCGGAACAATGGACCCCCGGAACAATGGACCGTAATGGACCCTCGGAACAATGGACCCTCGGAACAATGGGTCGTCGGCATTATGGACCCTCGGAACAATGGGTCGTCGGCATTATGGACCCTCGGAACAATGGGTCGTCGGCATTATGGGTGGACCCCGGTCTGAGGCGCCAGTCACACCATTCAGACAAGCGTCTTATCAATGTTTTATGGTTTCATCTGTCTTGTCGTTTGTCGCATCAATTGACCACAATGCTTTGCGGAATCTGGGCGGTGCGTGGGCGGTGCGAGGACATGCGGAAACATCCACGTGTTGCCTGTTGTTGTCCTTACGCTGTTAGCTGCGGGACACAGTAGCTAGTAGCTAGCGTTGGTTGTGTCAACGTGTTGCGTCTCCACTTTATCAGTACCAGTACCACAGTAGGTGCCAAGTCTGGCACTGATTCCGTGTGTATGTATATAGCCTCCAGGTACGCAGACTAAGCATGGCATCATTGTGGAAAATTAATATTTTCTGTTAACAACGACTCCATTATTTTTAATAAAGCGCATCCATTTTACCACAACACACGACTTGCTGCATTTCAGGCTGTTAGCCATGGTGCGCCTGGGCGCACGACTCTCTCCTATCTGCAGTCAGACCGTTCAGCGTTACTTCAGGAGAGGAGACGACAGATTGCAGTGGACACCTCGATGTTAATGTTATTAAAAAAAATGAGAGAAAAAAAAGGGGGGGAATCATAACATTTCATGCCCAAAATGATTGTTTGGGAGCAGTAGCATTATATATATATAAGTCATGGCTACGACTCTTTCATAATCTCCAGTCCAATGCGCACTGCCCATGCGAACTGAAAACATGTTCATTCATATTAACAGTTTTATTTTATTTTAACAACCAAATCATATGATTTAGAATTTTGAATCTGCTGAGACAGTATTTGAAATTTTAATATAGTCGCGTAGTTTCAGCGATGAACGATGCACACCGAACGTTAAGCAGCTCAACCCTGAAACACAGCAGCAGCTCAATGACGAAGCTCCGTCTTTTTAAGCTCTTTTTAAGCCCTGTTTTTTAACCACTGCAGACAGCATATGGATTTTAAGGTTCGGATACACAGTTTTACTGATGTGCTTTTTAACTGGATTGCCGACATTCGGACTGTCAGCCCTGGCCTGTTGCTAGTTTTACAGCTAGCCTGTTGCTAGTTTGACAGCTGCAGCTGCTAGCTGTCACAGCCGTGGCACGTTAAACAAGCGACTTTTTCAGTTTATAAGTAGCTCCGGTCCATTCTGTCAATGCAGGGTGTGCGTGTGTACACGATAAATATCTAGTACATTTGTATATTCACGTACAGTCCCAGCTAGCAAGTCATGGCGCGCCGCCTGCGGGAGGCGGTCGCCGCGCGCCGCCGATCGTGTCCTCCGCCGGGCACGTCGCACGATGTGGCCGCGTCGTTCTTGATCAGCGTGTGCCGTGCGCGCCGACGCGCGTGTAGCCGGCGCCCCGCTACTCTGCCGCGCCTCGAACGTCAGCTACCGAAGGCAGCAGCAGGACAGCGTGGAGCTGTCTTATGACACCATCCCCCCCCCCCCCCCCCCAATATATATTGCGACCCCGCACCCCTCCTCCCCCATGCTCACCTCCCTCCCACATATTTATAGAAACATAATAAAGCAGCAAATGTATACTTAATTTTGTTTCTTTATTAGGAAAAAAAAGGTTACAATGAAATAATTTAGGCACATAGAAAAAATATGTAAACAACCAAGTTTAGAATACAAGAAAACAGTCATACCATTCAAACACTTTAACCATCATTGTTGGCTCACGAGCTTGTAGATTTGCTATTTTTGAAAAATCGTGACAATGTGGCCCAAACACAGTGAACGTTTTAACTAAAAACTGCAAGGATTTAGAAGACATTTTGTGGAATCAGTTCTCAAGTTTAATTTCTATAAAACACCAAGTCTATTCTGTGTGGAGTTAGTTATGTAGGCCCAGTAATGTTGCAATAACAGTTACACAGCAATAAACAGAACACACAATCGAGATTCACCTTTTGAGCAAGAAATAGTGCAGCATACATTCAAGAGTCCATTTGGAAACCCCTATAGCGGTGGGTTTGAACCCTTTTCATGCCAAAGTTATTCAGCATTTGAGCCACGGACCACCGTTTGATGAGCTGCCTGCCATGCCTGTCCGTTTCCTTCCTTTATGAAGCCTGACTGGTGGTGGCCGCCAGCAGAAGTTCCAAAATGCACCCTGTCCAACGTCTCCGGCTCTCAGACCCCAGGTCCCTGTCACTGAAGTCCAAGATCCAGTGGTTTTAGCCACTTTAACCATTATTTAAAAAGCTGTAAGCTGTTGAAAACGAGTTTGCTAATTTTGAAACATCGTGAAAATGTGGCACAAATCTGTAAATATATATTATTTTGCTGCAAACGTTTTAACTAAAATCTGTGAGGATTTAGAAGACATCAGTTCTCAAGTTTAAGTGCTTAAGTCTTTAAAACACCAATTCTCTTCTGAGTGGAGTCAGGAGTTTCTGAGCGTAGCAATGTGTGTATGTCCCCGTGTCTGTATGTCCGAGCACGGAAAGCTGGGTGCGTTCCTTGAGGTCTGGATGTTGCATATAGTAGAGGGTCAGGGAAACCCGACTGGTGGTAGAGCAGAGGTTGCATTTGAAGTCGATAGGTCTTCCTCCAGCGAAAGTTCGTCTGAAATCACAGAATTAATTAAATAAATTATTTTCACCTTAATAATTTAGCAGATCTACAAGCTCATCTCCCTTCTACACCTCAGTCATTTAAAATGTCATGATGGTAACAAATTAACAATGGTACACATTTCAAACTTGAGGCAAGAGAGCTTGTAGATCGGCTATTTTCAGCAGGATACAAAGGCCAATATATACAGAAGTTACACAAAATATATGGCTTAACCTTGTTATGTAGCTGCTGTTGTTGTTGTTGCCATGATGTAACTGGAGTAGAAACCAGGTCAGGGTGGTAGAGAACGCAGGGTTCCAGTCCTGAGAAGTTTAGACAAAGACAAAGATACAAAATTGAAATTTGTTTTCAGTAAAAAAAAGGTTCAGTTGTTTCAAAAAGTAATTACTTAATTCAGTGGTTCCCACCAAATAACTGTTCAGACAGAGCAGAGACAGGGCAGTTTATTAAAGATTAAAATTAGCATTGATATTTAAGTCCACAGTCATCACAGTAGGCCTATACTTACTTTAGAAAATGCGTTTCATGGTTTCCCCAGGCTCCACCGTCTGGGTCTTGGAACGTCATCTTGTTTGTCTGTAAAATGAAATAATATAAAACACCGTCCATAACGCTTAAGCTTTAGCTTTCCAATGGAGCTGTTTTTAAACCTGTTAAAATAGCATGAATTATACGTTCGCTAACCCCCGTCCAGACAATAGATTAGCTAGCTAGCTAGCTATAGCTACCGGATCGGATACACCGGTAATCTATTCCCTCTGCTAGCGTTAGGAAACGAAACGATTCTAACACGTGCAATTACACTACACACAGTATAAATCAGATATAAATATACACTGACCTTTCAACTGAATTTCTCCGGAGAAAAACGGCGAAATATAAGGCTTTGTTGTGGAGTCTTGTCTTCCTACGTAGCTCATTTCTCAATTCTCAACAACACATTGAACACAACAACAACAGACTCAGAGAAGCCTGCAATGCATGCCGGGTGAAGCCTTGGTCCCAGGCTTCACCATAGAGAGGGGGGGGCTTCACGGGTGAATTTACTGCACGACCACAGTAAAGTGTTACAACTTACAATTACTATAGTCTGCAGGTACATATTATTATTAATACAAATTAAAACTAAATATAGCTGCAAGAAGAAGTAGAAGAAGAATCCACTTATTTATATTCAATAATAGTTTAAAAAAAAAACCATAATATTATTATTATTGATTTATTTTATACATAAGATGCACATCCTTGTCTGAGAGAGAGAGAGAGAGAGAGAGAGAGAGAGAGAGAGAGAGAGAGAGAGCGCAAAAGAAAGAGAGAAGAGAGGAAGAGAGGGGCGGGGGGGGCAAGCCTCAGGACAGCGCCACGAGGGCTGTAAATGCACACTGTTGCGCAGAGGAATGAAAATCTAACTGAGGCGTGATCGTTTGTCGCGCAGACAGCGGGGGGAAGTCCAAGCCAGCCCGGGCGTGCTACGCTGTGAAGGCGACAGCGGGAGGCGGTAGCTAGCGGGGAAATGTTAGCTGGGGTCGTACAAGTAGGCTACACAGCATAGGCACTCAGATCATAACACAGGGCAGAATCATATAAGCATTAGGAGTGAAAATGCATGCACCTTGAATTATAACGTTTGTTTTAATTTTCTGTTCGGCCACGACGGGCAGGGATTATATTTTCCTGTTGAATTGCTTACTGGAACAGACCAAACTACTTTACTTAACATTAACAATAAAATCATTTTCGTTAATACGAAAGTGCATAGGCTTTCCTCTTCCGTGTCTGCACTATGCAGAAAAAAAACAACAGACTCAGAGTGTGAAAAGACCGCCCAGTGCAGCGTAACAAACGGACCTTCTCTCCTATTGGTTGGCGGGTAAACCCAACCCTTTTTGTCTTGTGTCTGGTGCCGCCTTGTTCTTCGGCATGTCGCCTACAAAATGTTTTATGCCTCGTGTCTTGCCCCCCCCCCCCCATGAAACACGTTTGTCTCATCAAACCACGTGACTCCCATTAGAAATGCATTGGGAGCTGTCTTGTCTGATGCTTTTCATCAGACAACCATAAGACGCTTGTCTGAAAGGTGTGACTGCGGCCTGAGAAGTCCGACATGTGTTTCACGATTAGACGCGTGGAATAAATATTTCAATCAATCAAGCGTGGAAAGGACACCCTGGCTCTGAAATAGGTGTCTGTGTGAACATGTTTTAAGTAATCAGCTGGTGTTTTTCTGCAGTGATGTGAGACATGTTCAGGTAATGGAAAGTATTCATACAAAAATAGATATTTTCATGAACCACTGTTTACTGTTCCTGCAATCCTTAATCTTCCCATGCAGGGACCAGCCTCTTTCTCTCTCTGGCTGTGTGTGTGTGTGTGTGTGTGTGTGTAGGCCTGTTTACCTGTAGACCAAAATGAGCCTGCTTATCTACAGCGTGTGCACACGCTGTAGATAAGCAGACGCACACACACACACACACACACACACACACACACACACACACAAGGAGCCTGCTATATATATATATATATATATCAGTCATATGAAAATAGCAGATCTACAAGCTCACAATGGGTTGCAATGCATTGTGAGTGAGCTTGTAGATCGGCTATTTTCAAATGATCTTTAACAGGTTTTGAACTTGTGGAATGAGACATTCTGCACGTGAATACTTTTACTGTTGGTACTAAGTATATTTTTGATGCTGATACTTTTGTACTTTTACTCAAGTACATTTTGAATATGGGACTATGGCACTCTCATAACATACACATATACATATTAGGGCATTCATCAAAAAATCGATTTATCGATTTATCGATAAATTATCACGAGTCGACTCGCAGCAGCGCGAGTCGAAAGTTGAGCTTTTTTTTTTTTTTTTTCTCCTCCCCTTTTTTCATGCGATTGTGTGTGTGGGACACGGAATGCAAAACCTGATTGGCTTACCCTGATAGTGTGTCCTGGCTTTACCAATAATCACCTCATGCGTAAACACAGAGGGCGGAACTTAGCACAGTGGAGGGAAAACTTAAACACAGAGTGCGGAACTTAGCACGGTGGAGGGAAAAATAAGGAGAAAGGTGACAAGACGAAAACAACAATGGCGGAGAGAGAGAATGCAGGTGAAACCAGCTCGCAGACCCCGACAAATAGCCGGTCACACGTGTGGAAATACTTCACATTAAATGAAGAAAAACAAACGGTGTCCTGTACACTCTGTAAGGCGACCTACGCGTACCACAAGAACACAAGCGCTATGCTCGGCCATCTCAAAAACAAGCATGCCGGTAAGGGGGATACTAGTCGCCCAGTGCAGACGTCAATGAGCAGTTACGCCAAAAAGCCTCTATCAGACCAAAGAAAACGGGATATCACAGGTTTAATTATAGATGTAATCGTCCAAGACACCAGACCTTTGTGTATAGCGCAAGGGAGAGGCTTCAAAGCGATGCTGAAATTTTTTGAACCGGAATACACAGCCCCGTGCCACAAAACTCTGTGGGCTAATATCAACCGAGAGAGTGACTCCGTGCGAGCCAGCATTAAAGAGGAGATGAAAGGCAGGAGTGTGTCGCTGACAACGGACCTGTGGACGTCCTCAACCATGGAGCCCTACATCACGGTAACGGCCCATTACATTACAAATGAGTGGACCATGACAGCCAGAGTCCTGACTACCTCCCTCATGACAGAGCGACACACAGCTACCAACATCTCTGCTCGCCTGTCTGCAATAATCAAAGAGTGGGACATACAGGCGTTTTGTACGGTGCACGATAATGCCTCAAACATGAACCTGGCCTTGGAGATGTGTGAGCTGTCGCCAACAGACCTCGGATGTGCAGGGCACACTCTACAGTTGGCAATAAAAGCTGGATTAGTCCTACCTGAAATCGCCAAGTCCGTGGAGCTGGCGAAACGTGTCGTGAGTCATTTTCGCCATTCATCGACGGCAACTTGCGCTCTGAAGGCCAAACAGCATGACCTCAAAATGCCCAAAAAAAATAAACTCCAAAATGACTGTGCGGTTCGGTGGAACTCCACTTTCATGATGCTTGAACGCTTACACGAGCAAAGGATCCCCGTCCAGTCTGTCCTGGCAGATGAGTCTGTGACAAAGCCAAGTTTAGCCAAGGCCCTCGCGATGCGAGCATCACATTGGGAGCTGATAGAGCAACTCATTCCTGTGTTATCTCCCCTGGCAAAGGCTACCAAACTGATGTGTGGCGAGTTGCATGTTGGCCTGTCCTTCCTCTATCCCGTGATTTTCAACACCGTCAACCAAACCCTCTGTGTCAAGGAAGAGGACCTGGGTGCGATCCGCCACTTCAAAACCACTGTTAAAAAACAACTGGTAACTCGCTTCAAACTCGAGTCCGATGGCCTGGCAGAGTCAATTCCCATCATTGCCTGTCAGCTAGATCCCCGCTTCCACCATCTGCAGTTCCTCCCAGACAGCAAGAGAGATGACGCCCGCGACCACCTGCATCAGCTGCTGCGAGACGAGGAGGCCGCCGCCGAGCTGCCGCCTGTTGCCGCAGGTAATGTTATAATGCCTTAAAGTGCAGTCTAATAAGTCTATTAATAATTCTGTCCAGTAGAATTACTTATTTTGTCACAATAGCCCATGCTGTTAATATAACAGTCGGCTCTACTATGTATAATTAAAAACAACCGTGTTTCCAATTAGAATGAATGACTTCAACTTTGTTCTACCAATAGGCGGACTGTTAAAATGGTTACTGCGTGCATAAAAGCTATCAATGTTATTGTTAATTTATTATAGGCCTACAAAAAATAATTTGTTTTATTTCTATATTTATTTCGTTATTTTTTAAACTATAATAATAATTATCTTGGTGACTATGGAAATGTAGGCCCAATCCTAAATACAATTTGGCTGCAATTATTTTTGCATGTTATGTAAAAGTAAACTAATCGGCGTTATTCATTTTCATTGCAGGTGAAAATGATGATGATGACGACGAGAGGAATATCCAAGCTGAAGATGGGGATGATGGTGCTGTTCCGCGCCCGGTGATAAAAAGGTCCAGACTGGAAAGTGACTTTGAGGAACTTTTCGGTCCACATTTTGAAAGCGGGAAGGATGAGCGTTGCGGTCGCTCCACTCCAGCCGAGGAGATACAGGATTACTTCGCGACTCGTCACATTCCCACAATGAATAACCCTCTTAAGTGGTGGTCCCGAAACCAGGAGCAATTCCCGCGATTAGCCAAACTCGCTCAACGTTACTTGGCTGTGCCAGCTACCAGCACCCCCAGTGAGAGGGTGTTCTCTCTGGCTGGGAATACAATCACCCGACAGCGGTCTAGCCTTCATCCAGAGCACGTGGATACCCTCATCTTCCTCCACGAAAACCAGAAGGACAAGGCCAAGATCGTGAAAGAGGACAGCAGCGACGAGGAGGAATAGAATAGAATGTTGAATGTAGGCCTAATTATTTTCCGTTTTATGGGATTATTTAATTTTCGTTTTTATTTCAAAAGCATAATCTGGGTGAGTTTTAATTTAATTTAATATTTGTTGAAGTTGTCTCAAGTTGAGAGTGCAGTGCAGTCAGCGCATTTATTTTATTGTAGGCCTATAGGCCTAATAAGCTGACGTCTTTTGTGCATGCAGCAATGACAGCAATGTGGTCTGTCTGACTGACTGAATATAATATGTGCTCTGCCTCTAATTGTCCTTATTGTTTTGGGTTGACATTTCAAGAAAAGTGCATACTGTGATATGTTGCAAAGACACAGATCTTTAAATACAAGTTGCTCAAGTTGAACAGCAGTGTGTCAAGTGTGGTTTTTCTCCGCGGCCTTCCCGCGGCCGAACCCCCCCCCCCCCCCCCCCCCCCCCCTCTCGCCATAAACGATAAATCGATACGACTTCAACTTTACTGTCTGGCAAGACGACTGGGAAAAATCTCAAGTCGTTAATGCCCTAATACATATATGTGCACGCACGCACGCACACACACACGCACGCGGTCATTAAGCTAAAAGTTCAACATTTGTCCAAAAACTTTGGGATATAACAAACAGCCGATCTACAAACTCACAGTAGTCAAACTTGCTGATCTACAAGCTCACAGTAATCAATCTTCAAACTGATCTACAAGCTCACAGTTGTCATAATATTAGATGTGGCACCTTGTGAGCTTGTAGATCTGCTATTTTGACCAGCCTACTTTAGCCCGGCAGTAGATAGTAGTATTAAATATGGCATTTATTTTGTATTGTGTGTGAAAAGATTAATAAAAAGATTTCCACAGGACAGAGATGAAATAATAAAAGTTTCGGTTCCAATCACCTGCTACTAACTAGATCAAACCTGTAAATAACATTATAATTGTATTTATCAACCCTGTAAATAACTTGAACCCCAGCATCCCTATTATGGAGGAACATTCGCCAAGCTCACAACGCCTTGCAACGTGACACATTGTGAGCTGGTAGATCTAATCTGCTACTGTTGGCACAGAGATATTGGGCCCTGTCTTGCTTCACCCCCTTATTCCTAAATTTATGTTGCCATTTTTTAAACTTGAATTAGTATTCCCCCCCCCCCCGAAACTAGAGAACACAACAGGTGTTTGTGTGTGTGTGTGTGTGTGTGTGTGTGTGTGTGTGTGTGTGTGTGTGCGTGTGCGTGTGCGTGTGCGTGTGCGTGTGCGTGTGAGTGTGAGTGTGTGTGTGTGTGTGTGTGTGTGTGAGTCATGTGTGTGCGTCAAGTCAAGTCAAATATTTATATAGCACATTTAAAAACAACAACAGTTGACCCAAAGTGCTTTCCAGAAAACAGGTAGACCGTAGTCTATCCCCAGTGCAATAATAGAACATGTACTACAATCATAAAACAGGCCAAGCTAACAAAATAACAACAAAAACAATGAACAACCATAAACAATAACTTCACACTGTGTTAAAAGCCAGACTAAAAAGGTGTGTTTTCAGGTTGGATTTAAAAATCTCCAGGGTGGGGCTATAGCCTTGATGTGGAGTGGAAGATTATTCCAAAGTGTAGGTGCAGCTACAGAGAAAGCCCTATCACCTTTGGTTTTCAGATTTGAAGGGGGGACTGCAATGAGTTTGAGAGTGGAGGATGTGAGTGTCCTGGTGGTAGGGGGAGCAGTTATTATATAGGAAGGGCCGTTTAGGGATTTAAATACAAAGAGGAGTGATTTGAATTTAATGCGGAATTTCACAGGTAACCAGTGTAGTTTTTTCAATGCTGGGGTGATATGATCTCGTTTTTTTTGTTCCAGTTATCAGTCTGGCAGCAGCATGTTGGACCCTCTGTAGGCGGGAGATAGCGGCGTGGGGCAGACCCAGATATAGAGAGTTGCAGTAGTCTAACCGGGAGGTGATGAATGCAGGAGTGACTGTGACTATAGGTCTGTATGGGTTAGAATGGGTTTTAGTTTGGCTATGGTTCTGAGCTGGTAAAAAAAACTGCCTTTTACAACATTATTGATTTGTTTGTTAAAATGTTGTGCCGTGTCAGAAAAGAAAGTTTTTTAACAGAGCTTCTGGAGTTTGACTGCAGGGGGCTGAGTGAATTGGATAGACGGGCGGTTGAGGAGGTTGTTGGGCCAAAAATGATTGACACGGGGAGAACATGTGAGGGTACCTGCCCTATGAGGGACACGGGGAGAACATGTGAGGGTACCTGCCCTATAGGGGAAACGGGGAGAACATGTGAGGGTACCTGCCCTATAGGGGACACGGGGAGAACATGTGAGGGTACCTGCCCTATAGGGGACACGGGGAGAACATGTGAGGGTACCTGCCCTATAGGGGACACGGGGAGAACATGTGAGGGTACCTGCCCTATAGGGGACACGGGGAGAACATGTGAGGGTACCTGCCCTATGAGGGACACGGGGAGAACATGTGAGGGTACCTTCCCTATAGGGGACACGGGGAGAACATGTGAGGGTACCTGCCCTATAGGGGACACGGGGAGAACATGTGAGGGTACCTGCCCTATAGGGGAAACGGGGAGAACATGTGAGGGTACCTGCCCTATAGGGGACACGGGGAGAACATGTGAGGGTACCTGCCCTATAGGGGACACGGGGAGAACATGTGAGGGTACCTGCCCTATAGGGGGACACGGGGAGAACATGCAAACTTCACACAGAAAGGCCCTTTCGCCAACCCTGCCTCAGGTATGGGCGCTGGAGGAGAGAACGTGTCCACAGCGGGAATCGAACCCAGGACCTTCTAGCTGTGAGGCGGCGCGTAACCCGAGAACCGTTTGCCCCACCGACTTCAACTTCGACACTCGTGTGTCGAAGTTGCCCCCCCGCAGGGAGTGCAGTGAGTGCCCGGTATCGAGTCGATTGGAGCCACGGTTCTCCAGAACCACCACAAAAGGCTCTGGTCAGGCTCTGCCAGTGGGCCTAATCAGCCAAAAAGTCAATTGATTGCCATGGCAGCCCCGCACCTGCAAATTGATTACTTAACCACTCCACTTTTCACAGTCAGTTAATTGCACTCTTAGTTCAGACACAGGCAGACAGACAGATACAGAGATCTCCATATACACTTGTCTTAAAGGACCACTTCACCACTTTTCAACCTATCTTAAATCATATATGTTTGGCTGGTTAATTAACTTGGAATTTGTTTACTATTTTGATAAGATAATATGAATACAATGATTATTATCCATGATGAGGGCAGAGGGATGTTATTATTGAATGCTCGGTTTCAATGGAGCGAGAAGCTAGCTAGCCTAGTTAGCTAGCTGTCTGTGTCGTGTGTTAAGTGTTGTTAACAATGGGACATTGTCTGAACTGCTGAGATGTTGTCATTTCTAAACACATGTTTTCACTCCTAAAATGTATAAAACGAATAATACATGTAATACATATTTTGCCCGGTTAGTGCTATATTGCAACATAGCCATGGAAGAGTGTCGCGTTGCTGCTTCTTTTTTTCCTTCCACCCTGCAAAGAGCCAAGATCACTCGTCTTTTCTCCTCCTCCTCCTCCAGCCGTTAGCTTACATTTGCTAATAAGCTAACCGCATTACTAAAGCCAATGTATTGCAGTAAATGCGGCATGTACGCGGTAAATTACTTATACAAGTGAGTCGCGTTATATTTACCTAAATTACCAGCCAAAGTACATTCCAAATAAACAATTATTAGCCACGTTATGTTGTTTAAAAAAAATCTAAATACTATGTAAACTACGACATTTGGGCTTTCATTTGGTATATAGATCGGTTGTGTAGGCCCTCTCTACGAAACGGTATCAAGTGAAAAGGAAATGTCGGGAAATCGGTTTATAGTGTAAAAGATTAGATATAAGTCGTTCAAATACGGCCGTTAGCACTGTGAATTCAACATCCGGTGAGGGGAGGATACGGATTGTGTATGGAAATCAGCGCATACAGTGGCTGGGCTTTAGACCGGATGTAAGCCTTGCACACTAGCAACAGCAACAGCAGCAGCAGTTGAGAGAGGGAGGAGGAGGAAAAAAAGAAATAGCCTTGCGTGCAGCCGTGCAGGGCAGGCAGACTTGCAGATAGTTCCACGTCGCTTGCAGAAAGAACTGTTCTTTTGACTGACAAAACATTTAGAGGTTCGGGAGGTCTATCTGGTTGGAATTATTTCAAACACTTTTTATTTTGTATCGCGCATCGGCAAGCATTCTCGCTTCATGGAAAGTAAATGTCGGTCGAGTCTAACCGAGCATTCAATAATAATAATAATATTAATAACAATGATAATAATCATTGTATTCATATTCCTATTATCTTATCAAAATAATAAACAAATTCCAAGTTTATTAACCAGCCAAACGTATATGATTTAATTCGTTGAACATGGAGTGCAGGCTTGAACAATGCCGTCTCCAGCTGTCGGAGGTGTTACGATCATTAGAGAGTGGGGGAGAAAGGGGGACGGCGCTCGATTGGGCCGATTATAGTCAGATTGAGTAAGAGATATATGCCTAAAATCATATTTACAAAACGTTTCAAATGGGGAAAAAAACAGAGATGATTTCAATCGAATATTTAGACAAAGTCATGCAAGGGGAACTTTCTCTGGACTCCATGGGCTAAGAAAATAAACGTTGAAATCTCAAATTCGGTCAGAACGGCTGCTCAGACTTCCTAGTGTTAAACAGTATGGGTACAAAAGGGACACAGACAGACAGTTAAAACGTGTGCTATAAGTTGACAACGGGTATTATTAGGTTCCCAAGTTGCATCGTTCCCAAGTAGGCCGGTGGCCGACGGGCACATACAGGTCTAGTTCCATTAAAATTGCCAAATATCTATCTATTTTTTCAAAGATAGATAGAAATATACTGTGTAGAGAATATTAGAGCCTGTACGCCCCCCCCCCCCATAGGCTACATGCGGCCTAATTCCATTAAAATAGCAATATCTATTTCTCTGTTTGTTAGTTTGTTTGTTTCTTTAAAGATAGATGGAAATGTCCTGTGTAGCGAATATTACAGACAGGGGCTGGAATATTAGAGGCTTATATATCCCCCTCAATGTTACAGCACAACAACATGTACAATTGCGCTCTGTGCATTAACCCCCCCATGGCTAATGACGTTATTTCTGACGTGGTATCAACAAATCCCTCGAGGCCAAGTGACGTGGCGTGACGTGGTAGACTACTGCCCTGTCAGTACGTCTTTTTATAACAAAAGGGTGGGGCTATTTTTAGACTTTTATTTTTTATTTTTTATGTAATCTACCAAAAACCGGCCGAAATCCGCGCGATCGTGCACTATCGTGCACACGCGCGCCGTCTCTATGTGAATCGCGGCAAAAAATCTGATATTTTGGGATCTTCTGGGCTCGATTTGGGTGAGTTATGACAAAGTTATGAAAAAGCTGGCACAGGTTGTTTACTTCCTTTTGAACCGGAAGTGATTTTCCAGATTAGACTTTTTTGCCATTTTCAGCATAATGGTGCGTTCCCGCCATCTGGTGGCAATGCAGGGTATTTCACTACACTTGCCAAGTATTTGCAAACAATATTATTTAGACCGCAGATCTTTCTTTTTGCATTAAAATGACGAATTAAGAAATGGGGCATTGGCCAGCATTAGCCAGCTTTGGCGACTTTTTGAATGGCAATCAAAAAATGTGAGATATGACCACAATGTCAGGAAATGTCTCATTTTCAAGCTGCATGTCTGTACTTTACAATGAAAAATAATTATGACTCTAGCATATTCCATTGTTTAGTAATAAGCATTTTAATACACCTTGGTTTCAGTGAACAGTGAAACCAAGGTGTACTAAAATGCTTATAAGTCAACGATGGAATATGCTAGAAACATTTTTTTTTTGATATTTCGTGACATTGTGGTCATATCGCATATTTTTCTATTGTCATTCAAAAAAGTCGGGTAAATCTGGCCTAAGGCACAATAAGATGTAATTTAAGGTTGGCCATAAATGAGTTTTAATGACAAAATTGTGATATCTGACTTTTCTAAACGCCAGCGTTGTGTTATCATTAGAAAGAAGAAAAGAAAGTCAGGAGACAACACTATTTGTTTTGTTTTTCGTCTTATAAATTATTTGATCGGCCCAAAACATTGTGTTCATTGTCATGATTTGTCACGATCCGAGTTGGCTTTGTCCGCTGCGTAACCGTCTTTAAATAAATGATATTAGAAGTGCCGATGGGAGAATGCATAGGGTTTTCATTTCCTGGGCCACTCGTTTTTCTGAAAGGGGGAGGGACTGCGGCACTCTATTATGCTCTAAAAGTGTGGAAAAGCGTTCTTGAAGACTCATACGCTGAGTTGTCTGTACTCAGATTTGAACCCATGACCTTGTGTTCCGAAGGTGAGAGCCCTACCTACTGAGCTAGAGCTATCCGGACACAACCAGTTGTTGTTTTGTTAACAGCTGAATCATTCAAGATTCAAGAAGGCAATAAGCAAATATATGTTGAGTACCAACGCATAAGTACTCAAACAGATCTACATGTGTAACGTCTGGGATTCAAACTCGGGCCAAGTCCATGGCTTCACCACTAGACCAAAGGGATATCCCTCTGGCCCAGGGGGAGATATTAGACTTTTGAGGCGAATCAGGCAGAAGCTCTGAGCCACACTGCTACACATACTCATAACACGTCACATCACAGATCAGCTTTGTAACCATTTGCTGTACACAATGCTGTAATTGTAGTGGGGTATAATAAATTAACACCTACTATCAGTTCCCAGGACTTCAAGCAAACTTGCAGCACCAAACCAAGCTAATCGTCATACACTGAGTTGGCAGTGCCCAGATTTGAACCGATGACCTTGTGTTCCAAAGGCGGTAGCGTACCTACTGTGCTATCCAGACACAATCATTCAGTGTTTGTGATGACATGTGTCCTGGTCAATTATTCATTACTACAGTGTTTTTAAGGCTGGTTTCAGTGCTATTTGGCATGACTTAGGGACATGTATTAGGGACAAAACGGAAATTTTCATTGATCATAAAACCTTTATGTTTTCACTTAAAAAAACATAATATACTTTCTCATGTCTGTATAAGTCCAAAGTTCACGTGTAGAACTTTTCGTGCATTTTGATCAAAGATCCTGGGAGGAGATGATTTTTAATTGATTATCATATACTGTAATTCAAAATGGCGGGTGATCTAGAGGTCAGAGGTCAAAAGTACGTAACTTGTTCGGCATGAGGCACAGGAGATGTATAGATTGCATGGTTGAACTATTTTAAAATGTGATCTCCAGAGTAATCTTTTTATTTATCTGCTCACTGAATTGATACTGTATATATTTGACCACCGACCAAAGATTTGTTACAATTTGTGGCACAAAGTGACATGCTGCAGGCTTGTACATCTGCTATTTTTGAATACTCAACGTTTAAAATATGGATAAAGGTCATTTCAAACGGGCAGCGATGAAGAGGTCTATAACTGTCACTTATAATAAATAATAGTCAATAATAATAATAATAATAATAATAATAATAATAATAATAGCTAGGATTTCAGATTCTCGTTTTCTAAAATATAAATAAAGATATGAACTGGAATGCCGTATGCACTGTGACGCTGTTAGTGGAGTACAACACACACACACACACACACACACACACACACACACACACACACACACAGGGACAACTGTTAATATTTGAAGGAGATAAGTTTAGCTAAAAACAGACACATCAGCTTTTCCACTGCTGCTCTTGTGATCACACACACACACACACACACACACACACTGCCACACACACACACACACACACACACACACACACTGCCACACACACACACCCACACACACACACACACGCACGCACGCACGCACACACGCACACACACACACACACACGCACGCACGCACACACACACACACACACACACACACCAGCCACACACAACAGCAGCAGCAGCTCCATAACGAACCTTCTTACCTGTTTGGAAGACATCAAAAGCTGGATGGCACTCAATGTCCTTCAGTTAAATAAAAACAAAACAGAGGTAATCATTTTTGGCCCAACAGCCTCCTCAACCGCCCGTCTATCCCATTCACTCGGCCCCCTGCAGTCAAACTCCAGAAGCTCTGTTAAAAAACCTGGGAGTCTTTTCTGACACATTTTAACAAACAAATCAATAATGTTGTAAAATGTTTTTTTTACCAGCTCAGAACCATTGCCAAACTAAAACCCATTCTAACCCATACAGACTTATAGTCACAGTCACTCCTGCATTCATCACCTCCCGGTTATACTAGCAAGCCCACAATGTGTCGATGTAGATCGGCTGGTTGAAACATTTTAAAACATTTTAAAATGGTAAAAAAATGGCAACATAAATTTAGGAATAAGGGGGTAAGACAGGGCCCACTATCTCTGTGCCGACAATAGCAGATCTACCAGCTCACAATGTGTCACGTTGCAAGGCGTTGTGAGCTTGTAGATCAGCTATTTTGGTGAATGTTCCTCCATAATAGGGATGCTGGGGTTCAAGTGGTTCAAGTTATTTACAGGTTTGATAAATCTAATTATAATGTTATTTACAGGTTTGATAAATCTAATTATAATGTTATTTACAGGTTTGATAAATCTAATTATAATGTTATTTACAGGTTTCATCTAGTTAATAGCAGATGATTGGATCAGAAACATTAATTTATCAACATTGTCAAATAATTTAACTTTTATTATTTCATATCTGTCTTGTGGAAATATTTATAACTGCAGGCTTGTACATCTGCTATTTTTGAATATCAACGTTTAAAATATGGATAAAGGTCATTTTAAACGGGCAGCGATGAAGAGGTCTATAACTGTCACCGCTAATAAATATATAGTCTAATAATAATAATAATAATAGCTAGGATTTCAGATTCTCATTTTCTAAAAAATAATTAAAAATATGAACTGGAATTCCGTATGTACTGTGACACTGTCAGTGGAGTACAACACACACACACACACACACACACACACACACACACACACACACACACACACTGACAGACAGACAGACAGACAGACGCCTAATAGAGAATGAGAGAGAGAGAGAGAGATAGATAGATACAGTAGAGAGACACAGAGTGAGGTGGAGCGACAAGCAGCATAGCTCACAATCCATTACATTTCCACCCTTTTACCACACACACACACACACACACACACACACATACATTGTTTTAGAATTATTCAGCACAGTGTGAAATAAAGTCAAGAAGAGAGAAGTCTGGTCTGAAGATGTTCAATTTATTATAAAGTAATTAAAACGTGCACGAGTGATGAGATCACGACCTCTCTTAAGGAGAGATCGGGGAAACATGAGGAAAGATGGACTTTCATAAAGACATGAAATCAGCAAAGGGGGTGTGGCCTGACATGGCAAGTTCTGAGATACTGGGCAGCAACTGGTTTCAACCAGTTACGTTGACTGGCCCATTTGATGACTGTGGCAAGATATAGCGAGACCTTGGAGAAGGTGGGAGTGGGGCATGGGAGTGGAAAGCAGAGGAGTGCACACAGCTGCGCAAGCCTGTGCAGGCCTCTCACAATGTAACATGTTAAAATGAAAAGTAAGGGGGATTGTATATGAACAGACAGAGAATATAATTATTCCCTATCAATCCTCCCTTTTGTTTATTTAAACACATTAAATGAAACAACCAATCAAGAAAAACGTGAATATACAATAGCAAAGGAGACCCAGTGGGAATAGCACACGAGTATACTTTCAAACAATACAAACGTCAGCCTTATACTTTAGTCGTGGGACACACATCATGTTGCATATAACATGAGGGATAAATGCACATTCATTCGTATATATGGATTGAACAGAATTCAGGAGAGGGCGTGTCTTTCCGGCGAAGTGGTAAATCTTACTGGCAGTATGCCAGCAAGCAACCAGCTTGAACCAGAAGACAAGACGTGACCTTGGCGTTTAGGCCCTCAGAGCAGAGAAGGGAGTGAATCAGAGTCTGATATGTAAGAACAGAACCTTGAGTCGCACGCCTCCCCTGCTTGTACTGATGCTCAGTCGAGCATACACATCCTGGAGATAAAGGTTTAAACATGACAAAGCAAATTTAAAGTGTGTATATATGAACTAACCAAGGGAGTAAGAAAAACACTCCATCAACCACAGCCAAAATAGACACTTCACGTGGACGTTACCGAGAGAGAGAGCAGTTGTGCAGCTAGGCAAAGCAACACAATAAAAACAACAAAACCAACCCCAAAATGGAACACAATTAAGGGACAATACCGACACATCTCGTGCAACAGCAAAGTGCAACAGTTTTCCTATGTCATGTGAAACAATCTCCCTAGCAGCGTGTTGAACAACCCAGCAGAAAAGCATCAACAAGGTCGAGCATTATCAACATCATACCATCAGGCCAAGGCAACAGACTCCCTTAAACTTGCTGCCAGCACTTATCACAAATCCTCTGTTGGACCGGAAACCTAGTGGGAGGCGACAGTTAGGATTCAGATTAAGTACAGAAGTCCATTGTAGGTCCCCACCTGAGAAACAAACCCTGTTACAATCAAAACACAGTAGATATCAAACAGGGAGATTTGGCATTGTGAAAACAATGACCCCTCTGTCTCCTGCGTATCACCCAGGAAAGAAGTATAGCATTAAGTTAGACAGTCACAGGAAGCATCGTGTCGCCTGTGGAAAGAAAGAAAAACAAAATGGTATGAGGTTAGTGGGGGGGCGCCCATTAATCTGTCCACCGTGTGTAATCACATCGAAGTAAAAACCCTTAAACACCATGTACTGGCCATGTGGCCCGCTCCCTTATCACCTTTGACATCACCCAGATGAACAGAATACCAAGTTCAGGCAGAGGCTGCAGTTGGAAATGGGACATGCATGCATACATTAATTAAAACAGTAGAAGTTACACCATTCATACATCGCAGTGATATTGTTCGATTCGGTCAGTCCGAGCTGCCAGGTGGGCGTGCTTCCGTGTGCAACAGGGGCTTGCACGTGCGTGTGTGCGGTCGTGCCAGTGGGAGACAGTGGGGGGAGTGTATGCATGTGCGCGTACGGTTGTGCCAATTGCACAACTGGACGTTTCTTCCGTGTTGCGGGTTTAGGGCACAGGCCGTACCCCCGCTCCTGCCTGCGGGCATCTCACTGTGTCTATGCTAAGTGCAGATATGTGTGTATGACAAAAAAAAAAGGCTCCATCGTCGCAATCTGGAGGCAAATGACAAAACCTCAGCCGGTCGTGTCGTACCTTGCAAATTAAAGGCAATGCAAACTTAACCTCGTCGTCGAATCAGCCTCCTGGCTACTAAAAGGTGTCCTACTCTGGCCCTCCGCGTCAGGGAGCCCGTAGCCAGATCGTTGCTCCCTGGCTGGCGAGCTGGTGGAGCTGTTGCCCCGCGACCCGAGTACGGACAAGCGGTTGAAGATGGACGGATGGATGGATGGGCAGGGGTCTGGGTCAGGTTGTAGTAGAAACGAATCTCCTCGTCGATGACGTTGTCAATCACCAGAAGGCCTGGGTTGAAGTCTTTGCAGTGCGTGGCATGAGGGCACGTCTCTCTTTCTTGGACTTGTGCTGTCGACGGGCTGGTCAATAGGGCATGGAAGGTGACATCCTTGAATATGAGATCCTCAGGCTGGAGATGCAGTCGGTTGCGACCCCTGGGTGGGCAGGGCAAACTCTGAAAAAAAAACTTTTAGTTATATTAGAACATGAGCTCTGAGGCCAAGGGTGTGGCCTCTGCTCTGGTGTTTCCTCCTGGTCAGCTCCAGAGGGATGCCTATGGAACAATGTGAACGCTTGCGCATGACTCACCTAATCAATACCTACCTACAAATATTGGATGTAGTAGGTTTCTTCTGCCCAAGCAGAAAGTGAGCATAAGGAGCTAAGCCAAGATTTGATAGAGAAAGAAAGTCATTTGATATCAGTACAGCTGTCCCACAAGCAGTCGCAAACAGGCAAGGAGAGCACGTTCATGTTGCCTGTACCAGACTTGTAAGCGTTGGAGAATTAGAAAATAAATTAAATAAATTGTCAAAATCCTAGTATAACCTGTCAGTCAGTCACGGCCGTGCACGTGGCTCGTGCACGGTCTCTTCAGTCAGTCCAGTTCTCCTGCAGTTCACAGGAATGCGTGGGGGGTTTCTAAACTCCTGGTACCAGCAGGTGGGGGTTCTCCTGGATAACAGTCGATTTATTGCTCTGCATGCTGGCACACAGGCAAGGAGGAGAGGCCCCATCTAAAATATATATATATATACTGGCAATAATACTAATAATGGAGCATGGGCTTAACACAAATGTAACAGTGTTTAAGCTAATTTAAAATCATCCAGCTGGAATTGATATGAATTTAGCTTGACACATTAAGTGATGGGTATTTTTCTTTTGTAGATCTGTTATTTTGGTGGATGTCGTATTATGGATTATGAATTGCCTGTGACTGACATTTGATGTCACGCTGTCCCACTGACTTTGAAATAGTACGAGTTCTGGCCCTGCCAGTGTCTTGATACAAATTGTTTTGTTTCTCGAATGCCATAACATAACATGTTTTACAGGCTTGTATTATACTACGTCTCATTTAATATCTTGTTCAGTCTCCATGCGGTGTCTTCTCAGTCATTGAGTTAGGTAGGCGCTGTTATAATTCAACATGCAGCTGCTGTGTTATCAGTCTAGTTTGACCTCGGCATAGTAACTCAGTGCAGGGAAAGAAGTTATCTACAGGTTGCCTGGCAACGCCCGCCTCTGTGCTTTGCCGGTCTATGGCCATAGAATGAACACAAGCGTGGTTCCTCTTATCATCAGTAATGTCTTGTCATCCATGTTCCTTGTGTCGGTCAATTCATTCTAAGGTATTTTAGTTAACACTGTTATACTCTGATTTTTACTCATTATTGTTCAAAAGGTTTTTATAACCATTTCTGTAAAGTTACAAGCCTTCTGCTTCTTATTCCAGTGAGGAGTATTTTATTGTAATTAGATTACTTCCAAAAGTATTTATACGGCGCGCTACGAGCTTGTAGTTTCTGCTATTTTTGAAAAATCGAAGAACGACTGACATTTTTTTAATCTGATCTCAGGTCAGAATGGGTTAATCAGACCAGTGTGTGTGTCCAGTGGAAACCTCGTATGAATCTGATCTCAGGTCAGAATGGGTTAATCAGACCATACATGTAATTTCACTAATTACCTAAAGGCACAGTGGGCATTATTTATTAAGTTATTTGCCCCAGTGGGGGCAGTAATCACACTCTGATCACCTACATTCCTGTCTAGTTAGTTAGTTATAGTTACTTTATTGATACAAATGTATAAAACATTGGGTCCAAACAACAATGGTTGTGTGCCAGGGGGCTGACTGGTCTGCTCTGGGAAGCACAGTTATACAAAGATTCAGCAAACCACATAGCCATATCATCCGAGTTCTGGCCAAAGGTGATGACAGGTGTTTCCAGTGAACGTATATTAAGAGCAAACTGTTCTACATCAATATTTGTAAAGTGCACTGGTTTCATACGTCGGGGTTTGTCAGGGTGAGCCTTAATAGAACTCATACACAGATCCTGAGCACGCTGTAATAAAATCTTTGCATTTATCATTTATTCAGGGAATACAAGTTCCACAGACATAGAGGCATGGTCAGATGGCATTTCAATATTTTGGTTCACTTCAAAACTCCTGACACACTTTATATAACGGGCAGTGATCAAACAGTAGTCTACTTCAGAAATCCAGTTCTGTCTTTTGCGGTAGGTTAGGGAACTAGGAAAGGAGTAAGACATGGTATGCAAGTTGTTCACAACCAACAGGTTGTTATCTTTGCAAACTTGAATAATACTTTTTTCCATTGTTGTTTACAGTTATATCAATAGGTTTATAGTACATGCCATTGTTATCTTCAAGCAGCTCTTTCACTTTTTCTCCACACCTAGTGTTCATATCACCCACCACCACATAGCCAAAATTATTATCCTGGGTTTTAGCCTGGATTTCAGAAAAGCTTACATTAGAGAAATAAGGCGAGTCAGATGGTGGTATATAGGCCCCGCCAATCATTACACCAGGAACACTCTGAAGTTGGAACCAAATTTGCTCTTGAGTTGATGTATCAATTACAGTAATATCATTGTATATGTCATGTTTAAACAGAGCAACAACTCCTCCTCTCTGAGTATTCATGTTTTTGGCTACCACAGGTACAAATCCGGGGGCATGAGACACATTGGCTCTTTTAATTTCAGTTAGTATCACTATGTCATGTTCTCTGAGCCACTGCATCACATTTATGTTTTCCAGTTTGTTGCTCAGCCCATTAATATTCCAGAAGCCCAGTCTTATATGTTTGGACCCAGCTACTGAAAAGGTGACACAAACTTACAAACAACCTCACCATCTTTAGTTACAGCACGCTTCTTGTAGTCCACTCTGATCATACACCCAACATTTGCTGGGGCTGATCTCTCCAGCTTTGCATAATCACGCAGCCTCTTCCATTCCCTGCGAATAGCAGGATGTAGATCTTTCTCTATGAACACTACATTTAAACCACAGCTTTAGCAGGTCTATTAGCAAATTTCAATACATTTACTTTAACCCTAATATTTCAGTACCAGGGATATTTCCCCAGTCGGCATTGTGAAGCCACCAGAGCAGAGCTCTCGCACGGAAGCTTACAAAGTGGCACGATTGGCCAGTCAGTGGTCTATCACATAATTCTGTCAACTCTTGTGTAAATTGGACGGAGAGGAATGCAGCCGTTTCTGTCCAATAGAGATATTCAATGAATAATTCGTCTCTCATCTCTTGCCTGGCCAAACCAGACTTTTCCAAAGTCCAGGTTTTGGCATGCATATGTATAATACAGTACATCCTAAATCCTGGCTAGGCATGAACACTGTCCTCTCATCAAGTACGTATTCTCTAACCAGACATGACAACTGTCTAGTTTTCACCCGTTTGCTCAGTCTAGACTGATAGTTATACACTTTATGTATACATTTTGGGTCAGCCAGTACTCTCTTGTACCAACTGTGATGCATCACTTCCAGAGGGATCACGCTCACTTTTCTCACTGGTTTGACTTGACACGTGTGTCACTGTCATAAAGCACACAGAGCTTTCGGAGGAAGGAGGCAGCAGGCTGCCCTCTTCTACTTCCTCAGAAAGGGAGCCACCATGATCAAGATACTGGGTGCTCTCTGTGCTGCTTTCCATTAAGCACACAGAGTGTTGAGCTTCCATGCTCAAGAGCCAAGCGCGTACACCAAGCATGTACACCGGGGGAGTAAGAGATAGTTTCACTACCTGGAATACCATCAGTCACGCGCAGTGGCGTGCTGAATTTCTCCTTTGTTATTTGGCCTGTTAACTTCCAGCTTCGTATTTATTACAAAGCGTAACATATTATAACCACAACAACACATTCAGGATATTGGAGGCTCATGTATAAACCATTAAAGACTCAAAATGAGACATTCTACATGAGGAGTAGATTGACTTATTTCTCTATCTTAAATAAACACCATATATAGCAGCTTCTGCTGCCTTCTAACTAATAGGCTGGATGCCTTTCTTAACACTCAGGTTTTGGCTATTTGAGAGCTTGTAGATTGGCTATTTTGCACACATTTAAGTGAATGAAACAGAAACTACACATGTTCAGCCGATGCTTATTAATATTTGTCTTATTCAATCCATCAGAGGTTGTTTTAGCACACAGTAGTAACAAATCAGGTTGATTACATTCCGTGCATATCACTGCATTGACTCAGAGACCGTTTGCTACCGTTGAAACTCGATTATCAGGCTGTTGCGCAGCAGTGCCAGTGTTATATGAAAACACCAGAGATAACACGTTATACCACTCTTATATGCCCACATCAGTATCATACTGGCATATAACGAATTAATGTGGCCCAACGAACTGTGCATTCTTAAAGCGTGGCTGGGAAACACAACGTCATATTTCATGCACATGGCCACCCCGCTACAGGGGTAGCTTAACTTTATCAATGTCCATTCGCGACAAGACACAGAAGTATCGATACTATTACTTTAAACATTTGAGTACTGTTCTTCTCAACTGTAGTTGAACACTAGGTCAAGAATTACATGGGCAGTTTATAAACGAACACTGTGGGGCATACTGTGTGTAGCCAATTAAGGGACATTCTAAAAATAATAATAATAAAAATAAAAACAATCTGCTCTGTGTGTGTGACCTAAGTGGTGGTGTCGTGCATTGTCATGGCACGGGGGGTGTATGAATGAGTGAGGTGTGGGGTTGTGATTCATGTTTCAGAGGGTGTTTGCTTGCGTGCAGTGCTTTTAGGGCATGATTATGATCTGTTTGATTGCAATTTAAGTGTGGTATAGTGCAATGAAAATGGCTTAGAGGATGTTTGTTTGCGTGACAGCATGGGACATGTTTCAATTCTCAGGTGGTGTGTGGATGCATGTGTCGTCTTTTGGAGTGTGGTCATAGAGTGTTTGAGTGGGTGTATGGAGTGCATAACTTAACCTGTGACTGAATCGACGTCTGGACGCACAGTGCAGGATCGGCCCCAGTTCTCTTATCCGCCACACCCTCACCAGACAATCCGGCCCAGCGCCCGTCATCTCCTTCATCCCTGGTCACCCTCAGTTGTCTCTCTTGGAGTCGCCTGACCCCTCCCCGTGCGGCCGCGACCTCTGTTGCCACTTCTTCAACGTTGTGGCCTGATGTAGTTGAAACAACACCCATCATTCAGCTGTCGGTTCCTTCCACATCTCCTGCCACCACTCTTGTTGTCGTCAGATGTCTACATGTCGGTGGTACGTTGGTTTCATCCTCTTTGCCTCGCTGTGCCCATGGGTCAGGATACAGTTAATTTGAGGCGGGCACAGCGCCTGGCTGTTGGTCGAATATGTTGTTGTGCTCTTTCGTACTGTCACTATTGGACAGCACTGGATCTGAAATGTCAGTGCAGGACGAGCGTTGGCCGTTGGGCGTCGTTGAGTTGAATCAAGTCCATAGGCTGGGAGCAGCACACATCTTGTGCATACTGTGTTTCTTCCAGAGTGGGCAGAGCCGTGGATATGGCTGAGGCGCAGGAGGCCTTGGGGTCGCAGAGGTCACAGGCATGTTTGTCGACAGGGCTGCTGCTGGTGGGGAGGGCTGTAGGCTCTGTGCGTGCTGGAATGCTGGCTGCTTCGCTGGACGGGGCAGGCAGGGCGTAGAATGACTGGTACGGGGGGGGAACCAAGATCTGGGTCGATCTGCAGCAGTGCCTGCAGAGGTGACACAGAAAAAACATATGCGAGTAGGGGCCCCCGAAACATGTGTCCCAGAATAATGTAATAATAATATAATAATATGATTTTATTTTTATTTTTTCTTAATTAACTCATTTTCTGCCTGTGTCAGTTTCTCGGTTTCTGAACACTCTAACCCTAACTCTAACCCTAACCCTGTGTGCTTTCCATTAAGCACACAGAGCTTTCGGAGGAAGGAGGCAGCAGGCTGCCCTCTTCTACTTCCTCAGAAAGGGAACCCCATTAAACACCATTCAGCCAGACAGCTGACAGAGTCTCGGCCATGCTTGGCAACCATGTGTCGCATTATTGGGCTAAAAAACGTTCCTCCATGTGGAGGACTGGCATGGTGGTAGATGAATGGCTGTTGCCCATTCTGACCTTTGTCTTGCTCTCTACACGAGCCCAGTTCTACCGCTAAAACGTCTTCTAACGGGGCGCTTCTTCCAACGGGGTGAAAAGCGCATAAAAACCCCAAAGTGAGCTTGATTTTTCGCAGGTCCCTTGTCCCATGGCACTTCACGTGTGTAAATGTTAGCACTCACACATCTCACGATGCCACAGAATCAAGCGACAATCAAGGTTAAAACACTCTCTTAGACATGGGAGGCTTTTTTCCTTTCGCAGGTCTCTCTATAAGACTATAGGAGAGACAGAAAAAAACCACCTAACCTTTCGCAGGCCTCTTCACTCATTGAGGCAATTAGGGTCCCATATAATGTCTAATGCATCAGTACAGTGATTGGTCACTTCTACCTGTTTTAAAACCTATAGTACATTAACACATGTCACACAAGCATGGCCTTAAGAATGAGTTAATACTCAAATTTTAACATTTAACATTGTACAATTTCCCTTCCCATCCCAAATTCACTATAATGATAATTATTAGAGTTTTAGAAAATATCTCACCGTGTGCTTTAAATTCAGTAGGTTCTTTTGGAGATCCAGTCCGCTGCTCCGGCCTCCGGGTGCAAGAAACGCGGTCCCTCCTACGCTATGAACGCGGTCCGGGGCCGGCTGTAAAGGCCGAGATCTGGTCTGGTCTGAAGATGTTCAATTTATTATAAAGTAATTAAAACGTGCACGAGTGATGAGATCACGACCTCTCTTAAGGAGAGATCGGGGAAACATGAGGAAAGATGGACTTTCATTGTATATATAAAGACATGAAATCAGCAAAGGGGGTGTGGCCTGACATGGCAAGTTCTGAGATACTGGGCAGCAACTGGTTTCAACCAGTTACGTTGACTGGCCCATTTGATGACTGTGGCAAGATATAGCGAGACCTTGGAGAAGGTGGGAGTGGGGCATGGGAGTGGAAAGCAGAGGAGTGCACACAGCTGCGCAAGCCTGTGCAGGCCTCTCACAATGTAACATGTTAAAATGAAAAGTAAGGGGGATTGTATATGAACAGACAGAGAATATAATTATTCCCTATCAACACACACGCACACGCGCGCACAGAGACAAGACTAATGCTTTTTTATGCATTTTTTAGTAATGCATTTTTTCTCCCCTAGTGCAGTTTATTTATTCATTTATTTTTTTTAAGCTGTAACTGTACACTCTTAGAAGTCTTGGGTTAAAAAATAACCCAAATTTAACCCAACCCCTGGTTTTGTTTTGGACCAAACACGTAATGGGTTAGATTAGCCCATGTGCTGAGTTGGATCATTTCAACTCATGTGATGGGTTGTTTATTTAACCCAATGTAGTGATTGAAATAAACCATATCACTGGGTAAATATAAACCATACACTGGGTTGTTCATTTAACCCAAGTTAGTGATTGAAATAAACCATACACTGGGTTGTTCATTTAACCCAAGCTAGTGATTGAAATAAACCATACACTGGGTTGTTCATTTAACCCAAGTTAGTGATTGAAATAAACCATACACTGGGTTGTTCATTTAACCCAAGTTAGTGATTGAAATAAACTATACACTGGGTTGTTCATTTAACCCAAGCTAGTGATTGAAATTAACTATATTTCTGGTTAAATTAATAATAAAACATTATTTCCAAACACCATGAATGTATATACATTATTTATTGTTATTTTGAACAATCTCCATTAAATGTTTCAGAAAACAAACTACAAACTAAACTCCTGTTTAGTATCAACTGTCCAGGCATTAAACACCAAATTTCACAACTGAATATTATTTAGTCATCAAAATAACGGGTACATTAATAACAATTTTAACACATTTGGACCTTGGTGGACGTCCAATCCATTTAAAGTGCCTTGAATACCATCATGGTACACACATCTTACATCTGTACAGATTCCTAAACATTGGCAGTGCTTTGCATGAACGAGGAAAGGAACATGGCAATGTTGGCCAACAAAATAAACGTATGCATACTGTATACATCTGTTACATCGTCATCGTCATACATTGTAGACAATGTTATTAATGAATAAACGTACAATCTATTAACAAGTGGAGTGTAGTTATGTATGGCAAAGTCTGGGATATTTCAAAAAGGAGCTTCAGACAGCCAGTTTGATTACCCAACATTATATATAATTATATTATATAGGACAATGATTTGGGTATTTCTTCACTCAAGATGTGACCTAACAATGGTGTTACATATTTAAACAGTCTATTAAAATAATTAAGAACCACAGTTTTTCTCTTCAAACTTGCAAAACAAAACTAGTGGTCATATTGTGTATACGGCACGTACCCCTCTTGTCACTGGGAAGTCCAACTCTACAATTCAGAGAAGATGGGCATAAAAGCTACATACATGATGTAACATCTATGCCTGTAACACATTAGACTAGAATCTAGTCTGTTATCTAGTGACTAGATAACATCCTGGGAATCAAAGAAGGGCAATGCTGTCCTATAAGTTTTCCTGACCGTTTAGTAAATATATATAGTAGATATATATAGTAGATTTGCTCTGTGGCACATTTTATTTAAATTCCTATTACCAGGAATGTTGCACTGTCATGTTGCACATGAAGTACAATAACTAATCATACTATACAGTCTGTGCCTGGAGGACTGCAATTGATGTCCTCAAAAATGTCACAATTGAGGACTCCTGTCCAGCCATGTCATAAATGGCATTTTGGATAAACTCCCAGGTGGGGCGACACTTCACTGTGTAATTCATTTGAAAAACATAGTAAGATTTAAAACAAAGGTCTACAGCACCCAACAAAGTGTCCATTTCAATTGCGTGGTCCGACACAATGGCGAAGACCTGGCTTGTGGTCTTCTCATCTCCAAGACACAAAATGTGCGGTAAGGGATCTGCGGTCTCGAGATACTGCACCATGTTGGTCCCCACCTGTTGAGAGAGAGAGAGAGAGACAGGGGTATGAAAATGCTAATAGTAACACTGAAACACCCAACATTATTACAATTTAATCCAGAGTGATTTACAGCAAGCGAGGATAATACAAGGTAATACATCAAAAACATAGAAATACTCATCTAGAATCGTACGTATAAGAGATTAACATCTATCTATTCCCTGTGTTATTTGAAGTAGACAAAGTAAAACTTACTGATTGGATGTTAATAAAGGCCTTGCAGGACTCCTCGATGCTGGGTTTGTGGCATATTCTTCCAATCTTATAACACGATGGAGGAAGCAGACACGGCAGGACCTTCAAAGCTCTTTCTACACATTATAAGAAGAACACATATTAACATCAATATCTAAATAGTATGCCAATAATGTAAAGATCGACATTTCTGAAGCAATATTTTATGCCCTTGTGTTGAATGTTGATGACATGTTAGATGTTGTGACATCTAATCAGAATCTTTATAGTCACATCACAGGGTTTACAGTTAAAACTCCAGAAAGAAAAGGAAGGGGGGGCAGGAATCAAAGAAAGACAACAGGATATCTAATGAAGTGGTTCTCAAATATCTTCAGTTCATGTCCCACAAATTATCATTTGGACTATGTATGTGATTATTGTGGACAACACTTCTCTCGAATGGATGTTCTTAAAAGCCACAAGAGGATTCACTCTGGAGAGAAACACTATGGATGTGTTCAGTGTGGACAACACTTCTCTCAAATGGCACAACTTAAAATCCACCAGAGAATTCACATTGGAGAGAAACCCTATGGATGTGATCAATGTGGACAACACTTCGCTAGAATGGCAGATCTTAAAAGCCACAAGAGAATTCACACTGGAGAGAAACCCTGGATGTGATTATTGTGGACAACACTTCTCTCAAATGAACAACCTTAAAAAACACCAGCAAATTCACACTGGAGAGAAACCCTATGGTTGTGATCAGAGAGAGGGAGAGAAACTATAAGATACGGTTCGAATGAACTGATCTTTTTAGTACTATTTCTCATTCAACAATTTATTTTTTGTCTGTTTGTTCATGCTTTATAAAAAAATACAGTACAAAGAAAACTTATTTTAGTGTTAATCAACTAAAAAAAACTGCCAATTTATTTAGCCAATTACAAAATGTGTGTTTTTATTTATTTGTTAAATCTACATAATGGTTGTGCAGTCCCAAATAAAGAGTCAAGTCAATATTTTTTAGCTTTTGTTTTGAGGACCGTGTGGTAATTTCATTAAATCACATGGAATACCCTTTGGAAGGCAATAACACAGATGGAAATAATTTTGTGCAAGGGACTCCCATACATTGTGTCATACATTATCCATCAATGCGGCCACACAGAAACACAAAGATGGGCATAGGAGGGGCTAGCGCCTCAAAAATAGCAGGTCTACAAACTCACAAGTCCCATTGGGGCGTGATGCAAGCTTATAGATGTGCTAAAAAACATCTGTGAGTGTGTGTGTGTGTGTGTACACACACGTAGGGTTGAGATTCGGAAACGGAGGAATAAGAGGAACCAGATTTGAATCACATAGTCAGAGCTGGTATGTGGACTTCACGTCCGTCTGCTGTACAATTGCAATACTGTGTTGGTTCTTAAACTATTTCAAGAGTTACACACCTGTTAAAATTCATTTGGAACCCCCTATAGGAATCATTAAAGGGCACAATTAAGGAATGAGACCGTTAATGAACCGCAATCGTTACAATTCTTAAGGACCCCAAACCTGTGTGTGAGAGTTCGTAACAAAGCAAGAAATGGCTTACCTGGTGTCAGGTCATCGTACACTGGGGGCAATTTACCCTCTCGCTGGGCCATTACAAGGATTTGGACACTCATACTAGGCCAGTTCTCGAACAGTTTCGCCTCCGCCTCTGGATAAAGCTGCTGGAAGTCTTGTGATATCTGATACATTTTGGAAAAACATGAAACAATAGTACAACAGTGTTTAAAGAAATTATATGGACTTTTAGTACCTGGAAAGGGGTTAGGGGTAAGAGTCAGTCAATGTTTGTGATTATCAACACCCGTCCTGTGACCTAAATACTATGATTATCTTATATTGTGTATTATTACTTAACCAAATGAAACTTATAGCATACTTCTGGTCAGGTCATAACAGGCAAACATTTTGGAAAAATAGGTGAACATTCAGTGAAACAAGTTCACAATGTGTCATGCTGTGATGCACATTTATATTGCAAATATTCGGCAGGTGTAGAGGGAGTGGACCAAGTATAGACCCCCGGCAGACTCTACAAAGTATATACTGTAGGATTAGGTTAAACAGACTTCAACAGTTCAAATAATGTCTTACCATGCCGGGATCTACAAGCCTAGGGAACGCCGTCAAGACTTCCTGGACGCTCCTCGGGATTTCCCTAATCCACCTGCCTCTTTGTATAGCTGTCTGTTTCATGTAATCCTCAATTTGAGACACTGGATATCTATTGTTCTTCATCCATTCCACCATTTCTTTCAGGTTTTCGGGTTCTGACGAATACAGAACACAGTACAGGGGTCATCAGATTAATTATAGCGGCACCTGTGCTTACAGTGTATAAGGTCTGTTCAGAAGTCTATACAATCCCTTGCATTTGTCCATTCTGGCCTGCTGGGAATAATTTACATGGTTAATAATAATACCTGGTATACCAGGGACGGTCACAGGTTGGGTCACAATGGCGTGTGCAAGCCGTCTCTGTTGTCTGATGCGCTTCCTTATGTTCCTTAAGCGCTCCTCCAGGAAACCTGTAGCAGGTTTATTTTTCTGAGCAACTGTGTACCAAGCTCCCTGTGAAATAGATTTTATTCAGCTTAAATTGGCCTGGCATCACCATGAAGAAGGTTACATGGGATTTTGATGAGCAGTCCACAAATGTGTCCAGGACTGTGCACTAGGAAAAACTTGGTAGGTGTGTGTGTTCTGTTTTGTGTGCTGATGGATTAACTTACATAGCCACTGCCTGTAGCAGCTAGAAGACAGGGAAAGTCATTCACCAAAGCCATGGCAAGGGCTTTCTTGATGTCTCTGTTTGGCCTGTTAAAATAGACGGTTGAAGTTTGTCAAAGAAAAGTGTAAAGATGACAGTCGGTAATCATTGTCAAATATACGATTCAATAACATATGTTATGTATAAAAGTGTATGTTCACAGAACAATTTATATACAGCTCACTCACGTTTCACCATGGGTGGAAATCAGGTGAGCTACAAGAAGTCTCGCTAGGGTCTTTCTCTGCTGGGTGTTGATGGAGCTCTGTACATCCAAACTATGTAGTATTTCCCTCCCCTGAAGAGTGTATTGCAGAATCTGGCGTATTGGCTATAAAACATAATGAATCACAATGAAAAACTGCCAAATTATTTTGAGGACTTTTTCTTTCTCAAATGTTTAGGTTCGGGAGTTCCACTGGCTCAGGAGTGCAGTCTGCAGAAAGAAAAGAAAGAGAAAAGGCATAGAAAAAAGACAAAGAGTCTAGACTAGGACAACAAGAACTCAAGTGTGTGCCTGTGTGGTACTGTAGAATTAGTGAAAACAGGGCCGTCACGAGAAGGCTCAGCACCGCTAGCCCCTATATATTTTTTTTATATACATTTGTTTTTTTTTTCATTTTCACTGGGATTTTTTTGTCAATACTTACAAATGTTGGTTCCAGCTGAAGGTTCAACACACAGGTTGGTTGTAGATTGTCGATTCCTCCATCGGTGCTGGTGCCACCGAATCTGAATGTGGATTCTTCCACTGGTGCTGGTGCCACAGAAGCATCTTGAGAACCCTCTGCAGAACTTGGTGGGTTAAGCTGTAGAGCAGGGATGTCGAACTCAACTTGGGGCGAGGGCCGCATTGGTCAAAAGGTTGCGCACGCACGCTCAATGTCTCAGTCAGTCACTGCTATAATCTATCCATCTATCTGTCTATGTATGCTCAGACCCAGCCAGCCAGCCAGACACACACATAGTGCTCAGACCCAGCCAGCCACACACATAGCTCAAAAACTCTTAAAAAAGAGGGCACATCTGTTCCCATAAATGTAGAAATGCATAATACAGAAAATACAAAAAAAAGAGGCTACTGGAGATTGGAGAACCTGATTTGGACATGATCTGATGCAGGACAATGTCACTATGACAGAAAGTTAATGGACAATTCCAAAGACACCATGCGTTGATGCCATGTGCGCATATGTGCAAGCATCCAACACTACGTCCATACAAAAACACAATACAATACAGATAAAAGAAAGACAAAGTGTAGTGTGCCCGCACACAACACCATGCGTTGATGCCATGTGTGCATATGTGCAAGCACCCAACACTACGTCCATACAAAAACACAATACAGTACAAGAACAGATCGACATGGTACAGGGGACAGAACAACGGCAAGTGAAGTGAGAAATGACACCGGTGATGAATACTAAATAGAAATTGGTTGTAGCTTGCAAAGAAGCCTTTTCCAAGGACTTCTTAAAACATCATCAGGCAATGCCATCACAAATGTCCTAAATTTGTCTAGCCACATTTGAGTCATCACATGTAAGTAAGTAATTAATTAGTAAGTAAGTAATCAGCAGCGCTGCTGCTGCTGGAGCGATAAGTGTGAAACTTACACAGTCCCAGTAGGCCAAGGAAGAACCACTTTTTAAATTGCCTCATGTTGGCACCAGCCCACTTATGTTTCGGCCTATAACTCTTGAACCATTGGCCGTACAGTCAAATAAAGTGTCCCTTGCATTGCTTGTTGCTTCCCCAATGGTCATGACCATTTGTGTTGGACTACATTTTCCACCATTTTGCATTTTCTCAACACTAAATCTCTACTCAAATTCTCTTCACCAAAAATAGCAGAACTACAAGCTCACAACATGTTCCAAATGGAATCTACAAGCTTGGAGCTTGTAGATCTGTTATTTTTTGCCCCAGAATATGGATAAAATGGTTAATAAACTCTGTATCTAAGCGAAATGTAGTAACTGTCATCTCTGTAAGATTTCACAGCATGGAGACTGTGATAGTCCATAAGAGAACTCTGGTCGACAGCAAAGACACTAGTGGTTGCCTCAACGCAATGAGCAAACAAATGCCTATCAAAACCCACAGTGTCCCACTTTTGGGCAACAAGCTTGACTGATTCATTGATGACTACAATGTTTTTCACTAAGCCAAACTGAGGCTCTCCATCATCATCATAGGACAGAAAAACTGACATGCCAGGTCTGTATTGTGTACCGTTAACATTGACCCAATTTGGCACAAAGGTTTCAGTAAATGGTGGGATATCTTCAAGACCACTTTGTACCTCACCAAAGCCATCCATTTCAGCCAGCAGAGTGCTGTGACCCGGACCAATTTCAGTTTCTGGTTTGAATACAGAACCAGCGAGGAGGGAATAGCAGAGAGTCATTTGGTGCCTAAACGCCATTGTCTTGCAAATATTTCTGAAATTGCAGGTGATGTGGCAGATGCGTTTAAAAAATGCATGTTTAGCTTCAAAGCGCATTGACCAGAACTGAATCAGGGGTCCCAACTGTCGAATTGCTTCAGGATAGTGCACCATGAAGTGATGCTTTGGACGAAGGTGCCTTTCGGGATACAGCTCAAGGAACAGAGAGTGGTGCTCTTCAATGATGGCAGCTAAATAAACGGTAACTTCTTGAGTCAGAGATGGAGAGAACACTATTTCCATGCAATCCAGGAGGAGGAGCAAGAGCTCCCAGTGTTTATTCTCTTCCGGTATGAGGTCCCCAATCATACACGGAAGATGCCTGAGAAGACACCATGTTTGGGATGCAGACTGACGCATTGCCCTTCCAGGATTTTTAAGTTCCTGCTGCCCAATCACAGATGGCTTGTTCTTGACATCAGAAAAGCCATAATCAAAACTGGTTATCCTGAAGTTGAGTATGTCAAGTGTGAGGTGTTTGTCCTCAATCAAGGAGGCGAGCACCAACTTCAGCTCAAATGGACCCACCCCTTCCAACAAGTCATGCATGATATCCAACACTTTGTTGTGTGTCACATTAAAGTAGGACAAATTATTTAGAATACTGTCCCTGCTAACACCAGTATCTGACAAGCTATGACAACGAACATCAGCCGCGTAATTTGCCTCATTTCGCATCAGGGTTGCATCTGCCTTTGTCTGTGACTGTGTTGTAGTCCTGTGTGCTTTGCAGATGCGACAGAAATAATTAGCATTGAAGCCCTCTGTAAATCCAAGTATGCCATTCAAACCAAGATTGTCCCCACACAACTGGGCAACTGCAAACCTGATTTCACCCTTAAAGTGAGGTGTGTTGACAGTTATACCATTGACCTCAAGATCCTTCAGTTCCTCTATGACTGGCCGCAGAACAGCATCAACCTGATACGATTTGGCATCATCCACTTTGTAAACTGCCACCAGAAAGTGTGATGAGAGTTTTGAGGAAAACACTGGGGGCAAACTCTTGATCATCATGTAAATGAACCCCAACTTGTGAACGCCAACCTTTGCCCCCAGTGGATTAACGGATTCACAATCATCATTATAAAGTACAAGTGGAACAGACACTTTGCTGGAGAAGAGAGGATGCTGCTTACAGTATTCCCCGTCATAGAAGTCTGAAAGGACTCCATCTTCTCTTTGCTGCCAGGCAAAGATGGCATCCAAAATGCCAGGGATCTCGAGCACTTTTTGCAACAGAGGTTTCAGGGGGACACGATAAAACACGTCTGGCATTAAAACCTGTCTAACTGTCCCAGTAGCAGGGTCCCTTCTCTGCACAAAGGAGCCTCCAGGGAACATCTCCTCTACCGGCTCAATGAAGTTGCCCGACTTCACAAAATACTTAAACTGTTTGAATTCAGATTCCAACCCTTCAAATGGACTAGCTGCTGCCTCAAAATCATGGGCAAGCGCTTGTACCGCGGGATCATCCTTATGACCAAATCTTTCGAACAGATACAAAGTCTTCCTCTGTAGTGAACCGACAATGTCCGAAACCAAGCTGGATGTATGTTGCACAACAAAACGGACTGTACTGTAAGTCTGTGCTGATTTAGCCTTAAGGGTTGCTAAAAACTCAGCTACTCTGTCCATTATGGTTTCTTGTTCTAGGTCATCCCAGTAATCATCCTGTTGCACAAAGGCCTCTTCAGTATCAGAATTTTCTGTATTATGCATTTCTACATTTATGGGAACAGATGTGCCCTCTACAGAATCTCTTGAGGCCCCCCTGGAATGCTGTTCAGTGCCATGATGCTGGCCTGGAACAACAGGATGGACATTCAAAAGGTGTCTTCTGAAAGACCGCAGAAACCCAAAAGTCCGCCTGCAACCGTTTTCATAGCACTGCCAAAATGTTGAAGCACTAGTCATGGAATGCACTGCCCTCAAATGAATAAACAGACCCTTGGCATCTCCGGCTATGGCTTCTTTGCAGCGGAAGCATGTATATGCCATGATTACAAAAACGTCCGATCAAACCTATTGTTTGTTACTCACAAGTTCCTTGTGGTGTTTCTGGAATTTTACACGCTGTCCGATTTTCGGTATCAGTGCTGCAATGGCATTGGTGTCTAACAAACGGAAGCTCTCCTCATCAACATCCTGCTCTGAAATACAAGAATGAAAATAAAGAAAGAAGTAAATGTTACAAATGTAGGCCAGTAACAATTACCATTTTAAATAATTATTTACATAATTCATCCACATTTTTAGGAGGATTAGCAGCCAGAAATATCTATAAGCTCACAATGCAATCTGTTGTGAGCTTGTATATCTGCTATTTTGTTTTTTTTTAGCAACAAATGGTGTGGAGTTAACTCACGTCCAGTATAATAACTCCATATAGGGTTTTGTGGTTAATTACCTAGTCAAAATAGAGACAATTTAGTATCAAACTGGATATGGCCTCCTTAAAATATATCAAAATAGTTTATAGTACAACATTGTCTAAAAAAAAAATGTATTTACCTTTAAATGTCTCAATTAAATTATCAAGTTGCCATGCAGTCAGCATCTCTGCGACAAAAGTGTCCATGGTGAAACTCCATGACTAGAATGAAATCGGATTATCTAAATTAGAAAACAGAATGACTTGACATTTATTGTAAACTTATAGCAAATGCAGTAATAATTTGTGATGAGGCAAACTGCTTTTGCACTACAAAAACAAATAACTATTTATTTTTTTATTTTTTTGACAGGGACAAAGCTCATTAATCAAGTTTTTTCAAATGTCAGTTTTCACATCAATGTAAATGGGCCAGAGTTAGCCGAAGCTAAATTTCATCTGTAGTCCCTGGGCAGGCTCTTAAAAAATGAATGAATGATAAAAAAGAAGAACAAAGTGTAGGGCGCCTGCACACAACACCATGCGTTGATGCCATGTGTGCATATGTGCAAGCACCCAACACTACGTCCATACAAAACACAATACAATACAGATAAAAGAAGGACAAAGTGTAGTGTGCCTGCACACAACACCATGCGTTGATGCCATGTGTGCATATGTGCAAGCACCCAACACTACGTCCATACAAAAACACAATACAGTACAAGAACAGATCGACATGGTACAGGGGACAGAACAACGGCAAGTGAAGTGAGAAATGACACCGGTGATGAATACTAAATAGAAATTGGTTGTAGCTTGCAAAGAAGCCTTTTCTAGTTTAGGCACAACACTGCCGGTCACCGAGGCTAACTGCCAGTAGAATACAAAAAATATATAGCCTAGGGTAAAAGCAGTATGAAGCAGACACAATAACTATCTTTACATGAAGTCAATGTAATCATTCACGATGTATTGTCCCTGGTATCATGCATGCAACATGCTATTGCGAACCATGCTAGCCATTAGCCCCTCTACTCATAGTAGCCTATGATAGTTATCCCATGACGTCTCATCTCATTTCTGTTTTGCTAGACGAAATGAAAGCCTGTGTATCGAGGCTACTGTATTGCCAACATGGAGGGAGTAATAAAAGAAAACTCACACAATGGATAAACGCCGGTCGGTGAACTCTGTTGTGCAGTTCTGCTTCACTCACTGCCGCTTGTAGCCTCCACTCAGCCCGCGCTGCTGTGTAACGTAACGTGGGTGTGTGCGGGTGTGTGCGTGTGTGTGTGTGTGTGTGTGTGTTGTGTGCGCACGCCGCGCGGGTGCTGGGAAGTGACGTCAGACAACAGCTATATTGAAGAAAAGCCAGAAAGCGCGGGCGAGTGGAATACTGGGAACTTAAAGGCACACACACAGTCCTGTAACACATTCATGTGAAATGTCGGGTGCAATCCACCCATCGAATGCACAGGAATGACTATAAATGTTTCCCATCGTATGTGGGTGTGTGTGTGTGTGTGTACTGTGCCGAATACTATACTGTTAGATATATATCGGTTCTTTCTTTTAAAAAAAATTCCCGTCTCGTTGCATAGTATCAGTGTCCAGTAATACACATCTCTAATGCAAATCATTGCCTTTGTAGTCTAGTGGTCTGTGCTCTTACCCTTAATTTTTTTGCTGAGTGTTGTAGCCGGTTCAAACCCTGCTCATGGCAAACACTTATTTGAACTTATAATGTTCTTTTGTATATTGTGTATGGACACAAGCTACATTTTAGACATTTTAGTAAATCATTTGATAACACTTCTATCAAGAAAGACGTTGTGTATTGTATTTTTTAAACAGGCTATAAGTTGTTGGACTGATACACTCTCCTTTTCTCTCCTCTCCTCTCCAATGGTGTCACTGTGAAGACACAAAACAGACCTTTAAAACATGTTTTTGAATGTGATTCTTCGGACACTAGATGCATTTTTCATATTTAGAGTATGCCGAATCCAATGAACTCGGTCTGGACTTTCCACGACGTTTGCAAAGGTCAAAGTTCAGCCAAAAGACTGCAACGGTGACCTTTGGGGCAAATTCCTTCGAAAATGGGGTGAAGGATATTTAAAAAAATATGTTACAACCTCCAATATCCATATTAAGGACATGCCGAATTCATTGGCGGCGGTCTCAAATTTCCACAACTCTTGCAAAGGTCAAATGTCAGCCAAAAGACTGCCACGGTGACCTTTGGGCCAGATTTGAGGTTCCAAAGGTCGCAGAACAAAAGCGAGACTATCACGACGATCGGCTCGTCGCCGCGATCGCAGAGATATAAGGCTCATCTTGAACAGACTTACGATCATCGACGTAGCCCTGAACGAAGGTTTACAATTTGCCGACTTTGACGTGCGACTACGCGCCAACGATAAAACATTACGGCCCGACGTTCGGATATGTTATAGAGCTTCCAGAGACGCACGCGTGGATCTATAGAACGTCCTCGGGCGATCTTTCTAGGAGGCGGGTCTCGTTTCACTTTTTTCAGTCAGGATGCTGTTAAAGTCTATGGGTCTATGAGGTGTCTGATGCACAAAGCCAAAGTGAAGGACGTTTTGTACGACTGTCGGAGGCGTACATCAAAGACATCAAACCGTTCGTCTGGGCGAGCTCTCTGACATATCCGAACGTCGGGCCGTAATGTTTTATCGTTGGCGAGTAGTCGCACGTCAAAGTCGGCAAATTGTAAACCTTCGTTCAGGGCTACCGCCGCAATCGTATGTCCGTTTGGCCCGAAACTTATACGTCTGCGATCGGGGCCGCGACCCGGTCACAGTGATGGTCTCGGATTTGTTCTGCGACTTTCGCGTCAAAGTCGCAAATTTCGAGGCATTCGTGCAGGGCTACCACCGCGACGGTATGTGCGTTTGGCCCAAAACCTATACGGCTGCGATCGGGACCACGACCCGGTCTCGGTGATGGTCTCGGATTATTTCTGCGACTTTCGCAACTTTTCTCGCTAAATTAGGCCTCTTGCTAATTTAAGCCCAGCCTCCTCTTGCAAACTTAAGCCACGCCTCCTTTTTTGTGGGAGTGGTTTATGTAAATTGGGGGTGCGGTTTATGGGGGTGTTTCTGATGCTAATTAGGGGCGTGTGTTAATTAGATAAAAATAAGTTCCTCGACTTTGACGCGAAAGTCGCAGAACAAATCCGAGACCATCACTGCTACCGGGTCGCGGCCCCGATCGCAGCCGTATAAGTTTCGGGCCAAACGGACATACGGTCGTGGCGGTAGCCTCATTAAGGCATTTGGCCCAAAGGTCACCGTGGCAGTCTTTTGGCTGACCTTTGACCTTTGCAAACGTCGTGGAAATTCGAGACCGGCGCCATTGGATGCGGCATGTCCTGAATATGAAAAATATGTCTAGTGTTCGAAGGAATAACATTAAAAAACATGTTTTAAAGGTCTGTTTGAAGACACAAAACTCCTCTGGAGAGGAGAGGAGAGAAGAGGAGAGCAATCCATTTATACTGGAGAGGAGAGGAGAGGAGAGGAGAGGAGAGCAATCCATTTATACTGGAGAGGAGAGGAGAGGAGAGCAATCCATTTATACTGGAGAGGAGAGGAGAGCAGTCCATTTATACTGGAGAGGAGAGGAGAGGAGAGGAGAGCAATCCATTTATACTGGAGAGGAGAGGAGAGGAGAGGAGAGCAGTCCATTTATACTGGAGAGGAGAGGAGAGGAGAGCAATCCATTTATACTGGAGAGGAGAGGAGAGGAGAGGAGAGCAATCCATTTATACTGGAGAGGAGAGGAGAGCAGTCCATTTATACTGGAGAGGAGAGGAGAGCAATCCATTTATACTGGAGAGGAGAGGAGAGGAGAGGAGAGGAGAGCAGTCCATTTATACTGGAGAGGAGAGGAGAGCAATCCATTTATACTGGAGAGGAGAGGAGAGGAGAGCAGTCCATTTATACTGGAGAGGAGAGGAGAGCAGTCCATTTATACTGGAGAGGAGAGGAGAGGAGAGGAGAGGAGAGGAGAGCAATCCATTTATACTGGAGAGGAGAGGAGAGGAGAGCAATCCATTTATACTGGAGAGGAGAGGAGAGGAGAGCTGTCCAACAACTTTATAGCCCGTTTAAAAAAGTACAATACACAACGTCTTTCTTGATGGAAGTGTTATCAAATGATTTACAATAATGATACCGTCAAAAATGTAGCTTGTGTCCATACACAATATACAAAAGATCATAATAAGTTAAAATAACTTTTTGCTATGAGCGGGATTTGAACCAGCTGCCAGATGCAGCAATAACTCCAGGGGCAAGAGCACAGACCACTAGACTACCAAGGCAATAATTTGTCTTAGAGAAGTGTACTACTGGACACTGATACTATGCAGCTACCGCCGCAATCGTATGTCCGTTTGGCCCGAAACTTATACGTCTGCGATCGGGGCCGCGACCCGGTCACAGTGATGGTCTCGGATTTGTTCTGCGACTTTCGCGTCAAAGTCGCAAATTTCGAGGCATTCGTGCAGGGCTACCACCGCGACGGTATGTGCGTTTGGCCCAAAACCTATACGGCTGCGATCGGGACCACGACCCGGTCTCGGTGATGGTCTCGGATTATTTCTGCGACTTTCGCAACTTTTCTCGCTAAATTAGGCCTCTTGCTAATTTAAGCCCAGCCTCCTCTTGCAAACTTAAGCCACGCCTCCTTTTTTGTGGGAGTGGTTTATGTAAATTGGGGGTGCGGTTTATGGGGGTGTTTCTGATGCTAATTAGGGGCGTGTGTTAATTAGATAAAAATAAGTTCCTCGACTTTGACGCGAAAGTCGCAGAACAAATCCGAGACCATCACTGCTACCGGGTCGCGGCCCCGATCGCAGCCGTATAAGTTTCGGGCCAAACGGACATACGGTCGTGGCGGTAGCCTCATTAAGGCATTTGGCCCAAAGGTCACCGTGGCAGTCTTTTGGCTGACCTTTGACCTTTGCAAACGTCGTGGAAATTCGAGACCGGCGCCATTGGATGCGGCATGTCCTGAATATGAAAAATATGTCTAGTGTTCGAAGGAATAACATTAAAAAACATGTTTTAAAGGTCTGTTTGAAGACACAAAACTCCTCTGGAGAGGAGAGGAGAGAAGAGGAGAGCAATCCATTTATACTGGAGAGGAGAGGAGAGGAGAGGAGAGGAGAGCAATCCATTTATACTGGAGAGGAGAGGAGAGGAGAGCAATCCATTTATACTGGAGAGGAGAGGAGAGCAGTCCATTTATACTGGAGAGGAGAGGAGAGGAGAGGAGAGCAATCCATTTATACTGGAGAGGAGAGGAGAGGAGAGGAGAGCAGTCCATTTATACTGGAGAGGAGAGGAGAGGAGAGCAATCCATTTATACTGGAGAGGAGAGGAGAGGAGAGGAGAGCAATCCATTTATACTGGAGAGGAGAGGAGAGCAGTCCATTTATACTGGAGAGGAGAGGAGAGCAATCCATTTATACTGGAGAGGAGAGGAGAGGAGAGGAGAGCAGTCCATTTATACTGGAGAGGAGAGGAGAGCAATCCATTTATACTGGAGAGGAGAGGAGAGGAGAGCAGTCCATTTATACTGGAGAGGAGAGGAGAGCAGTCCATTTATACTGGAGAGGAGAGGAGAGGAGAGGAGAGGAGAGGAGAGCAATCCATTTATACTGGAGAGGAGAGGAGAGGAGAGCAATCCATTTATACTGGAGAGGAGAGGAGAGGAGAGCTGTCCAACAACTTTATAGCCCGTTTAAAAAAGTACAATACACAACGTCTTTCTTGATGGAAGTGTTATCAAATGATTTACAATAATGATACCGTCAAAAATGTAGCTTGTGTCCATACACAATATACAAAAGATCATAATAAGTTCAAATAACTTTTTGCTATGAGCGGGATTTGAACCAGCTGCCAGATGCAGCAATAACTCCAGGGGCAAGAGCACAGACCACTAGACTACCAAGGCAATAATTTGTCTTAGAGAAGTGTACTACTGGACACTGATACTATGCAGCTACCGCCGCAATCGTATGTCCGTTTGGCCCGAAACTTATACGTCTGCGATCGGGGCCGCGACCCGGTCACAGTGATGGTCTCGGATTTGTTCTGCGACTTTCGCGTCAAAGTCGCAAATTTCGAGGCATTCGTGCAGGGCTACCACCGCGACGGTATGTGCGTTTGGCCCAAAACCTATACGGCTGCGATCGGGACCACGACCCGGTCTCGGTGATGGTCTCGGATTATTTCTGCGACTTTCGCAACTTTTCTCGCTAAATTAGGCCTCTTGCTAATTTAAGCCCAGCCTCCTCTTGCAAACTTAAGCCACGCCTCCTTTTTTGTGGGAGTGGTTTATGTAAATTGGGGGTGCGGTTTATGGGGGTGTTTCTGATGCTAATTAGGGGCGTGTGTTAATTAGATAAAAATAAGTTCCTCGACTTTGACGCGAAAGTCGCAGAACAAATCCGAGACCATCACTGCTACCGGGTCGCGGCCCCGATCGCAGCCGTATAAGTTTCGGGCCAAACGGACATACGGTCGTGGCGGTAGCCTCATTAAGGCATTTGGCCCAAAGGTCACCGTGGCAGTCTTTTGGCTGACCTTTGACCTTTGCAAACGTCGTGGAAATTCGAGACCGGCGCCATTGGATGCGGCATGTCCTGAATATGAAAAATATGTCTAGTGTTCGAAGGAATAACATTAAAAAACATGTTTTAAAGGTCTGTTTGAAGACACAAAACTCCTCTGGAGAGGAGAGGAGAGAAGAGGAGAGCAATCCATTTATACTGGAGAGGAGAGGAGAGGAGAGGAGAGGAGAGCAATCCATTTATACTGGAGAGGAGAGGAGAGGAGAGCAATCCATTTATACTGGAGAGGAGAGGAGAGCAGTCCATTTATACTGGAGAGGAGAGGAGAGGAGAGGAGAGCAATCCATTTATACTGGAGAGGAGAGGAGAGGAGAGGAGAGCAGTCCATTTATACTGGAGAGGAGAGGAGAGGAGAGCAATCCATTTATACTGGAGAGGAGAGGAGAGGAGAGGAGAGCAATCCATTTATACTGGAGAGGAGAGGAGAGCAGTCCATTTATACTGGAGAGGAGAGGAGAGCAATCCATTTATACTGGAGAGGAGAGGAGAGGAGAGGAGAGCAGTCCATTTATACTGGAGAGGAGAGGAGAGCAATCCATTTATACTGGAGAGGAGAGGAGAGGAGAGCAGTCCATTTATACTGGAGAGGAGAGGAGAGCAGTCCATTTATACTGGAGAGGAGAGGAGAGGAGAGGAGAGGAGAGGAGAGCAATCCATTTATACTGGAGAGGAGAGGAGAGGAGAGCAATCCATTTATACTGGAGAGGAGAGGAGAGGAGAGCTGTCCAACAACTTTATAGCCCGTTTAAAAAAGTACAATACACAACGTCTTTCTTGATGGAAGTGTTATCAAATGATTTACAATAATGATACCGTCAAAAATGTAGCTTGTGTCCATACACAATATACAAAAGATCATAATAAGTTCAAATAACTTTTTGCTATGAGCGGGATTTGAACCAGCTGCCAGATGCAGCAATAACTCCAGGGGCAAGAGCACAGACCACTAGACTACCAAGGCAATAATTTGTCTTAGAGAAGTGTACTACTGGACACTGATACTATGCAGCTACCGCCGCAATCGTATGTCCGTTTGGCCCGAAACTTATACGTCTGCGATCGGGGCCGCGACCCGGTCACAGTGATGGTCTCGGATTTGTTCTGCGACTTTCGCGTCAAAGTCGCAAATTTCGAGGCATTCGTGCAGGGCTACCACCGCGACGGTATGTGCGTTTGGCCCAAAACCTATACGGCTGCGATCGGGACCACGACCCGGTCTCGGTGATGGTCTCGGATTATTTCTGCGACTTTCGCAACTTTTCTCGCTAAATTAGGCCTCTTGCTAATTTAAGCCCAGCCTCCTCTTGCAAACTTAAGCCACGCCTCCTTTTTTGTGGGAGTGGTTTATGTAAATTGGGGGTGCGGTTTATGGGGGTGTTTCTGATGCTAATTAGGGGCGTGTGTTAATTAGATAAAAATAAGTTCCTCGACTTTGACGCGAAAGTCGCAGAACAAATCCGAGACCATCACTGCTACCGGGTCGCGGCCCCGATCGCAGCCGTATAAGTTTCGGGCCAAACGGACATACGGTCGTGGCGGTAGCCTCATTAAGGCATTTGGCCCAAAGGTCACCGTGGCAGTCTTTTGGCTGACCTTTGACCTTTGCAAACGTCGTGGAAATTCGAGACCGGCGCCATTGGATGCGGCATGTCCTGAATATGAAAAATATGTCTAGTGTTCGAAGGAATAACATTAAAAAACATGTTTTAAAGGTCTGTTTGAAGACACAAAACTCCTCTGGAGAGGAGAGGAGAGAAGAGGAGAGCAATCCATTTATACTGGAGAGGAGAGGAGAGGAGAGGAGAGGAGAGCAATCCATTTATACTGGAGAGGAGAGGAGAGGAGAGCAATCCATTTATACTGGAGAGGAGAGGAGAGCAGTCCATTTATACTGGAGAGGAGAGGAGAGGAGAGGAGAGCAATCCATTTATACTGGAGAGGAGAGGAGAGGAGAGGAGAGCAGTCCATTTATACTGGAGAGGAGAGGAGAGGAGAGCAATCCATTTATACTGGAGAGGAGAGGAGAGGAGAGGAGAGCAATCCATTTATACTGGAGAGGAGAGGAGAGCAGTCCATTTATACTGGAGAGGAGAGGAGAGCAATCCATTTATACTGGAGAGGAGAGGAGAGGAGAGGAGAGCAGTCCATTTATACTGGAGAGGAGAGGAGAGCAATCCATTTATACTGGAGAGGAGAGGAGAGGAGAGCAGTCCATTTATACTGGAGAGGAGAGGAGAGCAGTCCATTTATACTGGAGAGGAGAGGAGAGGAGAGGAGAGGAGAGGAGAGGAGAGGAGAGCAATCCATTTATACTGGAGAGGAGAGGAGAGGAGAGCAATCCATTTATACTGGAGAGGAGAGGAGAGGAGAGCTGTCCAACAACTTTATAGCCCGTTTAAAAAAGTACAATACACAACGTCTTTCTTGATGGAAGTGTTATCAAATGATTTACAATAATGATACCGTCAAAAATGTAGCTTGTGTCCATACACAATATACAAAAGATCATAATAAGTTAAAATAACTTTTTGCTATGAGCGGGATTTGAACCAGCTGCCAGATGCAGCAATAACTCCAGGGGCAAGAGCACAGACCACTAGACTACCAAGGCAATAATTTGTCTTAGAGAAGTGTACTACTGGACACTGATACTATGCAAAGAGCAAAAAAAAAAAGGAAGAAAGAGAACCGATATATATATCAAACAGTAGTATTCACACAGTACACACACGCACACACATCTGGGCCCATACAATGGGAGACATTTAGTAATTCCTGTGCATTCGATGGGTGGATTCATACTACAACGGACAAATGTGTTTTTCTGTTCAGGCTGTTAATTTGTTTCCTTTTGTATGCAATTAATCAATTTATTTATTTATTAACAGTTTGCAGAATTACATTTCAAGTATACAACTCAATCAATCAAAACATTTAATAGACAAATATATAGCTATCCAAAACATCATAAAAAAGTAGAACACGAAAATAAATATAATTTACAGAATTGATAAATGTGATAAAATATAGGTTACATTACATACCTTGTTTTCAAAAATGGTTCCACAGTGATTCAGAAGCAGGAAAATCAATAAAGCCAACCTCTTGGTTAAAATAACCCAGGCAGGTGTTTAAGCGCTTTGACCCAGGGGTTACCCAGGGTGCTGGGTAGCCAGAACAACCCAGCAGTGTGTTTACAGTAACCAAATAAACCAGAATAATGGTTGAACCACTGACATACTGTAGAGACATAGTCTATTTTTCTCCAGAAAACTGTCATGATTTCAGAAGACATTTCTGTATAATTATAGAATCTAGTCTGCAGGTCTCATTGCGTTAATGCTGCTGCTTTAATCACACAATAATCAAAATTATTCTCTCTAGCTTTTGTTGTTTAGAGAGCCCAGACTCAACAGCCGTGCAACGGCACACACACACACACAAACACACACACACACACACACACACACACACACACACACACACACACACACTCACACACTCACACACACACTACCGATAAGCAGTGGCGAGCTCTCGCTTTCATATTATCGCTCTGCTGCGTCTGCTGCCGGGGAGAGGAAACCTGTGTTCCCAAGGATGAGAGTTATTATTTCGCCACAAGCTTCTTGTTAATACTTTTCACTGGTTAAATATTGAGAGACAGTGAGTGCATTCTCCGGCACCGGCAGCAGCCACGGCACTGCCGCACACCTCCCGGCACGTGCCGCACACCTCCCGGCACGTGCCGGAACCTTCCGGCACTTCCGGCACGTGCCGGCACGTGCCGGCACGTGCCGGTACCTTCCGGCACGTGCCGGCACTTCCTGGCACATGCCGGCACATGCCGGCACATGCCGGCACCCCTGCCGCCCTGCCACTGTCTTTGGGGATCTCAAGGTTCGGGGACCCCCATGGACCCCCCGAGACCCCCCAAGGACCCCCGTCTTTGGGGGTCTCAAGGTTCGGGGACCCACAGGGACCCCCCCGCCACCCACCGGCACGTGCCGGCACCTCCCGGCCCGTGCCGGCACTTCCCGGCACGTGCCGGCACCTCCCGGCACGTGCCGGCACCTCCCGGCACGTGCCGGCACTTCCCGGCACGTGCCGGCACTTCCCGGCACGTGCCGGCACCTCCCGGCACGTGCCGGCACCTCCCGGCACGTGCCGGCACCTCCCGGCACGTGCCGGCACCTCCCGGCACGTGCCGGCACCTTCCGGCACGTGCCGGCACTTCCCGGCACACATGCCGGCACCGTCTGGCACATGCCGGCACCCCTGCCGCCCCGCCACCGTCTTTGGGGGTCTCAAAGTTCGGGGACCCCCGAGACCCTCCAGGGACCCCCAAATGGTAACTGTGTCATTTCTCAACCGTTTTGGATGGGGGTGGTCTCATTTTAATCGTGTCGCGTCCCCGGGGGAGTCTTTGGGGGTCCCAAGGTTGGGGGGCCCCCAGGGACCCCCAGGGAACCCCAAATTGTAACTCTGTTATTTCTCTACCGTTTTGGATGGGGGTGGTCTCATTTGAATCGTGTCGCGTCCCCGGGGGAGTCTTTGGGGGTCCCAAGGTTGGGGGGCCCCCAGGGACCCCCAGGGAACCCCAAATTGTAACTCTGTCATTTCTCTACCGTTTTGGATGGGGGTGGTCTCATTTGAATCGTGTCGCGTCCCCGGGGGTGTCTTTGGGGGTCTCAAGGTTGGGGGGCCCCCAGGGACCCCCAAATTGTAACTCTGTCATTTCTCTACCGTTTTGGATGGGGGTGGTCTCATTTGAATCGTGTCGCGTCCCCGGGGGAGTCTTTGGGGGTCCCAAGGTTGGGGGGCCCCCAGGGACCCCCAGGGAACCCCAAATTGTAACTCTGTCATTTCTCTACCGTTTTGGATGGGGGTGGTCTCATTTGAATCATGTAGCGTCCCCGGTGGAGTCTTTGGGGGTCTCAAGGTTCGGTGAATGGGAGGTACTGTTACTATGGGACTGTCACTCCCATTCACTCCCATTCAACAATTTACAATTTAGGCATTTAGCAGACGCTCTTAATCCAGAGCGATTTACATTAAGCAAGAACAAAAAGCATGGGAATACATCACATAAAAACATTTATCATGAAACATACGTAAGCTAAGAAAGTGACAGTGGAATATCTATTTAATGAAACTATACGTACATATAAACTTTGTCTGCCATATTTTCTATATTATCTATTTACTATGCATTATATTATCTATTTACTACGTTTCTATATTATCTATTTACTATGCATTATATTATCTATTTACTACGTTTCTATATAATCTATTTACTATGCATTATATTATCTATTTACTACGTTTCTATATTATCTATTTACTATGTACACTGTCGTTATAATGACCAGGCTTTAAGAGTTCAAGTTCACTTATTTGACGCCCATTTCCGTTACGTCAACATATAGGGCCTGATTCACAACGGCATTTACGGTGATAACATGACGTGCAATTCACTCCAAATTCACTCTCATTCACTCCTTTGTCAAATGTCTTTGTGCTCTGATATTATTTTTAACACTGTGGCTAACCCTAAACCATGGTCTATTAAAAATAATTGGAATAAAAACATTTTGCCTAAGTCACTTACTGCAGAAGTAATTTGGTCTAAATAAGGTTTATAATTGCCTAAATTAAAATGGCATGTTCAGATATTGGCCTAAGTCATTTTATGCTTACATGTTACATGATTGACATACACCTTTATTTGTATAAATAATATTTTTTGGAATTGAAATAATTAAGAAATATAATATATTCTACATTTGGCACAGTTTTGTGTGTTTCCTGAAAACCTTGCAAAAATGACTTAGGCAATTTGTTTAATAAGGTGACGATATACAGTATGGGCACAAAAGGGGCACGGACAGATAAAACAGGTGCTATGACGGGTATTATTAGGTATGCTCTGAAATTATTAGGTAGCCTACCCAAGTTGCATCGTTCCCAAGTAGGCCGGTGGCCAGCGGGCACTTCTAGTTTTTTGAGGGCACTAGCCCCTCCTATACACAGGTTTAATGTTTGTCTTTAATTCAATGTTTGTTTTGTAAACGCCATTGACAATGAAGGGAAAATTTACTCATAATGTGCCTCATTACATAATATTGTCTCTTCATTGTTAATGGCGTTTAATGTTTGTTTTACATCACCTAATCCACATGAGTTAGACTTTAATATATTAGCGCCCCTCACTTTACACGGGTGTGACTTTTTAATAGAGGAATAGGTATAGGCAGTAGGCTGACAGGACATGGGGAGAGAGATGGGGGGGTGATCATGCAGTAAAGGCCGTCGGGATCGGGAGTTGAACCCGTGGCACACTGCCAGACTGGATTACCAGCTAATAATAATAATTACCTGTAAGACGCCCTGACGGTGAGAAGGGCAAAGAGCTTCTATACTGCACAGTTAAAAAGCAGGAGTTCAACATAATGCATATTGCTGTCAATCCCATTGTGGTGTGAGCGCAACGTCTCTTTTTCTCTCAGTGTAAATTGATATTACCCAGGTGTAATACATTTATTTTTCCCTTTTTTATTATTAATTTGTTTTATTATTATTGTATTGTATTGTATTATATTGTCTGTATTGTTTTATATTTTCTGTAAAGATTTCGTTGTGTAATGTATTTATTATTTTCTTGTCTAGTTTTGTTTGTTGTCTTAATTGTTTGAGTTCAACTATAAATCTATGGTGGTGTCCATGAGGTCACCGGGTCCATATATGCAGATCTAGGTGATCCAGTCTTCTCCATTACACGTGCCATATATGGAGCGAGTGTACAGGGTTTGATGAGGTCAGCGCAAATATGGAATTAATTCTGTACTGGCCATATATGGAGCAGGGCCGGATCTAGCCTGCACCACTAAGGTGGGCAGGTAGAATACAAGGGGGGCGACTTGTCTGCGGGCGACACTGGGCACGCCGCGACACTGGGCGCGCCGCAAAACGGCGTGTCAAATCCCCCCAAACCCCCGAAATGCATAGAAAACTATGCTATGATCATATCAGTTCATCTCTACATATCTACACTACCCTCTGCATTAACCCGGGCTTGGGACCGGCACAGGCTTGTGCCCTGCATTTTTTTCCCTGGGCCCTCATCAAACCCTGTATATTAAATACACTGCCCCCACCCACCATTAGATCTCCACATAGGGAGCTGACCCATTCTGACATTCCATATGTTGATCTGACCTCATCAAACCCTATCTACTCAATATATGCTCCATATATGGCCAGACCTCACCAAACCCTGTAGACTCAAGACACTGCCCCCGCTGCCACCCTTAGATCTCCATATATGGAGCTGACCCATTCTGACATTCCATATGTTGATCTGACCTAATGAAACCCTGTCCACTCAAGACACGCGCCATATATGGCCAGTACAGAATTTATTCCATATGTTGATCTGACCCCCCCATGCCAGCCCCAAATGGCTGTGCTGGAACTTATGGCCTGCAAGTGTGTACGAATACTGAAGAATTGATATTGATATGACAGTGATGATTATGATGATGTTCATTGGTTAAAGTGAGTGAAAGACAGATAATTCTTCATTTTTCCCTCTGTATGTGTATGCTTTATATATAAAAAAGTTATAAACTATAGTAGGTGTCTTTGAAGGCTGATAACTGCAACTAAGCTACCACTTGGGAATTGCTATCATGTTGAAATATTATCTAGGACCTAGGAAAAAAAACATGATAGCATTTGCCACCTTGAATGTCCCTCACTAGTGAAAATCCTGGTCCAAGCCTATGGACTAATATTGTTCAAGCCTATGTTTACATCATCCGCAACGGCCACTGCTGGGCTGGGAACAACGGGGGCAGGTGCTTGCAACTATAATAACTACTGGTACTAGGTTGTGCTTGGGGCCGGGGGTTAGAGTTTGTGGCGAGTCGAGGAGCAGTACCACCCGACGAGGGGTTGTGATTCTGTCTCTGCTGTAAAGTGTACACTCTCCCGAGTCCCGACTTGCTGGAGCTGCTGCTAATCCCGTAGCGCTGCTAGTGGTAGGTTTAGCTTTAGCAACCAGAAATCTGCGCATAGTCGATTGGTTAATTTCAAATTACAAAAGAGAGCGATAGAGAGACAGAGAGAGAACTAGAACAAAGTAGAAAGTTGGAGAAAAAATTTCGGTGATAGACGGCGGAAGAAAACTGAAAACTGTAGTTGAGCAACTGACAGGCTCTGTCTGTGTCCGACCGTGTGCTGTGTGGACCGGCGTGTATAGTTGTATACACAACAAGCAAAGTGAAGCGCCTCCCTGCACCTCCTAACCAATCAGTAACTACTTTGAATGAGGGACGTTACGGTTGGCAAATCAGGGCTGGTTATTCAAGCAGAGAGCGCTCTGACCATTTATTTCTTGAAATAATATCTTTGACATTTTGGATTTTTGCATGCCATCACGTTTGGTGGGGCAGTCGCGGCATTTAGGGGGGCATTGCCCCCCCTAGCCCATGCCTATATTGAGGCATGACGGACGTGAGATGCAGGTTTTCATAGTATAAACTGCGACCTACGGTTGCTATAATAATACAAATAATAAAAGTAATAATAATAATAAATAATGATTATTAGTGTGGTTGCTGTATAGGAAACCAGACTATTGTTTTTTCCAATTTTTGTCACCTAAGCCCTATAGTAACCTCTTTTCTGTAAAATTTTATTTTGAGTTAGAAAATGTGATATCCGATTCCTTGCACCAAACAGCTGCATGGTCACTGGTGAGGGGGATACACTACAGTACGTGTCATTCCCATATCTGCTGCCTGCTTGGATGAGAGAGTGCAGGAGGGACCTTGAACTGACCTTTAGAATATGCCTAAGACTGGTCTAAAATACATATGAGCTTAGGGCAGTGGCGGAAACTCCGTGGGTTCAGAGGCGCGATTGAACCCCCTGGCATTTTGGCAAAGGCGCGACTGAACCCACTGCATTTTGGCAAAATATATCTATATGCACTGCAGTAAATTATGCACCCACTGACTGTCCACTGAAATTCCCCCTCCCCAGTGGTCATGTTGTCATGCACGTAGTTTAATACCTTTACGAGGGGTTACAAGATAGGTGTTGGGCCGCCGCGCATGCCGCATTCAAATGCTAATAAGGTGGCTTTTGTTCGAAAAAACAAAACTCGTTTTTTTCCACCGCTGGGGGGGGGGGGGGGGGGGGGGGGCGCTGCTTGAACCCCCTGCCGTTATAAGAACTTTCCGCCTCTGGCTTAGGGTCAATGAGTATATGAGAGAGAGAGAGAGATAGAGTATAAATGGAACCAAATTGATCCGTAATTAAGGGTTCATTTGAAGAGTGCAAACTGGTTAAGTAATCAATTGGCACAATGTATCCCCGCGTGTCACTGTTTGCGCTGCTGTGCCACACAATAAAGCGTGAGGCGATATACAAACTCACAGGGCGTCGCAGCACGACTCGTTGTGAGCTTGTAGATTGAATGAACGAAACCTAACCTGGCCTCGCGCGCATGCCCACTCCAGTCTCCACACAATTGAGTTGTCTAGAGCACAAGTCACAATTTACAAACTAGAAGCAGTCAAGCAGACGAGGCAGGCAAAGATGAATAGTAAGTACCGTATATATATATATTCGAGGGCTTCCCGGCTTGTATTAGCTAGGCCTACATGCATGAATGAGCATAATTATGGCGTTTGGAGACGCCAATATAAGACACGGAAGAACATGCATGCATAGACGTCACGTTGCATTTGGGATTGGGACGTCCCAATCCCTATGCATGTTCTTCCGTTTTTCCCTTCTTATATACAAAACGTGTGTACATTTTCGAACGGAAGAACATGCATAGACGTCACGTTGCATTTGGGATATACAAAACGTGTGTACATTTTCATATGTCTCTCATCATACGCCATGGGTCTAATGCTATAGTATTGCACATGGGACGTGGGGGAGCAACAGCAAACAGCAAAACTGAATGAAACATTTAATGGCCTATTTTGCAAACCAGATTTTGACGTCTCGTTTATCCTTTTATCTTTTTAACCCTGTATCTGTTATGTTTTATTTTGCCTTTTTTCTCTTAATAAAGTCTGTTCTTAGTGTTCCCTGTAAAGCGCTTTGGGTATTCAGAAAAGCGCTATATAAATCTGAGCTATTATTATTATTAGATTTATCCCATCAAAATAAAATACATGATCTCATGAGTAATGTGACATTGAAATTGGCTTGCAAAAAATTAGGGGGGGCCTGTCTCTTAAAACGCCATGGGACCTATCTTATTTTCAATTGTTTTACTATTTTGTAAAACATTTTGAAATAGTTCAACTAGCTGATCAACTAACTGATCTACATCGACACACTGTGAGCTTGTAGATCGGTATTTGAACTATTTCAAAATAGTAAAAAATGGCAAATAAGTTTAGGGATAATGGGTAAGTGGTGGCGTAGACATGCAAGACATGTGGGCACCATGGACAACTGGGCACATGTGGGCACTTAAACAACTGGGAACCTTGGAAAAGTGGGCACTTGGACAACTGGGCACCACCTGAGTTAGGAGTGATGTTTTTGACTAAGTGCCCACTCATCCAAGGTGCCCAGTTGTCCGAGTGCCCACATGTCCGTAGGCCTAGATGGTTTTGGTGCCCAGAAGTCTGTGGTGCCCAGTTGGTTTTGGTGCCCACTGACTGCTTACCGTCAGGGATGCACAATCCGATCAGCACCAAATTTGAATCAAGTGTTGCACGGTTGCATCTAAGGCCGGTGCTATTCCTCTCAGTGTATTCCTCTGGTCCAGATGGTCGCAACCCATGACTCGCGTCAGAGCAACCACACTTTATTTTCTTTTATTAACTCTATAATGTTAGAAATAAATAAATTAACTGAACCAAAGGTCTTTATGACTTTTTTCAGGGTCCTATGTTCAACTGTGAGTGCAAAAATTGTGAGTGATTGGGTGGGAGATGTGCCATTGGTTGTGAATGAGATTATGTATGATGACTTATGATGATGACAAGAGCAGCTCTCACTTCACACTTTATTTAATTTTATAATTATTACTTTTTTATCATGCAATTAATTTTAAACACTTGTCTATTACAGATGCACATAAGGTTTTCACTAATTTTGATGAAGTGAAATCTTTGGCTTCAAATGAAAATTGTTATTTCTGTATTGGAGAGACGAAGAGAGACGAACTACATTTAAACCACAAACACTTCAAAGACAGGTTGTATTACATACTCAATGGCCAAGGTAAGAATAACATTTGTTTTAATTTAACCTGACTCATGCTTTTGTTTTTATACGTCCGTCCGTCCGTCCGTCTGTCTGTTTTATTGTGTAATGTTCCTGGTGTCTGTCCTAGTTGTTGCTACCTGTCTTGTCTCACCAGTCTGAAATGTGCAAATGCTGCACACCTCTCATCTTGCACCTTGGATGGGAGGAGCTGTCAGAAAGGGTGACATTCTTCCTAAAACGGAGGTAAAAAAGGGATTGAAGAAAAGAGAAACGAAACAGACGGAGGTTGATCGTTGGGATGAGGACCAAATCATGACACTGCTTGAGCAAAAAACTGTGAGTAACACGAATGGATTTAAATGATTTCGAAACTCGATTGTATTATAATTATTGTTAATGTGAAATAATAATCAACTTATTCAACTAATATTACTCCAAAAAGAAATCAATCGTCGATATGAGGGACGCCTGTCTTCATCTTGGTGTCTCGAATGAAGGATCCGAGACAGACCTTGTCAACAGATTGTCAGAACTTGTTAACTTCAAAGATGTATATCCAAAACTATTTTTGAAGTTGCAGAAAGCCGGTGGTGAGAATGATACTAAGAATTTAAATGCAAAACACTCTTTTGACATTTTTTAGTAATGATTGAATTTTATGCTAACATGTAACTATGTCAACATTACAGGTGGAATCTTGCACTTCTCTTGCACGCATGGTGTAGTGTACTATCTCAACTTCATGCTTTGGCAGGAGTCCGCTCGGGATCATGTTGACGGTCTCCTGAGCTTTAAGGTCTTTCCCACTGTATATGTATCCGATGTTGCTGGGCAGGTTTCAAGACACATGAACAACAGGTCAGAGCAAAAGTACTTCCACCCTCATGACGGCCGATGGGTTGCAAACACAACAGAAAACCGGGAATTGGCTAAAGAAAATAAACTTAAATTCACTCCAGAATGGGTAAAAACCCTTTGCTCCAGGACCTACAAAGAACCACCACCGATGTCCAGTGATCCTTTTAATACAGTCCACCCCACCACACATACCACCGAAAGAATTGCTGTTTATGACAGATTCCACCAAATGAACCAGAAGAGAGATGAGGAGAAGTTGAGGAGTATAAACGTAAGCCCAGAGTTTCGATCCCACATGAACTCCTCTGTAGCGGAACAGATAAACCGACAGTTGGCCTCAGTCCGTTACTCATTCTGTGAAATGAAGGAATCTACTTTCAAACTACAATCAAGGGTCATTATGGAAATGCATAACCTGAAAATAAATGGCAATCACAAGAAAGACATGGACCAGCGCTGCACCTATGACTTGACAGTAGGACCTTTGGGAACACTAGTTGTCAACATGCAAGGTCGTGTGGGTAAGTGAAAGATTAGCACATGGACTATTAACCTTTTTTTACACATGTTAAAGTACGTCACCCATTTTGAACACAACTTCATACAATTGGTCCTCACTAATGCCAAACTTAGCATTAGGGAGGACAACTTATAATAAGAATGTTGAACATGGGTGAAGTCCTTTAAGTGTGTGTGTGTGTGTGTGTGTGTGTGTGTGTGTGTGTGTGTGTGTGTGTGTGTGTGTGTGTGTGCCTTCAAATTCATAACTTATCGATAAGTTATGAATTTGAAGGCACACAAAGTATGATGTATAAGAAATTATATTTGCATTTCTAGTAGTGCAGGTAACACCATCTCTCTTGTTGGACCAATGCCTTCCAGATTTATTTTAAACAAGGTCATTGATTTGTTTGCCTTTATATCTCACAGTGCAGAAGACTTCTCCCACTCCATCTACTTCCATGCCATCTGCCTCACCAGCACGTCTGCTCGTAACAGAGAACACTTCTTCGACTTCAGATTGTAGTCCAACAAGATTTTCCATTACAAGTTCTACGCCATCTTCCCCGTCACCAACAACGGTCCCTGGAAGCATGTTTCCACCATCTGCCCCTCCACCAAAAACAATCACTGGAAGCACGTTTAAGCCATCTGCCCCTCCACCAACTACAGTCCCTGGAAGCACGTTTACGCCATCTGGCCCTCCACCAAAAACAGTCCCTGGAAGCACGTTTACGCCATCTGCCCCTCCACCAAAAACAGTCCCTGGAAGCACGTTTAAGCCATCTGCCCCTCCACCAACTACAGTCCCTGGAAGCACGTTTACGCCATCTGGCCCCCCGACTATGGTCCCTGGAAGCACGTTCAGGGATGCTAATTTTGAAGTTTCATCAGACGATAAGGTCAGTAAATGTAAAATAAAGAATAACACTGTTGTGGGGGCACAGTCGGTAGTGCTGTCTCCTCACAGCTAGAAGGGTTCGATTCCCGCTGTGGGCGCTGGAGGCGTGTTCTCTCCATGTCATCAGTGCCCATACCCGAGGTGGTGTTGGCGAAAGGGCCTTTCTGTGTGGAGTTTGCATGTTCTCCCTGTGTCCCCTAGGGTAGGTACCCTCACAAAAATATTGATTCTGTAAACCAATAGGGTAGGCAATTATAAGCTTTTAGCTTATAATTTTCAGGCCACTCAAGTATCTTGTATTATGTATTGTTATACATGCTTGTTAAGAAAGGTCAGAAATAAACTAACCAAAAAACATGCAGTAATCCTGGTCTCTAAACTGCCTCCCCCTGGCCAGTCGGGGCGCCTGATGGAGGGGAAAGGAACTGTTTGGAATAGCGAGTTTCCTTCCATGTGCTACATCCAGCCGGGGAAAGTCCCCTGTCAGGTGAAAAGAAGCAGCTTGGACTCCTCATGCATAGAAGGAAGCATGAGGTCAGTCCGCTGCCCCCCCAGGTTGGCAGAAGAAGTGTAGTGCCCAGGATTAGATAATTGACACTGGGTGAAAAAATGGGTTTGCAAAATTGTGGGATCTTGTTTTATTTATGAATTACTGTTGACCCTGCCATAGGCGTAGTGTTGTAATTTAACATGAATTAAGAACTATTTCATTTTTAGGATGCTTTGATAGTTGTGCTGGCGCCAGCTCTCAATGATGAGACAACAGACCCATCACCCATCACACCTCTCATTGAGTGTGCAACACCTTTTCCCCTGAGTGTAGGAGACCTACATTCAGTATGTCCATTATCATTATTGGACTTCAGGGCAAAACCATCCCAACTTTGGTTGACTTCAGACGTGAGTGTGTGTGTGTGTGTCTAAAGTAATTAGTCATTTTGAGGGTCTGGGGTTCAAAGTAAATTAATCCATTTTCATTGTTTACCTATTTCTACCATATAGAGCAACCTTCATTCAACTTTGACCCCTCATGGGTCTATGGAACTATTTTTGTGTCGAGTATCACTATGCCAGCAGCAGTACAAAACCATAGTTCGATGTGACTGAGGTCAAAGTTGAACGAAAGCTTCCCTATGGTATAAATAGGTCAACAATACAAATTATGCTAGATATGTGGATTAATGTATTTTTTAAGCGTGGCGCCCAGTAACTCCCACCAAATGACCGGAACTACTTAATATTTACCAAACTACAGCAGAACTCCCACCACGGGACTCGGGCAATCAATTAACACCTTTGCAACCACTATTATTGAAACTACTATATTGATGACAAGTATTTCCTACAGCTTTAAGTCCAAATCTTAACTAACCCTTTAAGATTGTGTTGTCTTTACATTTTGATTTCCTTTTCAGGCTGTGAACTTCAGATTGGCGCAGCTTGTACAACAATCCAGAAAGGTGATAACTCAGTTCTGTGAGGGACAATGTTTAAGGTTACAACAATTTACAACAAACTTTTATAGATTATTTCTCATTCCGCAGGCAATGTTGGTGGCTGACTTTGAGTGGTTGAAGTGGCTGCGTCATGATTTCAGTGACACCGCAAAATTTCAAGTGAGTGTATTTGAAATTGAATTTTTTTTTTTTTTTCAAACAAAGTAGCCTATATAACATTAGTCAAATTTGTGTTGTCTCATACAATAGAGGGCATCTAGGCTGTTTGTGGCACCCGTTGTGGGTAAAGAGCGTAACCACTTTGTCCTGTGGGTAAGTGAAAACTGTATTGTGTATGATTGGGTCAAACAAGTACAATGTGGTAGCCTATACATGAAAACGTAGTTATATTGCAATTCTGTAGGTAAGGACACATACTTTAAGATGTGTAAAAGGATAAACAATTCAAATGTATGTATAAAAGGATGATAAACAATTCAAATGTATATGTATGAACAGGACAAATGTAAATGTTTGTGTTAGGTTTTGGACTTCGACCAAAAAGAAGTTAGAGTCTACGACTCGCTGAGAGTGGAAGGTCAAAATCCATTAGATGAAGGCTACATGAAGATTTTGAGGTATTACCATAAAGTAAAACAATAATGGTAACTCAGTAATGCATTATAAGCACAATTATTATGCTTTATAATTCACTTCACACTCGTTATAAATGTCTACTATCATCACGTATGACAACTTATGACATAAGTGCTGGACTGCTGGTCATAATTTATTATTGGCTCAGTGGAACTGCACGTAACTACTGTACCAAGTAGTTCTAACGTGCCTTAATTCAAAGATGTTATATGAGGAGTTCCATGAAGCATATGCATAAAGATGCGATTATAAACACAACTTAAAGTATTTTAAATGGCACAAGCTATAATACTTAATAAACCTTCTAATAGAATAGTATGCATAATTTAAAGTTTTTATCAGTTCCATGCGTTATTGTAATGTATTACAAATGTAGCTCATTATAGACAAAACCTAAATATAAAGTCTTATAAAATGATTGGCTATTACGATTTAGATATCTAAAAAAATATTGAAAAACAATGTGATTTCTATCTTTCGTTCTAGGAAAGTCTTCCAAAACAGGGACAAGTTAGTGGATTGGAAGGTCTACCATCCTCGACAGTGGAGACAGTCGGACAATGATAACTGTGGAGTTTTTGTCTGCATGGTATTTCACCAACATTTTATGTGTGCTTTCAGTATTTTTCTGGACTAGTAAATAACTTTCAATGTGACTGATTTTTCTTATGTGTACATGAAAAAGGCTGCCCAACATGAAGTTGGCAAAGAAGAGGTAATGGAGGAAACTCTGAGGATGGAACAGCTCACCACACTGAGGATCTACATTGCTAATGAGATGCGCAAAGGTGCTCTTGCTCAGGTAATGTCTTCATTTTGTACCAAAAATATATAATTTTTATATACTCTGTGAATGGTTAATGAATGTAATTTTTTTTATTCCCAAAGAATGAAAACTTCAGGAACTCGGAAACCTACCAAACGGCCATACCAACTGCTGCGGCTGTTCCTGAAGTGAAGTCAACTGGGATAAGTACCAGAAGTGGCAAAAAGGTGGCTGAAGACAGCCAGTGCATGTGCTGGGAGATGGACGCATGCATTTCGAAGTTTGTGAAACCGCCAACCTCTGACTGGGTGCAGTGTGTGGTCTGCCTGAATAAGTTCCACATTGACTGTGCAGGGCTTGCATTGTGCAGTTCAAATTTCCAATGTGGATGTGAGGATGAGTGGTAAGTATTTAAGAACAATCGTAAATATGTATACAAAGAAAACATTACCTTTTGTAATTTTGTCACAGTAGATGGTGTGTTTTCTAATCAATCGTCAAACATACATACATCTCACACCAAATAGATAGGCTACTTCATAATGTAATAACATGTGCGTAGCTGGGTCATTCCTAGTAGGACTATAGTAAATAAAATTATAATTAAAAATCGCTATAAAATTGTATAAAAAGAAAAACCTATGTTTTCGAATGCCCCCCGATCCTCTGTAAAAAAAATAGCTAGAACGAAAAAGCAGCAAATGAGAAGAAATTAACACTCATCTCTTACTTTCTCTAATAACAACCTAAAACATGAACCTTGTTGAAAAAAACTAAAGTTGTAATTAATGTACCCTAGAGTTGGATGGAAACTATACAAAATCCCCCCTGCTGGAGGTCTACAACTTGCAGGGCCATGTGATCAGTGACATCACAAAGGTGTACTCGTTGGCCTGCAAAGTACATCTTTGTGATGTCACTGATCACATGACGCCGCACATTCTAGACCTCCAGTTGTAGGCTAAACGGAAGCTCCACAACAACTCTAAAGTAGAATATAAATGAAAGTTCAATGTTGAAAATGAGTGGTATTCCCCTTCAAATGATTGCAGGCATGGTGATCTGACATATTCAAAGGCTGATTTAACCGATGAAGAAATCATGGTATTTATCTAAATAATTTGTTCTACAATAATATGTCATTAAAAAAGATAATTTACTATGTTTTTGTGTTGAGTGAACTTTTGTTTTTAATCACAGCTATTTGAAAAGAAGATGCTCGAGGGAAGGATGTCTATCAGATTCCATCTTTTTAAAAACAAAAAGCTCTACCCCAACATTCGAGCTGACTACAATACATACATGCAACCTATCAACGACAGACAGGTAAGTAATTAGTGTGGCGAATGCTAAAAAAGTAATGACGAATGTTATGGTCAATTAAATAGATTACCTAACCTAACAATAATAATTCATTGCAAATTACACAATGGATGAAGTATCATGAACATTACTGTAAAATTTCAGACAAGGATATTGAAATACAGATTGAAAAAACTTTCACAAGCTGGAAAAGGGCTTTCAAAATCCAAGAGGATCCAAGCTGCTGAGATGGAGGAATATGTTGACACAGTACTTTTGCCAGAGGTAAGTGTGTGTCTGTGTCAGTATAATTTTTGAGGTGCTTTGTTATCACAAACAACAAATCAGAAGAGCACCTGATGAATTTAAAGTGCATTTTAGGCCAACCTTTTGAGTAATTTACAGTAGCCTGCATTATTTAGACATGGGAGGGCCCTGTTATTGAAATAACTTTGAATAGGAATGACAATATGTATTACGTTTTCAGTTTTACATGTAGACAATCGGAAAAATGCATGACAAGATAAATTATATTTTGTTCCAGGTTACACTCCTGTGGATGAGAAAGAAATTCAAGATCAACCGTTATCAGGCAGAATGTCATTTCATGCAACGTGAAAGGTAAGACCATAGGGTAAAATCGGCATCAGAAGTTTGGATGACTATTTGGATTACATCACAGTTATTGCAGTACTTGGAAAATGTATTTCCAATACAAGATTTAAAATTGAAATACCTTATTTTCATTAGGCAAACTGTAGAAATGCCATCTGACATGGAGGTCAATGCAACACAGGTATGTTCTGATTGATATTTGTTCTCCACAGGCAGAAAATAATTTGCCTGGCCTCTACACACCATTTTCAATGAAATAGATAGTGGCAGGATGCAAATCCAATTGCTTTAACCTTGAGAGTAACTATTTTTCATTTAATTCAAACAGAAGGACCTATCTGGACCAGCTTTTGCGCCTGAGTTTGTTCTCAGTTCCGACTCAGACAACTAGGTAGGCTGTTATCTACTTTTGGCAATATAATTTGCCATGTTCAAATTGAGTACTTTTACTATTGTACCTTTGTATGGCAACATACTGTAAAACATAGTAATGCATTATTTATTCATCCTTTTCTTTTCGCAGGTACAGTAGAAGAATAATTTGAGAATGCTGTGATAATCTCTGGACTCTTGTTGAAGTTTTGACCTTTAACCCTGATAAAAGTAATTAAAATAAATGTGATCATCAGAATGTCTAGAACATGTTTTATTATTGTGAAAGATATCCCTAAAATGTAAATTTATTTTAATTATTATAAATGTGCCATACGGTTTGAAAATATTTTTTGTTTTTACATTTTCCTCAAAGTCCTAGTAGTAAAAGTAGTAAGGTTGAAATCTCTTTTATACAGCTTTAATGTTGACACAAACATCAGGTCATCAGGACCATGCAATGGGCCCACAGAGCGCCCCTCACTTCACACAGGTGTGATTTTACTTTTTATTTATGCATGTGCCGGTGGCAAGCGGCAGTTGCCGGGAGGTGCCGGCATGTGCCGGTGGGTGGTGGGGGGTCCCTGAACCTTGAGACCCCCAAAGACACCCCCCCCAGGGGGGCGACACAATCACAACGAGCCCACCCCCATCCAAAACAGTTGAGAAATGACAGAGTTACCATTTGGGGGTCTCGGGGGGGGGGGGGTCCCTGGGGGTCCCCGAACCTTGAGACCCCCAAAGACACCCCCGGGGACACGACACGATTCAAATGAGACCACCCCATCCAAAACGGTAGAGAAATGACAGAGTTACAATTTGGGGGTCCCTGGGGGCGCCCCAACCTTGAGACCCCCAAAGACACCCCCGGGGACGCGACACGATTCAAATGAGACCACCCCCATCCAAAACGGTAGAGAAAAAACAGAGTTACAATTTGGGGGTCCCTGGGGGCCCCCCAACCTTGAAACCCCCAAAGACTCCCCCGGGGACGCTACATGATTCAAATGAGACCACCCCCATCCAAAACGGTAGAGAAATGACAGTTACAATTTGGGGGTCCCTGGGGGCCCCCCAACCTTGGGACCTCCAAAGACTCCCCCGGGGACGCGACACGATTCAAATGAGACCACCCCCATCCAAAACGGTAGAGAAATGACAGAGTTACAATTTGGGGGTCCCTGGGGGTCCCTGGGGGCCCCCCAACCTTGGGACCCCCAAAGACTCCCCCGGGGACGCGACACGATTCAAATGAGACCACCCCCATCCAAAACGGTAGAGAAATGACAGAGTTACAATTTGGGGGTCCCTGGGGGCCCCCCAACCTTGAGACCCCCAAAGACACCCCCGGGGACGCGACACGATTCAAATGAGACCACCCCCATCCAAAACGGTAGAGAAATGACAGAGTTACAATTTGGGGGTCCCTGGGGGCCCCCCAACCTTGGGACCTCCAAAGACTCCCCCGGGGACGCGACACGATTCAAATGAGACCACCCCCATCCAAAACGGTAGAGAAATAACAGAGTTACAATTTGGGGTTCCCTGGGGGTCCCTGGGGGCCCCCCAACCTTGGGACCCCCAAAGACTCCCCCGGGGACGCGACACGATTAAAATGAGACCACCCCCATCCAAAACGGTTGAGAAATGACACAGTTACCATTTGGGGGTCCCTGGAGGGTCTCGGGGGTCCCCGAACTTTGAGACCCCCAAAGACACCCCCGGGGACGCGACACGATTCAAATGAGACCACCCCCATCCAAAACGGTAGAGAAATGACAGAGTTACAATTTGGGGGTCCCTGGGGGCCCCCCAACCTTGAGACCCCCAAAGACACCCCCGGGGACACGACACAATTCAAATGAGACCACCCCCATCCAAAACGGTTCAAAAATGACAGTTACCATTTGGGGGTCCCTGGGGGGTCTCGGGGGGGTCCCTGGGGGTCCCCGAACCTTGAGACCCCAAAGACTGTGGTCCCTGGAGGGTCTCGGGGGGTCCCCGAACCTTGAGACCCCCAAAGACGGTGGCGGGGCGGCAGGGGTGCCGGCATGTGCCGGACGGTGCCCGCATGTGTGCCGGAAGGTGCCGGCACGTGCCGGGAAGTGCCGGCATGTGCCGGGAGGTGCCGGCATGTGCCGGGAGGTGCCGGCACGTGCCGGAAGGTGCCGGCACGTGCCGGAAGGTGCCGGCACGTGCCGGGAAGGTGCCGGCACGTGCCGGGAAGTGCCGGCACGTGCCGGGAAGTGCCGGCACGTGCCGGAAGGTGCCGGCACGTGCCGGTATGTGCCGGCACGTGCCGGAAGGTGCCGGCACCTTCCGGCACGTGCCGGCACTTCCCGGCACGTGCCGGCACCTCCCGGCACGTGCCGGCACTTCCCGGCACCGCCGGTGGGTGGCGGGGGGGGTCCCTGTGGGTCCCCGAACCTTGAGACCCCCCAAAAGCCCCAGGGGGGCTACACAATCACAACGAGCCCACCCCCGTCCAAAACGGTTGAGAAATAACAGAGTTACCATTTGGGGGTCTTCGGGGGGTCCCTGGGGGTCCCCGAACCTTGAGACCCCAAAGACTGGGGTCCCTGGAGGGTCTCGGGGGGTCCCCGAACCTTGAGACCCCCAAAGACGGTGGCGGGGCGGCAGGGGTGCCGGCATGTGCCGGACGGTGCCGGCATGTGTGCCGGAAGGTGCCGGCACGTGCCGGGAAGTGCCGGCATGTGCCGGAAGGTGCCGGCACGTGCCGGGAAGTGCCGGCACGTGCCGGGAAGTGCCGGCACGTGCCGGAAGGTGCCGGCACGTGCCGGGAAGTGCCGGCACGTGCCGGAAGGTGCCGGCACATGCCGGTGGGTGGCGGGGGGGTCCCTGTGGGTCCCCGAACTTTGAGACCCCCCAAAAGCCCCAGGGGGGCTACACAATCACGAGCCCACCCCCGTCCAAAACGGTTGAGAAATAACAGAGTTACCATTTGGGGGTCTCGGGGGGGTCCCTGGGGGTCCCCGAACCTTGAGACCCCCAAAGACGGGGGTCCTTGGGGGGTCTCGGGGGGGTCCCTGGGGTCCCCGAACCTTGAGACCCCCAAAGACAGTGGCAGGGCGGCAGGGGTGCCGGCATGTGCCGGGCAGGGGTGCCGGCACGTGCCGGGAGGTGCCGGCATGTGCCGGGAGGTGCCGGCATGTGCCGGGAAGCGGAAGGTGCCGGCACGTGCCGGAAGGTGCCGGCACGTGCCGGGAGGTGTGCGGCACGTGCCGGGAGGTGTGTGGCAGTGCCGTGGCTGCTGCCGGTGCCGGAGAATGCACTCACTCTTACTGTAAATATTTGCAAACCCCCCCCCCCAGCGCAGACACACACTCAGAAGAGAGTCCACCTGTCCCTCTCTGGGTACTGCCAGACCAGAGCGGGAACCCGTTTTGCTCTGCCGAGCCGAAAAACCGGGTTTTTAGACAGCTGGTGGATGGAGAAAATGCTCCACTTCCGCCGACGACCAAAATCAAAATTGTTAACATTAGAAAAATCGTCTGAAGTAATGTAAAGCAGTGGTTCTCATGTTTGGTTCAGATCACCCCTGTAATCTTTTCATCCATGGCAGTGATGGCACCCCTGAATTATATTGTTATTTATTTATTGTAACCCTGTTCCATGACATTGAAAATAACTTTATACTCGTACGTTTAACCACTTGAACCCAGGTACATAACGCAGGGGCGCTGGAAGGTATTTATACCAGGGGGGGCTGAAGGGTGGGAGGGAAATCAAAAATGTCGGGTCTTATTCGGGTATAATTGGCCTAATAATGACTTAGTTAACCTAGTTAACCGAGTTAATCATAATAACAGTATGTGACTCTTATTGTGTTGTTGTTTGGGTTAGATTTATTTAAACCTGGTGCAGGTGAAAGTAAAACTACAATAGGTTTTTACTGTCTTGTCATGTTGCGTCTATCTGTCAACTCACTTGCTGTGCATTCTGCATTCAGCACGCTCCGAAATAGACATGTCAAAAAATTCTCCTCTCCACCAGCAGGTGGTGTTGGAGCACCCTCCGCACCCCCCTTCCAGCGCTGATGAAGCAACGTGACATGATGTGAGCTTGTTGATGGGTATTTTGTTAATTATGATTTATTGTTTCATATTTTATGTTCACATCTTATTACTATGTTAAAAAATACCGTGTAGATCTTCTTGTATCTGGTGCACAGGACTGCCCTGTCTCCCAGTGATGTCATATCAATATTTGCGTGTGTATTAATTCCACTATCAACTGTCACCCACTCCAGATTGACCATTGTACCAAAGGGAAATAAGATTAAATGGATATCAACATGACAACTGTGGCCTTAAAGATGAGGCTAAACATACACTCTCACCCCATGAGATACTGAGTCATTAACAGAATCCTAATCACGGAACGTGATTAAAGTAAAAAAACAGGATTCAGAGGATCGGACAGCTTATATGACACCTTACTCTGATGGGACCTTTCAACCTATTGAAATGTGACAGCTGAATTCTGAATCTATGACATATTTTTCAGTATATATATATATATGTTTGTGCAAAATGATGTGACTTTCATTCAGAGCACTCTCCTCTATTCTTTACATTTGTACACGCTCTGGATCTGAAGAAAACTAAAGATAACTTAGAAATACTTTAAGAACTTGTATCTTGTGTCAAAATCCTTTCAGGTCTTTTGCACTACTCTAAGTTTCTCTAGAGTTCATCTTTTGGCGTTTTGATACTTTGGGTTCTCACTTTTCCAGTGAAGATTTACAAGGTTGAGGTATCTGGTCGTTTTGGCTATTTGAATACTGAATAGCCTCACTCAGATTTATATCTGTCAACTTGGTACTGTAATTCTGCAAACTGTTAATACATATTTCAATCAATCAATCAAAAGCACCCCTGTCCCCTGGACTTGCAGCCATTAAGGCACCCACCTTACATCATATAAACTAAAGTGTACATGATGTGAACATGCACGGTTGACATTATCAGGCTAAATACATTCTTAAACTTCTTGTTTATGCACCCAAATGACTGGATTGTGAATGTGCAGGTAGCAACTTTTGTAGCAATGGTAGAAATATTAGACCCCAATTGTCAGATAAGCATGTTCTAATCATGCATAATTTACTGTACTTAAAAACATACATTTTCCAAATAGACCCATTTCACTTTTTGTCCACTCTTCCTTGGTGCTCACCTATCTGTTACCTCTGTACTGATTGTGCCCCCCCCTTCCCCCCATATGCTATAAAACAGCCCAATCAATATATCAGAGAGCAGCAAGCATGTCACAGGAGCAGGACATACAACCAGAGGCAACCGATGAGGCGCTCATCATGAGTGTCAGCCGGCACGAAATTATTTATAACTTGGGTCATGCAGAATATAAGAATACTATTAAAAAAGAACAAGCTTGGCGTCTAATAAGTGCAGATTCAGGCTTTGAAAGTAAGTATATGTAACATTTACCAAAGACTTTGATCCATATTCCATAGACCATGTGGCTGCACCTATGTTGGTTGAATGTGCTATTCCCGTCTAACCTCCCAATGTTGCTATTGTTTGGTAATTGTCATTGCTGCAATGTCAAGGAGTGAATCATGTAACAATAATTATACCCAGCATTACAAAGTTGCAAGTACACATGCATATAAACAACTATCATGTACTGTCAATGTTCTTCCTATACTCATGAAACTAGAACACACAAATTACAATGATGTGAAGACTTTTATTTTCGATACAGCAGCTGTATCACAGCAGATGATGGATCCCAAATACCACCAGTTAATTTATACTGTATGTAGTCAAAGACTGACCAAAGATAATACATTATGAAATTATATAAAATATTGGACCAAATATTTGTGGCCACTATACATACAGAATACTGTCAACATACACTGCAGTGTAGCTTGAAAACAACCAACGTGTACATGACTTCATCCTGTTAAGATATGAAGCAGAGATGGTTGCTGTTGAAGGGTTCAGGTTTCCCAAAATAGAATCTCAAACTAAGAATCTCCATGGTATTGCCTTAGCCCATAAATGAACAATTTGAATAGGACAGAACACAAACTATTTCTACTTCCATCTCAAAATGCTTTTGGTGTCCGCCACATACAGTTAACAGGTGCAAATCACGATGGAAGTCCATCAAGGACTATTATCGCAAATTGAGGATGAAGGAGCTGAAGAAGGCAAGCGGGAGTGCAGGGGGAGCCCCTAAGACTAAATGGATGTATTTTAGGATCTTACATTTCCTAGACCCATTATTGGAGCCTAGGAAAACCACCTCCAACTTCAGCCGGACGTCTCCAACTGCAGGTCAGCATGTGCTTACTGAAAGATTGATTGAATGACATCATCATTGCCATTGTGGAGGACATCAGTTGTCATAGCTGTACCTAACAAATGTTTGTACCTAACTTTAAAGGGAGCAGCCAGCAGCAGGCGGAGGAGCAGCACATTGATTCCAGCCCTGCTGAAAGTGGTAAGAGATACATATCAGTCAGACTGTTTACAAATACAACAACAAAATCTTTGTGAGATATGTTCAACAGTTGCTCTATAATCCAGAATAGTCTCCCCCTTTACACTGCACAAATAAAGAGGAATGATTATGCCAATGTCTAATATTACAAATCCCCAACTGTTTTATATTGGACTTCCAACATGGCAAGGTAAACTACACAACCCAAACCTCTACTCAAGTCTAGTTGTGCTTTACAGTTTACAAATCTAACAAAACGATTGAACCAGTGTAAGACATGTTTGATTATTACCCAATAGTATTCGTGACCATGCCATCACTGCCGGTGGCACACGGGGGGAGTACTGGTGTACACCATGTGAGACCACCCACTCCCATAAGTGCTGATTTCTATATTTGGCCCAAATATAAATCCACTCCTGCTCAATATAACACATCATTCAATCTTACTTCATAGACCGCCCAGGGAGTCCAGCAGCGCTGGGAGCCCCGGGTGCCTCTGGTCTTCAGCGTCCTCCTCCTCCAGGATTTTCTGCAAGTGGTAAGACATTCAGATTTGACATGGTAGTTCTGAAATACAAGACAAATCCACTCCTGCTCAATATAACACATCATTCAATCTTACTTCATAGACCGCCCGGTGAGTCCAGCTGCAGAGCTGGGAGCCCCGGGTGCCTCTGGTCTTCAGCGTCCTCCTCCTCCAGGATTTTCTGCAAGTGGTAAGACATTCAGATTTGACATGGTAGTTCTGAAATACAAATACAAATCCACTCCTGCTCAATATAACACGTAATTTACTTACTTTATAGTCCACCGCGGGGCAAATTCAAATCTGGGGGTAGCAGCACGGGGACCCAGAGGTCCCCCACCACCAGCTGCTCACCCTGTGGCAGGGCCCCCTACTTCTAGAAGTGGTAAGAATTCAGACCTTACATGAACGTTGTGTGTAATACCATCCTAAATCAAGCTCTGTAATACAATACAAAATCCAGTGCAGCTCAATATTGCAATATTGCTCAATGTTCAATGCTTTAACGTAATAAATAGCATCCAGTCGAAGGAGGGCCAGGAGCACTGGACATGAGGAGGCCCAGCCGCATGACGCCCCAGCCCCAGAACCAGACGCATTTGAGCAGTGGGCCATAGCAGAGCTCCAAAACAGAGATGGGGCAGCCCATTTTGGACTCTATATAGCCAGCCAGCTCCGGGACATGGATCCCGAAACACGCATGCGAACGGAGATGGAACTGATGCGGGTGGTGTTCAGGGCCAAATTTCCTGACGCATTATAGTTTTCTTTTCTTTTTGCTTTTGTTTTGGTTGTGGCAGGCCAAGTCAATGGCCAAAGGTCCCTTTATTTTTTTCATTTTTCATTTCAGCGGATGAGCCGTTTAGGAAAACAATAAAAATATTTGAAGACTAGACAGTTTCAGTTTGATTTGCTTGTGTGAAGATTGACAGATGTTACAAAACTGATGGGTAACACATCAGTTTTAAAGGTTATTTTTGTATGCCTCTGGTCTTGTATGCCGATTAAAACCCAGAAGAACGCAGATTTGTCAGAAATCTAGCCTTGAACAATAGTGGGTGTCAACTATTTCAATACTCTCACGTCATGTTTGTTGCTCAACTTAGTGCTTAACCACTTAAACCCTAGTCTAGTCTTTGCCAAAAAATAGCCGCTCTACAAGCTCACAATGCGTTGCATTGTAAACTTGTAGATGCTTGTAGAAGCTATTTTTGTCTAATGTTCCCCCAGGCTATAGACTACTATGGGTTCAAGTGGTTCAAAAAAGGACTGTTATTCAAAGGCTAGGATTATGACCCACCACAGTGGCGTCTGATTAGAACCTGAGCCGGGATGTTTAACACGTGTCATTGGAAAGATGGTGTAAGGAATCTAGTAAAGGTACCTGGAGTGGTCAGATACGTTGGCTCGTATGGGCTGAGGTGTGCTTGATCGTGATTGTCTATACTGAAGGTCAAAGGTCTTTAATGTAGTCTTGAAGAGGTCGGTGTCCTGTCTTGGACAGTCCCCAAGATCCTGGGACTGTTGTTGGCTATCTAAATGGATGGATGGTCTTGTAGATTCTTGAGTGTGTTGGTTGAAATATTTTATACAAGGGGAGGTCTGCTCCTTTTATACTATTCTGCTGAAGTTGTTTACTCATCCTGTTGATGTGAGAGGATGTGTTGTCTTCTCTATGTATGGAGATCCAGCTGATGAACAGTCAGTAATGTCGAGGTTAGTCAGCAGTTGGTACTTTAAGGTAGCTAAATTCACACTGACATGACTAAGAAGATGACAGAATTAAATTGGAAATCCAAATGTGTTGCATTGGACTTTTTATTGGGCAGCCCTTTGAAGCAGTCGGAAGATTAGAATGGTGCTGTATGCTTGTAGTCTTGAACAGAACCTTGACTTGCAGGAGGGAAGCCAGGCGGTGAGGCAAATGTCTGTCGCTCTCACTAAATTCCTTCTGGGGGGTGAGGAATGAGGATGCTTGCTCAGTGGGGACACTGCCCCAAATGTGTTACTTGCTCATGGGGACACTGCTCACTGTCAGTTAAAGAGGTTTAGACTGGTGCAGGATCACCAATGTGTCCGTACTAGGGCTGTCAACGTCGATTAATTGCAATTAACTCACTGTTATGTTAATCGCATAATTAGCCTATTTGTTTTAGATATATGGCCTACATATAGTTTAGGACACACCTCTCCATGTCCGTCAGCATGCTCCTTCCCAGCAAGCACGTTCAGGCCCAGAATAGATCACCTGATTTCAACCTATCCGTATCTGTATATAAAATCATTATTTTTAATATTGTTCCTTTTTTTCCATTGCCCACCAGACCTTGTTACTTCTGGAGAGTATTTGTCATTGTTCCAATAATAATAAAAACATGCATTTTTGCATAAAGCAAATCATCTGTCTACGCCCACAGTGATGATACAGGTGTGCCAATATATCAATATTACGAGATATCGCAATACTTCCTCACGCAATGAATAATCGATACACTGTTACAGGTAAAATGGGCCCAACTTTAAAATACATAAAACAAGTTGGTGATGAATACCTGGAATCGGTCCAGGTTCATTGCATGTTATGCTCAGCACATCTTATTTTGTTTGTTTCTTGTCAATTACATTTTCACTACATATTTTAGGGGTGGATTGATTAGTTAGTACTAGTAGTGCCCATTGTTGTGGACAGACAAGTTGTAGACTAGTTATTTTACTGTTTGGGGGAGGCACGATTCATGTACTTATTGGCCAGTTTGTGACTGAGTATTCCAGATCTTTGCCTTTTATGTTTTTTGCAATCTCGCAATATATAGAACATCGTGATATCGTTATCGAGGGTCTAATATCACCATAGTATCATGAGGTACCCATATCACCACCCCTAGTTGATGAGAGCATTAACAACTTGAAAAAATATGCGATTCATGTGTGATTAATCAGATTAACCCATTCAGGACGGGAACCCCTTTTACAATTTACAATTTACAATTTAGGCATTTAGCAGACGCTCTTAATCCAGAGCGATTTACATTAACACTTTAACTGCTACAGGTTCTAGCGGACCATGGCTTACTGGTGCTGAGGGGTTAACATGGGCTTTTTGAACTTTTTGGGGGGCCCACAGCGAGGGGCCTCTTATAGCGAGAATCACACCGCATAAATCAAAAGAAAGCCCAACTTGTCCACTAATTAAAAAAAAATAATATATGATTCTACCATCTTTCATTCTGGAGATATTGACCTTTTTCTAACACCTGCTTTTGCCTGCACGCTGCTCGTGAAAAAAAACAACAGAGATATGGAGGCTTGAAGTTGACAGACATTTCAGTTCAGTTTTTTTAGTTCAAAAGACCGATATAAAATTGAGCACAAATAATATCCTATACAAACCATATACCGAATGAAAGCCCTGAATGTCTACTTTTAGGAGGAAAACAGTACACATTGTACACATATACAGTTTTGACAGTAATTGGTCATTGAATTCAGCTTGTGCCCACCAGAGATAACTTCATAGAAGACATGGACCTGAACTGCTCAATATTCACAAAATAAGGCCTATAGCAACATATACATACTATATACCGTATGAAACATAAGACTCTCTGCTTTCATAAGAAAAATACTTCTACTGTAATAATAAAAATCACACCCCTGTGAAGTGAGCGGTGCAACTCTGTTCTCTACTTATTCACTACAGCTCGCTACACGGATATACGGACTGAGTCATGTAAACCCATTTACAGTTTGGTCTGTGAACTTCTACTGTAATAATAAAAATCACACCCCTGTGAAGTGAGCGGTGCAACTCTGTTCTCTACTTATTCACTACAGCTCGCTACACGGATATACGGACTGAGTCATGTAAACCCATTTACAGTTTGGTCTGTGAACTTCTACTGTAATAATAAAAATCACACCCCTGTGAAGTGAGCGGTGAAACTCTGTCTTGTCCCATATTCTTTGCACTATGTACGGATTGAGGCAGAAAGTCATGTAAACCTTTTTACAGTTGTCTGTAAACTTCTACTGTAATAATAAAAATCACACCCCTGTGAAGTGAGCGGTGCAACTCTGTTCACTATATACGGACTGAGGCAGAAAGTCATGTAAACCCATTTACAGTTTGGTCTGTGAACTTCTACTGTAATAATAAAAATCACACCCCTGTGAAGTGAGCGGTGAAACTCTGTCTTGTCCCATATTCTTTTCACTATGTACGGATTGAGGCAGAAAGTCATGTAAACCTTTTTACAGTTGTCTGTAAACTTCTACTGTAATAATAAAAATCACACCCCTGTGAAGTGAGCGGTGCAACTCTGTTCACTATATACGGACTGAGGCAGAAAGTCATGTAAACCCATTTACAGTTTGGTCTGTGAACTTCTACTGTAATAATAAAAATCACACCCCTGTGAAGTGAGCGGTGAAACTCTGTCTTGTCCCATATTCTTTTCACTATGTACGGATTGAGGCAGAAAGTCATGTAAACCTTTTTACAGTTGTCTGTAAACTTCTACTGTAATAATAAAAATCACACCCCTGTGAAGTGAGCGGTGCAACTCTGTTCTCTACAGCTCGATATACGGACTGAGGCAGAAAGTCATGTAAACCCATTTACAGTTTGGTCTGTGAACTTCTACTGTAATAATAAAAATCACACCCCTGTGAAGTGAGCGGTGCAACTCTGTCTTGTCCCATATTCTTTTCACTATATACGGATTGAGGCAGAAAGTCATGTAAACTTTTTTACAGTTGTCTGTAAACTTCTACTGTAATAATAAAAATCACACCCCTGTGAAGTGAGCGGTGCAACTCTGTTCACTATATACGGACTGAGGCAGAAAGTCATGTAAACCCATTTACAGTTTGGTCTGTGAACTTCTACTGTAATAATAAAAATCACACCCATGTGAAGTGAGCGGTGCAACTCTGTTCACTATATACGGACTGAGGCAGAAAGTCATGTAAACCTTTTATTTGCAGTTTGGTATGTTTGGTAAGTTTATTTGCAGTATCGTACAAAATGCCCACTTTATATCAGTGGGTCCCTTACTGCAATAATCATACAAAATGCCCACTATATATCAGTGGGTCGCTTACTGCAATAATCGTACAAAATACACAATATAAAGTTCAGTCAAAATAAACATAAAAAACACAACAATATAAAGTTCAGTCAAAATAAACATAAAAAAACACAACAAAATTAAACCTTGTACAACCTACTGGTGTGGTACTTGTGGTAACAAGTACCACTATGCAGGGGCACCCCACAGGCTTTGCACATGAAGCTCGTCTCATGCCGCTGACCCCCAACGCTGCAAACCCGACACCGCCTTTGGGGTGTCTTTTTGCGGCTGCCTGGGGCTTTGGGGATTCTAATCAGCTCATGGTTTCTAAACTGTACATCGAGCCTGCTGTCAGGGTCTCTGCGTGGTGGCCTAGAGGATCCCCCCACTGCACCCACCCTCGCTGACCTTTGGGCTCTTGGGGCTCCCCCCCCCCACTGCACCCAGCGGCTCTCCAGGGGCTTCCTCCCCCCCCACTGCACCCAGCGGCTCTCCCATCTGCTCCCCCCCCTCTGCACCCACCTCCCCCTCTGCACCCACCTGAACCTCCCGCAAGTTGCCCCATTCCCTGATGATGCTGACCAGGAACGATAACAGAGTCTTTCTTTTGGGGGTGCCCCTTGTGGCGACTTTGAAGAGAATGAAAGAATTATACATAGCAATGCTGAACATAAACTTTTTAGACCACTTGAATGTTCTGCGTGTAAACGGGTAATATGAGATCATCTGGTCTAATTTGTCGACCCCGTTCATGTACTGGTTGTACGCTGCAATGGATTGAGGCTTTATGAGCTCTCGTCGGACCGCCCTCCCCTTTTCCCTCTCCAGGACCGTGACCATCTTGTTGTCATGTACAGTTGACAGAACCTTGACAATGTTTTTGTCCCGCCATGCAATTATCATTACATTATCTTTATGGCGCATTATCCGTTCTCCAGGTGCCAGCTGGCTGAGGGTAACATCTCTAATGGCAGGAGGTTCTCCCCGGTTTTTCCTTAGAGTCCCACAGACATGCGTTCCCAACCGTCTAAGATTATTGCACATTTTTACACTGTTATAATAATTGTCCATATACAATATGTAACCCTGATGTGCCAAGTCAGCCATCAGGTGTTCAACTGTCGGAATCAAGGGCGACTTTTGCCCTACATAGGGTTTAAGGCTATAGCAGTAACCTGTCTTGCTGTCACAAAGCATGTACGACTTCAGGCCATACTTGGCTTAAGGGGGTTGTAAACCCTGAAGGCCAACCTACCTCTCCAGAGCATCATTCCTTCATCTATAGAGATGTTCTGTGCTGGTGTGAACATGTCCTTGAACTTGGCCAACAAGTAGTCCAACACTGGCCTCACCTTGTGCAGCCTGTCCGCCGGGTCCCCTGCCGCATTGTCTAAAAAATGAATGACTCTTAGCAGCAACTGGAACCGGTCACGGGCCATGGTCCGGTTGAAGAAGGGGGTTGAAAGAACCTCGTCGGTGCTCCAGTACAGCTCCAGGCGGGGCAACTTTATGATGCCGGTCAGGAAGTAGAGCGCCAGAAAGTTCTTGAGCTCCGTTAAGGTGACCTCTCTCCACCGCCACACTCTCGAGTGGACCTGCTCGACAGGGACCTACAATTTAAAATTGACATTTAGTATATAGATAAAAGGAAGGGAAAAAGAAAAAAAAAGAAAAAAAAAAAAAAAAAAGGAAAGGTGTATATATATATATATATATATATATATATATATAAAAAAAGTACTGTCATAGTAAATTTACATTTATAATCAAATGTGGTGCATAGTAAACTAGGGTCACATGCAAAACTCACCCAAACCAGCAGCAGCATCATCAAAGGGTGATGGCCGGTCAATGTCATCTGCTGAAATGAAATCCCATATCAAAATATGTACATCAAATCAATTTTTATCTAAGTGACTTAGTTACAATAAGCACAGATATAAAATGCAGATATTGTTAGCATGTTAGCCTGCATAGAATGTCAGTACAAGAGTACATGTGTTTGCATTGTGAAATTGAATTGACATTGTAATTGAATGTGGTGCGTAGTAAACTGGTATCACATGCTAAACTCACCCTGTCCGTGTGAAACGGCAGCAGCAGCCCTGGACAATGGCTGTGATAATGGGTCATCAGAATCAGATATGGCTGAAATAAAAATCACAGTAAAATATCAAAATATGTACATCATATCAATTCTATTGAAGAGACTTACAATAAGCACAGGTATCAAATGCAGATATTTTAGCCTGAATATAATGTCACTACAATAGTACATGTGTTTGCATTGTGAAATTGAATTTACATTGTACTGGATGTAGTGTGTAGTAAACTATGATCACATTCTAAACTCACCCCATCCGTGTGGAACGGCAGCAGCACTTCTGGAAGGCTGGTGGTGGTCATCATCAGACAGGGCTGAAATTATATCACAGTAATATTATCAAAATGTGTACATGAAATCTATTGTATCTTATCGACTTAGTGTTATTATATGGCCTCAGCTGCCTGACCTGACTCAGTGACAACCTTTCTGCATAACCATATTGATAACCATGACATGAAAACAGAAAACTGTCAGGAAAAATGTCAGGCAGCTGAGGCCAATATAACACTAAGTCAATAAGGTACGGACAGAATGAGCAGGAACACGCATGCATATCATATAGTACATATATAGTGCTATAATCGAAGTGTTTGAATGAAAATGTAGAACATTTTGTTCTCATACCTCCATGGGGTGCCTGGGCAGACTCACCCATCTCCTCGTCTGAGTCTGAAAGCCACTTGTCTGAGTCTGACTCGTGGTCTGACCTGCCTGAAAACATAATCAATATTACAATGTATTCACTTACTATGAGACCTAGCAGATCATGTCTGTCTGTCTGTCTGTGTGTGTCCCCTTTGTGCCCATATATGGAGCCGAGTGATTTGTGAATCACTCGGCTCCATATATGGGCACAAAAGGGGCCAGGTCCACATATACAGTAACAGCGGGACAGACACACAGACAGACAGATAGACATGTGTACGAGCTGCGTTCGCAGCTGAGACCCTGCAGATCATGTCTGTCTGTCTGTGTGTCTGTCCCGCTGTTACTGTATAGAAATAAATGATTTGGATTATGTAACATCTGCACGACAATATAAAAAAAATCATCCATGCATCCCATCCCATCCCATCCCACCAGCGGCAGTCTGAGATGGAGGGATGACTATGTCACTACAATAGTACATGCGTTTGCATTGTGAAATTTAATTTACATTGTACTGGATGTAGTGTGTAGTAAACTATGATCACATTCTAAACTATTGTTAGCTAAATACTGAATCGCGTTTTGTTACTGTACTTTCTAATCTACTGTGAGTGAATCCCTGAGACCCTGTTGCATCTGAATCAAATAATTATAAGACGAAAATATCTAATGTATTGTTAGCGTGCGTCTGTCTGTGTGTCTGTCCCGCTGTTACTGTATAGAAATAAATTATTTGGATTATGTAACATCTGCACGACATATAAAAAAATGCATCCCATTCATCCATCCCATCCCATCCCACCAGCGGCAGTCTGATTCTAAACTATTGTTAGCCTGAATATAATGTCACGCATGCTAGCATCCCATCATAGTGATGGAGGGATGACTGGATGCTAGCATGCTAATAGTACATGCGCATGCTAGCATCCCATCATAGTGATGGAGGGATGACTGCCACCAGCGGCAGTCATCCCTCCATCACTATGCTAGGATGCTAGCATGCGCTCATCGTGCCATCCTAACCCCGCGTCGCCACCAGCGGCAGTCATCCCATCCAGAGATGGAGGGATGACTGCCGCTGGTGGCGACGTTACATGCAGATGTTACATAATCCAAATAATTTATTTCTATACAGTAACAGCGGGACAGACACACAGACAGACGCACGCTAACAATACATTAGATATTTTCGTCTTATAATTATTTGATTCAGATGCAACAGGGTCTCAGGGATTCACTCACAGTAGATTAGAAAGTACAGTAACAAAACGCGATTCAGTATTTAGCTTAGCAGTAAACTAACGTGGCATACAACAATTTATAACAAAAAAAAAACTAACGTGGCATAGGTCCACAGTAAAATTGTAAAATGGAGGTTCTTTCTTACCGCCTTCCTGGTCGTACTCGTCCAGGTCTTCCCTGGTGGGGCTCCAGTCGTCCTCAAAATCAATGACGTCCTCCTCGTCCTCCTGATCACTTTCTCCCGGGGAGAGAGTGACGGGAGACGGCGGAGGAGCTACCGCAGCAGCCGCTGCAACGCGGGATGACCGACGTGGTGGTGGTGGTGGAAGGGGGACCGCCGCCGCCGCCACATCTGCCTCCAAAGGCTGCTGCAGGCTAGGGCCAGCCTGGGTGTCCTGCTCGAAACCAGAGGCCTCTGGTTCCGAGTCGGTCTCGTCCTCCACCTTGTTAGCCATAAGCCACTCGGCGATCGAGGGCTGACCGGGAAGGGGACATGGGGGGCGCCTGCGTGGCATGTCGCAAAATGGCGACGGACAACTACTAGACGCGGGGAAAGGGTAATCGGGAGACACAGACAAACAGTTCACTAAACTAACACTAACTACACTTCACTAGACTGACAAAACGAACAAAACACTGAACACTGATCCCTAAATCCTACTATTACTACTAACTAAAAACAAAACCTAACTGGAAAAAACTAACTAACGTGGCCTATACTATGGACGTATGCTAATGGACGTATACTACTCTAAACGGACGGACTACTAAACGGACAACTAAAGACTAAACGGACGGACTAAAGACTAAACTATACCTATATAATAATAAACTAATCTAATAATATATACTAAAGGACTACTAAACGGACGACTATGTGATCTAAATGGACTAAACTAAATGGACGATTGCTCAAAAAACTCACTCAAACTGCTCTGCTCAAAACCGATGTCAACGTGTCTCCACAAATACTACCTACTCCCACAAGGGGAGCAGGGCATCCTGCCCTTTTTATAAGTTTCGGTCGGATGACGCCATCGGAGGGTTGTAGATCCGATCGGTGCTGCTTTTTTTGCTGTCCGGGCGCAAATATAGTTGAACTATAGTAATCAATAAAAAAACGTTTTTTGGACCATAAAACGTATAAAAACGTTATGCGCTTCTTAGGGGTGGCTATAATAAAACGTTTAAAAACGCTTTCAGCATTCTAAGTGTTAAGCAAGAACAAAAAAGCATGGGAATACATCACATAAAAACATTTATCATGAAACATGCGTAAACTAAGAAAGTAACAGTGGAATATCTATAATGAAACTATACATATAAGCTATACATCTATACTACTATGATATACATTATGTACTATGACGTGCTATGACTACATACAATGCACTTATGCTGTTTACATAACATGCTATAAGTCTGTATCAAATGCTATCTAAGTCTACAGAATTGCTATCTAAGGGGTGGGGTAAGTGCTATGGGCCATGATGGAGTCTGAAAAGGTGGGTTTTCAAACTACGGCGGAAGATTGGGAGTGATGCTGCAGTTCTGACTGCAATGGGAAGTGCATTCCACAGTTTTGGAGCCATAAGGGAGAAGAGTTTGGGACGTGTGGAGCGTTGTCCCGGCGTTTTTAGTGAGGGTACTTCCAGCTTCCCTGCGTTGGCTGATCTGAGTGAGCGGGAGGGTTTGTAGGGTTCGATCATACTTGCAAGATATGGGGGAGCCATACCTTTGGTTGCTTTGAATGCCAGCATCAGAGTTTTGTATTCTGTGCGGGCAGCGACCGGGAGCCAGTGGAGGGAACGGAGCAGGGGGGAGACATGTGAGAATTTTGGCTGGTTGAAGACCAAGCGAGCTGCGGCATTTTGGATCAGCTGGAGAGGCTTAAGTGCACATGCTGGTAGGCCAGTAAGGAGGGAGTTACAATAGTCGAGTTTTGACAAGACTGTTGTCTGGATTAGGAGCTGTGCTGATTCCTGGGTGAGGAACGGTCTAATTCGTCGTATGTTATAGGGTGTGAACCTACAGGATCGAGTGACAGCTGTGATGTGAGTTTTGAACGAGAGCTGACTGTCCAGGACAACACCAAGATTCCTGGCTGTTGGGACAGACGTTACCAGGGCGTTGTCTACGGAAATAGTTAGTTCCCGCATAGGGCAGGACTTAGCTGGGAAGAAGAGAAGCTCAGTCTTGTCTGGGTTCAGTTTGAGGTGGTTGGAGGACATCCACTGTGAGATGTCAGCCAGGCATGCAGTGATGCGCTCTTCCACCTGAGTGGCAGAGGGGGGGAAGGATAGAAACAGTTGTGTGTCATCGGCGTAGCAGTGATAGGATATATTGTGAGCAGAGATGATAGTGCCAAGGGATTTAGTGTACAGTGAGAAAAGGAGGGGACCAAGTACAGATCCCTGTGGGACCCCAGTTTGGAGGGTTCGGGGGGATGATAACAGACCTTTCCAGGAAACCTGGTAGGTCCGGTCGGTGAGGTAGGAAGAGAACCACTTTAGTGCCGTTCCACCGATGCCTAGATCCGCTAGGGTGTCTAGGAGCAGCTGGTGGTTCACTGTGTCAAATGCTGCCGATAGGTCTAGGAGGATCAGTACTGCAGAGTGGGAAGCAGCTTGGGCAGCATGTAGTGCTTCTGTGACTGCCAGCAGGGCAGTTTCTGTGGAGTGGGCCTTCTTAAATCCGGACTGGTTGGGATCCAGCAGGTTGTTCTGTGAGAGATGGAGAGAGAGAGCTGGTTGGAGACAACACGTTCAATGGTTTTAGAAATAAATGAAAGGAGTGATACCGGTCTGTAGTTCTTGACATCTGAGGGGTCAAGAGTTGGTTTCTTGAGGAGTGGGTGGGACGCAGCCTGAGGTTACTGAGGTGTTGATGATGGAGGTGATGAAGGGGAGCAGATCAGGTGCGATGGTCTGAAAGATTGGAGACGGGACAGGGCCAAGAGGACAGGTGGTAGGTCTAGAGCAGTGGTAACCAACCTTTTCAAGCCCAAGAGCCCATTTTATTCCCAATTGTAAGCCAAGATCTACCACTAAAACGTGTTAGAAAAAACACTTGTTTTTTTGCTATTTCTGACAGGCTCAATGCATGTGCACACATCCACACAAAGACTAAAGCTTAAATTAGAATAAATACTTATAGTAAGTTATATTATCAATGTCAAATAATATTAAGACAAATTAGAAATAATTAGTATTAGAAATATTTTGTTTCTCATTTCAATGAATATTCACATTGGCAGATGTTCAAATGACATAGGCATAACATGACCATATATATTTGCACAGATATGGTGACATACTCTCAGGGTCAGCCCACCTTTAATGAGACTGCTGTGACTGCACTTTATCTGCAAGCGTTTTGAAATCTGGTTCATATTTAGTGATTGCCAGTCTGAGGGTGTCATTAAGATGTGAGTCAGTCATACGAGTTCTAAACTTGGATTTTATTATTTTCATTTGTGAAAAGGCCATTTCACATAAGTACGTGCAACCAAAGTAGGCATGCAGCTTCAGTGCACACGACACAATCAGGGGATACTTCTCTGCTCACAAGAGACCAAAATTCCTTCTCTTTAGCTCTGACCTGCAGGTGACAGTCACTTACTAATCCAATAATCTCCATTTAAATATCTGAAGTTAATGCAAACACATCCTGCATTTTATCGGACAGCAGTTCAATGACAGTAGGCTCAGTAAAGAGGAAAGGGTTTGATACAAAAGCAGCTACTTGACTCATGCGTTGTACTTCAACAAGTTTTCATATTTCATATTTATCATATTTTTTGCTCTATGTGTGCATGTGTACAGAATTCAAACTGTAGCATTGATTGTCACGGACGGAAGTCATTCTTTCCCTTTGCATATGCCCTGGAGTGCACTCGCCTATTAGTTTGCATTGCAGACTGGTATATTCAGTATATTTTTCTCATTTTTATATTTTTGTTGTTGCTACGCACAGTGCGCAGCAGTTGAGGAGAACGCAACTATGCATTCCTTTAAGCAACACAACTTCTGCAGCTGCATCCATATGTTTAGAATTTGCATCAATGATCAAATCCCAATAATAAAAAATATTATAACAACGAACAACGAAAACTGAAGGAGCAGCGGCGCTATCTATCTATCTGTGTCTGCAGCCTGTCACGAGCCCCGTAATGAACGCACGTTGTTCCGTATTTTAATGTCGGGTCGGAGAATAAATACAGTATGAATGACGGCGGGATTTATTTGACAACTCTGTCCTGCTTTCTTCACGAGAAGAGAAGAGCGCTCACAGCTGCTAATATGGTACCTGTCAGTTCGCTTTACGGCTTGTGTAGTGTAGTATGTGAACCTGGGTCTGGGAAGCTCAGAGCTGCAGCCATTGGCTCATGATACGAGCACACGACCAATGGGACAGGTCATTCAGTGTTGCTAAGATACCACCCCTCCCACCACACACGCACACACACCCTTGGACGATGGGGTCTATTCTCAAACTCAGAGCCACAGCGCTCTGCTCAAAATTAATTTGCATGTGACGAGCGGCACTGACATTATTCCAATGGGTCTAACACTTCGCGATCGACTGGAAACGTTCCCGCGATCGACTGGTAGATCGCGAACCCCGGGTTGGTTACCCCTGGTCTAGAGGATGTCACTAGTTGTAGAACCTCGTCTGGGGAAAGAGGAGAGAAGGAGGACATGCATGGTATGTTGGGGTTAGTGTTGGTTGAGTCAGATGCCACTTTATGTGGGAGGGGAGGAAAGGAGCTGCTGATATCATCAACCTTCTTCTCGAAGTAGTTGACAAAAACATCAGCAGTGAGGGATGCAGGTTGAGTGTGGGGAGGGGGTTTAAGGAGGGAGGAGAAAGTGGAGAAGAGCTTCCTTGGGTTAGAAGTACAGGATTGGATTTTGGTGTGGTAGAAAGAGGTTTTAGCAGTGGTTAGTGAGTGGGCGAAGGCAGAGAGGAGTGAGTGAAAGTGGGAAAGGTCATCTGGTAGCTTTGTCTTGTGCCACTTTCTTTCGGCTGCCCTTAGAGGTGTTTGGTATTTTAAGCATTATGTTATACTTTAGCTGTTGAAAAATAGCAGATCTACAAGCTCATAGCACGGCACTCGAAAAATCATGAAAATGTGGCACAAAGCCATTTTTAAGTATTTAATGTGTAATTACCTGGTAACTACATGGCAATAGTAGGTTTTACATGGTAAGTACCCGGTAACTACTATGTAGTTATGCGGTAATTACTAGGTAAATACTAAGTATTTTCCCTGACAACTACTAGGTAATTACCCTGTATGTATAACTATTTACTGTATAATTACCTGGTAATTACATGGAACTTACCATGGTAAATGACCCACTAGTTGCCAGGTAATTACCAAGTATTTTCCTGACAACTACCTAGTAATTACCCTGTATTCATAAGTATTTACTGTGTAATTGCCAGGTAACTACCCAGTATGTATAAGTATTTACTCTGCTACCAGGTAAGTTACCCATTAGGTACCAGGTAATTACCAATTATTTTCCCTGCCCACTACTAGGTAATTACCCTGTATGTATAACTATTTACTGTATAATTACCTGGTAATTACATGGAACTTACCATGGTAAATGACCCACTATTTGCCAGGTAATTACCAAGTATTTTCCTGACAACTTCCATGTAATTACCCTGTATTCATAAGTATTTACTGTGTAATTACCAGGTAACTACCCAGTATTTATAAGTATTTACTCTGCTACCAGGTAAGTTACCCATTAGGTACCAGGTAATTACCAAGTATTTTCCTGACAACTACCAGGTAATTACTCTGTATCTATAGGTTTTTACTATGTAACTACTCAGTATTTGAAGTATTTACTCTGCGACCAGGCAAGTTACCCATTAGACCCTATAGGTAATTACGAAGTACTTTCAAACAACTGCCATATAGTTACTGGGTATTTATAAGTATTTAATGTGTACTTACCAGGTAACTACCCAGTATTTATAAATATTTACTCTGCTACCATGCAAGTTACCCAGTAACTACTAGGTAATTAACCTTTATTTATAGGTTTTTACTATGTAATTACCAGGTAACTACCCAGTATTTACTCTGCTACCAGGTAAGTTACCAATTATTTTCAACAACTACCAGGTAAGTTACCAATTATTTTCAACAACTACTAGATATAGTTACAGGGTATTTATATGTATTTACTGTGTACTTACCGTGTACCGGGTACCGTGAATTACCAAGTATTTTCCTGACAACTACCAGGTATTTATATGGTAACTGCGTTTACATGGGTACTACCCATGTAAACACATAGGTAGTTACACGAGATCGCCAGTTGTTACTAAGTAATTTCCTGACAACTACAATGTAATTACCTGATAGGTACCCAGTAAGTAAGGAGGAACTATACTGTGAAAGGAAGTGTGTTCTATTTCCATGATATTACCATGTACCTACCTGGTAATTGTAAATCATGTTCCTCCTTCATTACCCATCATGGTGTATTTTGAACAGGTTACCCGGAAATAACAGATAATAACTAGGTATTTACACAGTTGGACCACATACGTTAACAGGTAAAACCTTTCGAGTTACCCTGTAAGAAAGGTGGAACTGTACTGTGAACGGAAGCGTGGCTTATTTACATGATATTACAAGGTATTGTGATGACCCACCCTGGTGTTAATGTTGTTGTGATGACCCACCCTGGTGTTAATGTTGTTGTTCTCTGTTCATGTGCAGGAGGAGGGGACCAGCCTGCAGGGGTGTGGCCTAGATGAGGAGGCACACCTGACTCAAATTGGGCTCAGCCTATTTAAGCAGGCTGGTCGAGGCCATTTACCCTCTCTCTCCTGCCTAGGGAACAATGTCTGGTTTTTGCTCCTTTAAGTTTGTTTTGATCTAAGTTGCTGCACTTACACATACACCACACTTTCACACATCCACACATGCAATACACTACTGATCCAACTGATGACTCACACCCCCATTTTCAACTGTTAAGTATGATTTATAATTATTTGACTAATTTAAAATAAATACTTATACTTTTTTGCATTTACTCCTGTGTGTCGTCTCCCATTCTTGTCATGGTAAAGTCCGTTCATGACAAGATGGGGGCTCGTCACTCTAGTCTAGTTTGTTGGTAGAATTGGTTGTTACCTCCTGTTGGAGTTTTTCTATCAAGTGTTTGATAAACTTAGGCTTGGTTTGTTTGTTTGTTCTTAAGTGGAACAAAGTGTTTGGGACACACACATGGGAATGGGTATTTTGTTTGGGCGAGAGCAGTAGGAACTTTTTGTTTGTTTGTGTTCTCTCTGTGCAGGGTTTTGAGTTTGTAAAGGGCTTTAGTCCTTGGGGTTCCAACTCCCGGATAGCTTTTTAACAGTGGGTCTCCCTATGGGGCTCACTGTTTTTTGTTTCTGGGGTTAGACTGTGTTCCACAAAAGCTGGAATGCGGTGGTACCACTGAGCGGCCCTTGTTGGAGGGGGGGACTCGGGAGGGCCACTGAAGTCTAGGGTTGAGACAGTCAGTCAGATTTTGTTAGGCAGTTTAGGTAGGGGAGTTGGGCTCTGGGGTCTTTTGCTACTTTTGGTTAAAGCCTTGGCACAGTGTTTTTTTTTTTTGAAAAACAAAATGGGTTCTGTAGTGGAAGAATTTGTTCAGGCTCCGTCAATGGAGCTGCTGGATAGATGCAAAAAACAGCAGCTGTTAAAACTAGCAGAACACTACAACATCGTTGTTTGTGCCAAACAGTCAAAGGTTAGGGTAAAGATAGTTCTGATCGACGGTTTGGTGGCAAAGGCTGTATTAGCAGAGGAGGCGGTCCCATCGGAGGATGAGGACCCAGGTGAATTGAGGTCTGATAAAACTTCTTCTTTTTCTTCAGGGCAATTAACCTTTGAACAACAAAAGGAATTGCTTCAAATTAAACTTGAACATGAGAAAGAACAACAAAAGGAATTGCTTCAAATTAAACTTGAACATGAGAAAGAGATTGAAGGGATGAAGCAAAGAACTGAATTGAAAAAGTTGGAATGGAGTATTCATGAATCAAAGCAGTTTAATGTTGGTGCTAACCTGAAGTTACTTCCCAAGTTTTCAGAAAAAGATCCGGATTTGTTCTTTTCCCTGTTTGAACGTGTGGCAGAAGCCAGGGGTTGGTCTGATGCTGAGCGTACTCTACTCCTTCAATGTGTCCTCACAGGTAAGGCCCAGGAGGCCTGTGCTTCTTTATCGGTGTTGGATAGTAAAATATATGAGGTTGTTAAAGGTGCGGTATTACGGGCATACGAGCTGGTGGCCGAAGCCTACAGACAACGTTTTAGGGATTGGAGGAAAGAGGAAAATCAAACGTATGTGGAATTTGGGAGAGAAATGTTAGTCCAGTTTAACAGATGGTGCGTAGCATCAGAGGTAAAAACCTTGAATGAGCTTCGTGAGTTGGTTACTCTGGAACAGTTCAAAAACTGTGTGCCAGTTAATATTGCTACCTATATAACCGAGAGGAAAGTGAAAACTCCCCAGGAAGCTGCCGTTTTGGCTGACGAATACTGTTTAACACACAAAAGTGTAGTTGGTGACTGTATGCCTCAGTCTGGTGGTTCAGTTCGTACAGGAAAGTGGTTTTGGGGGCAGGGGGATTCAAGTCCTTCCAAGTCTGAACATGGTTCCGGAAAACAGGACGATCCTAATGTTTGTCATTTTTGCCATAAAAGTGGACATTGGAAAGCAAATTGTTTGGCTCTTAAAGCTAAAGAGAAGATGTTAAGTGGTGCAACAATCAAACCGTCCGCATTGGCTGCACCGGCAGTTCATTCACCGCAGCTAATGGTTAACATGGAAGGTGTTTCTGATATCATATGTTCCACTGGGGGTGACCCTATGGCCGAGTACACAGCATTCCTTTCAGAGGGTTTTGTATCACTGCCTGGTGGAAGGGCAGTTAAAGTTAACATCTTGAGAGATACGGGTGCATTACATACTTTTGTCCGTCACGACTTAATTCCATTCTCCTCCATTTCAGACACAGCCGATTTCGTTTTAATGCGAGGTATGGGTATGCAGGTAATTCCAGTACCCCTACATAGAATGAGCATTGTCTGTGGGTTGGTCAGTGGGGAGGTGGTGGTGGGAGTGCGCCCTGAGTTACCAGTGGAAGGGGTGGATATAATCCTTGGAAATTATTTGGCTGGGGATGAAGTGTGGGCTGGCGTGAAATCTCCAAATGTGGTTACCCAGGTCTCATTACGGTCTTACACAAGTACCCAACCGGGGGAAACTGAGGTTTTGCCGATGGTGGGTTCTCCTTTTCAGAGGCGCGTTATGGGTCCACTGGCAGTGAAAAAGCAAGTCTCTGAGCGGGACTATTTGATTGTGAGGCATAGAGGAAATTCTAGGTTGTGTCATGTAAATCTGTTGAAACCATACTGTGCTCGGGTGTCGGCGTCTCAAAACTCCAGTGACGTCCCTTGCGTTGAGCCTTCATTGTGCGTAGGCACGGTTGGGTGTTCTTCAGTGGGGGAGGTTCAGGGAGGGGGAGATTGGCCGGCCGATGAGGCTGGGGTACAAGTACACCTGAACAACTCTGAAGCTTTACCCAAAGTACTTGGACACTTGGATGAGACAAAAAGGAATGAGTTGGTCTCTATGGTTAATAGCTATCCTTTGCTATCTTCAGACACACGATCACGGACACCTTTGATAGGGCACGATATTGAAATTGGAGATGCAAAGCCAATTAAACAGCGTTTTTATCGTGCCTATCACCCATACCCTTTGGACATCCGGCGTATAAAAGGCCATGAAAATGTAATGGCTGACGCCCTATCGTGTGCATCCTAGGTTAGTGCTCTGATCTATTTACAGTTGAACTGTATAATATTGGTTGGTTCCTGTATGTCAATTTACTGTCACTCACCCCTCTTACAAATGCTACTGCAGGTATCATGGTTGCAGAGGTGGTGATTGGAAGGATGGGTCACCTATGATGGGTACCTGTAAAGTTAAAAGTTACGGAGTACCTGCTTGGTCTCCGCTCTTATGGGGGGGGGGGGGATGTGATGACCCACCCTGGTGTTAATGTTGTTGTGATGACCCACCCTGGTGTTAATGTTGTTGTTCTCTGTTCATGTGCAGGAGGAGGGACCAGCCTGCAGGGGTGTGGCCTAGATGAGGAGGCACACCTGACTCAAATTGGGCTCAGCCTATTTAAGCAGGCTGGTCGAGGACAAAGTACTCACATTTCCATTTCTTTATTGGAACGCAAGTCACAGGACATATGTGACAGACATGAATGATTTTGCATTCATTGTTGCATTAATTTAACAAAAAATATATAAAACATTATAAACAGGCGCATTATAAAACTTTAGAAAAACAAAGTGCAAAATGGTCACATTATAAAACTTTTTTTTGAAAACAGTGCAAAACAGTATAAACAAACAAAAAAAATTGCACTTTAGCCTGGCACATATCAGTCGTGGTAATTCACATTATCAAGTGTTTTGCAGACCAGTCTGGCCCCAAGTACTGGGTGGGTATTTTGCAGAAACCAAAAAGTGGAAGATTTCTGGATAACACCCACCCAGCACTGGCACCCACACGGGCCAGACTGGTCTGCAGAGATACTTGATAATGTGCAGTCACACGACCGGGGTGGTTTATCGGCACTTCACTTCCTTGACTTGCTTCATTGAAGCAATTTTGTCCTGGAGGGGTTTATTAGACTCTAAAAAGGCCTTGCAGACTTTAGCAAAATCAGCTAGAGTCTGCTTGCCTGTTATTTGGGGCAGTTCTCCAAATTCTGCACCTTCTCCGGCAATTAATCTGCAATTACCGCAGTCCCGGCAATCGTGTTGCGGTCAACATTCAGCACCTTGCAGGCTTCGGTTCTGCCGGAACACCTTCAAGATGACCTTGTAGCGGTGTACAACATCCTCCGGGCTCTGCACTACAAGAGAGAAAATACAAAAAGAAATACAAATGAATTTGGAATGAATAATTCCAAATGAGTAGTATATATATGACAATCAGGACGGGAACCCCTTTGGTGTTTTAAGCATTATGTCATACTTTAGCTATAGAAAAATAGCACATCTACAAGCTCACCACGCTATGAGTTTGTAGATCTGCCATTTTTGTAAAATCATGAAAATGTGGCACAACATTTTCAGAGCGAACGTTTTTAACTAAAAGCTTTGCTTCTGGGGGGTCCCTGGAACTACATATGAAAAAGGTTGAGAACCACCGACAGAAACACAGGTTTTTCAGAAAACTACTTTTTAATTTCGACGCCAGGCCGAAATGGTATTTTTGAATCCATAGTTAAATTGTCCTGGATACGGTTTCATAATTGGGCCAGCCTTGACTATGGTAAATGTAGCATCAGACTGTGAGTGGGTGGAGGGGGGAGTTATCTTAGCATTATGCCTCATCTAAAAAATAAGACACATGACCATGCTATAATACTGACATTATGTAGATGTGACTGCAGTGTAACATTTGCTTCTACTAGGATGAACATCTTCCACAACCCTTGCTAGGCCCATGTGACGGGAGTCTGAAAGCTCCCCAATGTATTAAAAGAGTGCATTTACCACATTTTGGGGACACTTAAAAATTAATTAACAAATCTGTGCATAATGGTGCTGCAGTGTGATGTAAACAGCATTGTGTTGTTACAGAAGCAATAGAAATGCAAGTCTTCTTGAGTTACCTCTCTTTCCGAAGGATGCCATTTTCTTCTTCTTCTTCCTCCTGTCATCCGTGGAGTCTGAAGATGAATTTTGTTGCTGCTGCCGCTTCTTCTTCTTCTCCTTCCTCTTCCGACCATAATCGGACTCCGAGGAGTCCGAAGAGGAGGACTCTCCATCACGCCTCCTTTTGCGTGACCCTTAGCAAATTAAAAGTCCCATTCAGGACGGGAACCCCTTTTGGTGTTTTAAGCATTGTTATATTTTACCTATTGGAAAATAGCAGGTCTACAAGCCCATAGCTTGTAGATCTGCCTTTTTTGAGAAATTGTGAAAATGTGGCACAAATCTTTGAATATATATTCTTTTAGAGTGAATGATTTTAACTCAAATCTTTGCTTCTGAGGGGGTCCCTGAAACAACATATTTTCAGATGGGTTCCTCTCCATCTCTCTCCTGTAGCCCTGGGTGCATGTATTGCAGCAACCATAACTCAAGACTAACGGATGGAACTATTGGATATAAGTTAAAAAAAAATACTCAAGTTACAATGATACGTCCACCCTGCAAACAGGACTACAAGAGAGATGGACATTCCTCCGCTGTGTTGGGGCTTCAAAGAATATCGAGCCATTTAAAAGTAATTTAAACACAAATTGTACCTTAAATTAATAAAGACTCCTTTACATGTAGGTTTTGGGAGGAACCGTCTAGTTACCTTTTGTACTTGGGGGTCCGGCCTCTGTGTAGCGAGCCTTCTCCCGGATGAAATCCCGCTGCTCTCTCAGGAGTTTGTTCTCTTTTAGAATTCGGATTTCATCCTTCAGAAGCCGGTTCTCTTTCTGCGTTTGCAGGTCATTTTTTTATTTTGGCCATGGTAGCCGATGGCCGCTGCTGAATTTCTTGAACTAAAAAAGATACAGAAAGATATATTTATTACCTAAAATGTTATTTTACCATGTTTACTCAAAACTCAAACACCTGCATGTAGGAAAAAATAAAACAGGGATGTGGGTAGGGAAACAAACCTATACCTTCACAGAGCATCATGAAGCTACCCGGACCCACCCACCACAGACATCAGAAACATTATGAAAATCACATAATTGTCTGGGTGTTCACCTGCGGCCATGCAAGACCACTGTATCAAAAACAAAGATTTGATAAAAAGATTACCTTCATTGTCAGACTCCTCCAGTACAGGAGACTCCAGTGCAGGGTTCTCCTCTGGTGGAGTCACTGCAGTCACCTTCCTTCCGCGTGTCTTTGTTGTTTTGCGAAGGCTTGACATGACTATGGGGGAAAATAAATCAAATTGACATTTTTATACGCATTTGTTGTACAGTTGAAACATAAGTCTTGAGCTGATTTTAGGCATTTCCATCGATTAACCCGTTTAAAATAGGAACGCATCTGTGTCGTTTCAGCCACTTAAACATGATGGACCATACATTAATTATTTTAATCAATTTTCAACTTGCATAATGACCCGATGATATTGATATAGCAATATAAGAAGCAGTGTTTGCCCACATTCTTCAGCAATTACAATGTCACATTCATTAATATTCACAGACTAGTGGTGCAATTGTAACTTTTCTGTGTTGACATGTGTTGTTTGGAATAACATATCATCATAGTGTATTTCAATTACTTAGTTTGATTATACTAGCCCTTAACCGTTGTGAGATATTTTCCCCGTTTTAATTCACTAATACATTCATTATTAATAATTAATGTGTCAAATTGTCAAAGAAAGACCTCCATGTTATTATGGTCAATGCCTGTGTGAGAAGTGGGAGCGATTGGTGCAGGCAGTGAGGAGCTACGGCGGTGTTTCTGACACACAGACAGACACACACTCAGACATTGACTGAATTATAGTATGATGATTATCTCACACAGGGGAAAAGCCCTTTATGTGTACAGTTTGTGGCAAAGAATGTAGTCAAATGAGTAATCTAAAAACCCATATGATGACTCATACAGGGGAAATCCCTTTACGTCTACAGTTTTTGGCAAGGGTTGTACTCTTAATGGGGATTTAAAATTACACATGATGACTCATACAGGGGAAAGACCCTTTATGTGTACAGTTTGTAGCAAAGAATGTAGTCAAATGAGTAATCTAAAATCTTTATAATCTTTATAACATATTATGACACATACAGGGGAAAAGCCATTTGTTTGTACAGTGTGTGACAAAGGCTTTAATCAAAGGGGTAGTCTAAAATTACACATGTTGACACAGGGGAAAAACCCTTTACGTGTACAGTTTGTGGCAAGGATTGCCGTCACACTGGGGAGTTAAAAGTACACATGAGGACTCATACAGGGGAAAAACCCTTGACGTGTACCGTTTGTGGCACAGTCTTTAGTCTAAAGCAGTGGTAACCAACCTTTTCAAGCCCAAGAGCCCATTTTATTCCCAATTGTAAGCCAAGATCTACCACTAAAACGTGTTAGAAAAAACACTTGTTTTTTTGCTATTTCTGACAGGCTCAATGCATGTGCACACATCCACACAAAGACTAAAGCTTAAATTAGAATAAATACTTATAGTAAGTTATATTATCAATGTCAAATAATATTAAGACAAATTAGAAATAATTAGTATTAGAAATATTTTGTTTCTCATTTCAATGAATATTCACATTGGCAGATGTTCAAATGACATAGGCATAACATGACCATATATATTTGCACAGATATGGTGACATACTCTCAGGGTCAGCCCACCTTTAATGAGACTGCTGTGACTGAACTTTATCTGCAAGCGTTTTGAAATCATATTTAGTGATTGCCAGTCTGAGGGTGTCATTAAGATGTGAGTCAGTCATACGAGTTCTATTTTCTAGATTCTAGATTTTATTATTTTCATTTGTGAAAAGGCCATTCTCTGCTCACAAGATACCAAAATTCCTTCTCTTTAGCTCTGACCTGCAGGTGACAGTCACTTACTAATCCAATAATCTCCATTTAAATATCTGAAGTTAATGCAAACACATCCTGCATTTTATCGGACAGCAGTTCAATGACAGGCTCAGTAAAGAGGAAAGGAAAGCAGCTACTTGACTCATGCGTTGTACTTCAACAAGTTTTCATATTTCATATTTTTTGCTCTATGTGTGCATGTGTACATAATTCAAACTGTAGCGTTGATTATTGTCACGGACAGAAGTCATTCTTTCCCTTTGCATATGCCCTGGAGTGCACTCGCCTATTAGTTTGCATTGCAGACTGGTATATTCAGTATATTTTTCTCATTTTTATATTTTTGTTGTTGCTGCGCAGCAGTTGAGGAGAACGCAACTATGCATTCCTTTAAGCAACACAACTTCTGCAGCTGCATCCATATGTTTAGAATTTGCATCAATGATCAAATCCCAATAATAAAAAATATAACAATGAACAACGAAAACTGAAGTAGCAGCGGCGCTATCGGCTAGTAGTCCCAACTCTGTGTCTGCAGCCTGTCACGAGTCCGTAATGAACGCACGTTGTTCCGTATTTTAATGTCGGGTCGGAGAATAAATACAGTATGAATGACGGCGGGATTTATTTGACAACTCTGTCCTGCTTTCTTCACGAGAAGAGAAGAGCGCTCACAGCTGCTAATATGGTAGCAGCCCTGTGGCTGACCTGTCAGTTCTCTTTACGGCATGACGTAGTGAAGAATAGTTGAGATGTGAACCTGGGTCTGGGAAGCTCAGAGCTGCAGCCATTGGCTCATGATACGAGCACACGACCAATGGGACAGATCATTCAGTGTTGCTAAGATACCACCACCCCACCACACACGCACACACACCCTTGGACGATGGGGTCTATTCTCAAACTCAGAGCCACAGCGCTCTGCTCAAAATTAATTTGCATGTGACGAGCGGCACTGACATTATTCCAATGGGTCTGTCTGACACTTCGCGATCGACTGGAAACGTTCCCGCGAGCTACCGGTAGATCGCGAACCCCCGGTTGGTTACCCCTGGTCTAAAGGATAATCTAAAATTTACGGCGGTGTTTCTGACACACAGACACACACTCAGACATTGACTGAATTATAGTATGATTATCTGTATTATTTACTATGTTGTGTTCATAGAATGCATTGTAACGGAACATATTTACTACATCATACCTGTAAAAAAAAACACTGCCCGTAATTTCTTCTTTTTCAAATAAAGGTTTGACAGCTACAGATCCTTTATGTTACAAGAAGCTCATCACTACACATGTGTTTCGCCTCCAGTATGGACATATTGTACTGTGAACAATACAGTGACAAGAACTGCTTCATTTTACAGTTAGTATGTTCTAGTTAGTATGGTTCCCTCCTTCCAAAGCCTGACCACGCTCTGTTAAAACCCATTCAGACCTAAGTTCGATTCTACAAATGTCTTCTAAATCCTGACAGTGAGGTTTCTCAAACAATTTCATGTCCTATTACAATATATGTAATAGGCTGCCGATCCCATCTGAAAATATGTTGTTTCAGGAACCCCGATGAAGCAAGGACATGTTATGTTTCTTTTTTGTTTTAAAGGGAGCCACTATATCAAGAGCTGACTCTAGTTTAAGATTAAAAATTTGAACCATATCATTCACTGGGGGGGTATCGGGCAGGGGGGGGGGCCCAGATCAGAGACAGTCAGACAATATATCGCCAATGATTGACACTGTGGGGGGAGGGCAAGAGTGCTGAGAGACGTTGGACCTTCCGGGGAGACCTGGGGTCTTGTTTGTAAACAGAGGGGCTTTAGGCAGGGGTTGTTTACTTTTAGCCCTGGTGGAGCTCACAATGGTGGGCTGATATGTAGCAGACCGAGCCTGCGAACGTGGAGCAGTACGGGACGGAGGCACAGGGGTGAAGTGGACAGCAGCAGGAGGGCGGGTAACAACGCGTCCGCGGCGGTCAGGGACTACCACCTCCACCTCGTTACGAAGTGAGGAGTCAACATCCCCAACAGGTCTAGAGCACGTTGTGCGTCCGCGGTGGTCAGGGACTCCCGCCTCCACTTCGTTGTGAAGCGAGGGATCAACGTCCCCAACTGGTCTGGAGCGTGTACCCGGGCGCCTGCTGCAGCTGTAGGCTGCTACCTCGCTGTAGGAGAGTGATCTGGGGTCGATCTCTGTCGGTAGAGCGGGTGGAAGTGCAGCTCTATCCCGGCGCCTAATCCTTTTTGCCCTGGGGGTGGACTGGCGATCCTCCAGGAGAGAGCTCAGTAGCTCAAAGCTGTTGCCCAGAGGAATAGGTGGTGAATCCGCTCGCAGGGTGTTTCTATGCCGATATTGAGCTTTGAGCGGTGGGCTGGAAGCCAGGCATCCGATGCAGCAGCACCAGCGGTAGCACAAGCAGGCTGTTTCGGCTTGGCGCCGAGGGTAGGCCAATCCTCCACCGTGATGAAAACGCCAGCACCGGGCAGTGGATCCACAGCCGGAGGCTCCTTAGGCAGGCCCGCGGGTTGGCAGCCAGACACGGAGTGCTCTGGAGTAGGAGAGGCTAAGTCTGAGACGGCGACAGCCATGGAGTCTAGAAAGTGCTCGTCGTCTCTTATCTGACGGAGAAGCGAGATACAGACCTCCAGTTCTTTAATTTTCTGCCCCTGATGGAGACAGCTTTCACAGTCGGAAGAGGTGAGTGATGGCATGATAGCTACAGACACCATTTTCGCTGTCGCTGACAGCCGCGGTAGGCACCGCAGTTTGTGCTGATCACAGGTGATCAAAAGGTCTGATCGTAAATGTAGTCCACTGTATTAACAACGGATAGTTGTAACAACCTTATCCCAAAAGAATGTAGTTTAAAACTGACTTAAAAGGATTAAAAATTAGGTTTTTAGCGAGACGACAGTCGGTGCTGTCAAAAACGCTCACACACGCTCACATGCGCCGACGCATAGGCTGGCGTCTGTAGTGACCACTTTCCTGGAGATAACCGTCCCCATGAGGACTCCCTCCGTCAGAACGGCTCTGTTTGACCACCAATGTAGTGCCAGCGTGCACTCCGCCGTCACCATCACCTTCGGAAAATGGCGTCTGGTGGTGGGGATGCGCAGTGATCGCATCCATCTCTGAAACGGCCTCATGTACAGCCTGCCTAGGCGTATTAGGGAAATGGCGGACGCCATTAGGCCCGCCATTCTCAGACATGTGCCAAAGGGAACCTTGCGTCCTGTCTGGAATAGTGCCGTGCATTTCAGAAACGACTCGACCCTGTCCTGACTGTAAAGGAACGGGAGTCTAGAGAGATGCCTATGTAGTCTATCACTTGAGTGGGCACCATCACACTCTTTGTGTAATTTATGCTGAAACCCAGGGAAGACAGAAGATCCACCACTTGTTTTGTGTGAAACAGCGCCTCCTGTGGTGACTTCGCGGAAGTCAACCAATCGTCTATATAAGTGGCTATACGGACCCCCTGTTGTCACAGGGGTGCTATCGCTGCTTGCGTGCATTTCACGAACACTCTGGGAGACAGGGACATCCCGAACGGGAGGACCATGTACTCGAACACTTTCCCCTCAAACCCAAACCGCAGAAACTTTCTGTGGGGGGGGGGATAGATGGGGATGTGAAAATAGGCGTCTTTTAGATCTATACTGGTGAACCAGTCTCCCTGGCGCAGAGAACGTACGAGGGTCGCGGCTGTCAGCATTTTGAAACGGAACGTTTTGAGGTATTTGTTGAGAGCTCTCATGCATGTCCAAGATAGGACGTAGCCCCCCCCCCCCCCTTCTTTTTTTACCAGGAAATACCTCCTGTAAAATCCCGTGTGACATTGGTCTAAGGGGACCTCTCTGACAGCTCCTTTGCCCACTAGTGATAAAATCTCGGCCCGTAGTATACCTCCGCCGCCTGTCACTTTCTCGAACGTGGGTGGTGGCTGTGCAAACTGGAGTTTGTAACCTCTCGCGATAGTCCGAAGGATCCATGGCGAGGCACCACACTGTTCCCATTGAAGGAGACACTTTGTCAGGGTATTTAGATTCTCCAATGCCGTGGGGTCTATCGGCGGTGGAGTAACAGTGCCCCCTACTGGGCTGGAGGTGTGATGGCCGTGGCTTTTCTGTGCCAGAGATCTCTCTCCACCGGTCGCGCCTGTGCATGATGCAATGGCGCCCTCTAGTGGTGGAGAGGAAATTTGTCCGTGATATTCGTCGGGGGCTTTCGGATCTTTGATGCTGGATATTGGCCTGTCGAGCAGCAAGGCGCGGATCAGACCCGTGGTGGGGTGGACGTCCAGCCACGTCGTCCTTTCCTGGACGACAGCGGCCGACATAGCCCGGCCCCCAGCCTCCGTGATGGATAGCCTAATCGCTTCGTCGTTTAGGCGCCTCGCTTCCACCACCTGATCCTCTGTGAGGGCATTGTGGGATCTCAGTAGTGCCTGCAGGGAGCCCTGGATCAGGGACCCTGCATTCAAAGCCTTTCCTTGCGTCACAAGGTGGCCAGCAAAGCTTTTCTGTCTTTCTCGTCGAGGAAGGCGGGAGGCTTCCCGTGTGGGTGGAAAGGATCCACTAGATATCCCGCCATGTCTCGGGAAATGGCGGGGTTACCAGTGAGGCCTATTCCAAGGCAGGCTTCTCGGTGTCCAGAGAGAAAGCGCCTCTGTAGCCTGGTGCCTCCGGGGCATTGGGTGCGCTCCAGGAGTGGGTTAATACCCCTCTAAAGCCCAGTGCGAACGGCAGCATTTGTCTGTCGGGGGCCCGGGGAGGTGGTTGTTCCATGCCCTGCTATCCCTGGTCGTCGGAGAGCATAACCCGCTCAGGCGGGGGGCCATGTTCGCTGGCATCGGTCCTTCTTCTTCTTTCGTGTATCATCAGGTGGCCAACTCAGTGTTATGCAGCCATGCCCTCGTCTCTGGTCCTAGGTCAAAAAGGCCAGCTTCTGAGGGTGGGCTGTATAGGGGGCAGTCTGTGATAATGTGCTCGGCAGTCTGTTCAGGCTCGCCACACTCGCACGCCGCGCTCTCCGATAGGCCCCACTTCTTCATAGATGACTTGAAGCGTCCCACGCCACAGCGCAGACGGTTCAGCGAGGTCCATAGATGGCGTGGCAGGTCTTCTCCATTATCGCCACCTGCTGGGTCCCGGATGTGTTCCGGGATGGCCCGGCCGTCTCCCACGACTGTTTCCAGGATGCTGCCAGCCAGGCGTCTCTGGACAAGTCCTCAGGAATTGACTGTAGCATTTCTTGAGCTGCCTCGTTGTAGGGATGGCGAGACTTGAGCCTGCCTGGTGGTGCCGGTGTTGTTGTGGCTTTGTGCAAGATGTGCCAGTCGTATTTCTGGGCTTCTCTTGCCAGGGCTAGCGTAGCCGCATCCCGTCGGAGACTGGCTACAGCAATTCCAGCCAGGACTGGCAGGTAGGACACCGGTGTGGGTTTCAGACAACCGTTTACTATCCGGAGGGTGCTGTTAATGACAGTATCTACTTTGTTTACATGTGGGCTTCTGCTCCAGGCAGGGGCGCAGTATTCTGCTACGGGTAGGACCAGGGCTTGTGTGGATATGCGTAGGGTCTTAGGGGAAGCTCCCCAAGTTGAGCCCGCCAGGCGACGGATGAGCTAGACCCTTCCTGTTGTCTTGGCCTTCACTTCATCCAGGTGTTGCTTGTAGGACAGTGTCCGGTCCAAGCATACACCAAGGTACTTGGGGGCTTGCTGGAACTCCAGGCGGTTGTTGCCAACATAAACGTCCAATTCTCTTCTAGCTTCCCGATTGTTGAGATGATATAATGCAGATACTGTTTTGCCCATGCTGAGCTGAAGGTGCCACTTCTGGAGGTAGTCTGCCAGGATGCCCATGTCTCGGTTGAGGCCATCTTCCATCGCCTTCCATTTTGGACGTCGAAGAATGATGGCCAGGTCGTCTGGCATCGGTCCGAAGCTGATCTATACAGAGACAGCCGTTCCCCGTCGCTCTTAGAGAGCGCCGTTGTGGGGACGGCGATGGCCGGGGCTTCCGCGGCGTCCTCGTCACCGAGAGCCGCATTCATAGCGGCTGAAACCGCCGCAGGCTCAGGCTCCGGAGCTTGCTGGGGTTCCATTTCCCATTTCCGGATCGTCTCCACCCGCGTCGTCGGGGTACTCGACCACCACGCCATAATCTGCATAATCTTGGAGAGCTGGAAAAACGTCGTCCAGCGGGAATTCCTCCTCCATCATGTCGCCCCACCCACGAGGGACAGGTAGCCACGGGGGAATGTTTCCCTCCTCCTCGTCTACGATAGGAGCCGCGGTGTTCGGGGGAACTCTCGCCGCCGTAGCAGCAGCATAGGCGCGCGCTGCCTGGCTCCCAAGCGGGCATAGTGTTCATCGACCGCCGCTAGAGGAGATCTGTGTGACCGGGCTGGGGCGCCGGGCCACGGCTCTTGTCGTGGGCGGCGGTCATCATCATAGTCGTGTTGATAGCCATCCTGCTCGCATTGCGCCTCACACCCGCCGTTGAAGAATTGGCGGGCACGTGTTAGCCGCCGATTTATATAATAGCCGCCCAACCCCGCACACTTCGAGCATTTGCCCGGTGTTTCCACGGCGTCAATCACCGTGTTGAAGCCCGAGGCAATAGACACAGGAGTTTATCCAGGCCCCACATCGCATGTGTGCAGCCGTCCATCAGGCAAGCTTTCTGCGGCACGTTAGTGGCACCGCGCTGGCGGCCGCGTGTAGCCGCGGCGGTCTCAGCCTCCTGTGAGGACATGTTGACAACGCTTATTCAGCTGGGAAATGTCTTGGGGGTTGTCGGTTCGAAGCCTATACGGCACACGAAGCTTTGAGTAGCTTTTTATTAGTCTCTAGGCGGCTTATACAGCACAGGCGGAGAAGCTAGCTAGCAACTTGTGCTAACGTGGAGAGGCTGATAAAGCGCTCTATCCTAGTGATGCAGCACAAACTTGTGTTTTCTGGAAGTGTGCTTATACAGCACAAACCTTTTTTCGTAGTGAGTCCAATATCACTGAGATAACTTAGCTGAACCTCACGGTACAGAGCAAGAAGATACCCGTCCTGATGAGGCTAAAACTTTAAAAAGTTTAGATCAGAAAGTTACGTTTGTCAGTGATACTAGATTGACTGTTGTTGCGCAGAAGAGAAAACGGAATAATGTGCATGAGCGAATACGTGCTATTATGCCCTCGGGCGAGGGGGCACGTATTACGTCATGCCGCAAGAGTGGCCCATTCTCTTGGTTTTAATAGAATGTGAGTATATTAAAGTACTTCTGTTGTCCATGCCCAAGATTGGACGCGTCCCCTAGCGAACTGCCGAGCGTTAGATCTTCATATAACTCAGCTCCACTGGTTCATTGATTCAACGTTTCGATCACTGGGATCTTCTTCAGGAATATTGATTGGTTATAACCCATTTAGACCTGAGGATGATTCTACAAATATCTTCTAAATCCTGACAGTTTTCTGAAAAACCTATGTTTCTATGTCAGTGGTTCTCAAACTATTTCAGGTCAAGGAGCCCCAGAATTATATGTAATTGGCCGCCAACCCCCATCTGAAAATATATTGTTCCAGGGACCCTCCCAGAAACAAAGACTTGAGTTAAAAATCTTTTCATGATTTAAAAAAATAGCAGATCTACAAGCTCGTAGCTATGAGCTATGAGCTTGTAGATCTGCTATTTTTCAATAGCTAAAGCATTACATAATGCTTAAAACACCAAAAGGGTTCCCGCTTAGTAAAATGATGTCATTAAAATATAATTTCTGTTGTCATTGACAACACACGAACAAGCGTTGTGCTTGCCTCTGGAGCTGAGAGAATGCAGTGTAAGATAGAAGATAAAGTCTATGAAGGTGTGTGAGCGATGTGGAGCTTTCATCAACTCTGGTTAAAAGGATGATAGGCCCCAGCGAGAATTGAACTCGCGACCCCTGGTTTACAAGACCAGTGCTGACCACTGAGCTATGAGGCCCTGTTTATCTACCGTCATCAATGCTTACAGTAGACCATATTGTACCTGGTGTCAGTCAATAGAAGGGAGGGACCACACCCAAAGTCAGATACCAGCCCAGTGAACCATTGTTCCATGCACAGCTGTCACCGTGTCACAAATTTACCCAGGAAGATGATTCATTCATTTTGTGCCGCATCATGTGTCACATTTGAAGTCGGTGTCGCGAACGGTTCTCGAGTTGCGTGGATTGGAGACGTACACACAGAGACTTGGCGCATTTATAGATTAACAGTTTTATCCAATCCAGTAGGCAGCGGTTCTCGTAAACCTTGGATCTCTTAACCTGCGCCTTGGATTGAAATTACTAATATATTCGTCAATGGCTTTCAATGAGTTAACACATTGACCTGTTAAACCGGCGTTTTATTGCATTGTCTTTCCCTGCAATGTCTTTCCCTAAACACGCTATTTGTTTTATGCGTTTAATTTGCCGTTGTATTCTGTGTGTCTGTGGCAACAATGGAATTTTGATTAAAATGTCCACCACAAGCCAGCATGACGATGACCCCAGATTGCAAGTGATCCTTTGGACCCTTATTGGATCATGAGTCATTGTTGTCTGTCATTGTAAACTGATTGGATCATCAGACTTTATATGTAACTCTGAGAGTGTTTCTATTTCTATGTGTGAATTGGGAAACTAGCTCTGTTATGGTTACAGACAAGATTGTCAATATTTAAATACCATATTGACAATCTGGTCTGTAAACTATGGCAACACATTGGCCTTTTCTACCAGAACAGAGCTTCCCAATTCCATGTAGGAATTGTTTACATTGCCATGGAAGCAATATAAACAGCACACACACCGTATTCTGTGTGGACTTATGACTTATTTGGTTTTGAATATTTTATTTTGCATTGTTCAGATATGACTTCTGGTCTCCTTTGTTTTTGCTATAATAAACTAGGTTCAAATCTGCCAACTGCATGCTTTGCCATCATTTGAATGAGTTGCACATAGTACCCTCACCCAAGGCAGCAGTGTCTACATACTGTGCATACAGCTGTCTTGACAGAAGATTTGAATGATAACATTTACATCAATTCAGTGATCACTATAATCCATCCTCCTCTTCCCTCATGGTCGTCTGGTTTGTGTCCATTGGGTTCTCCGGGGTCAGCGCTGGAGCACTCCGTTAATCTATTGGTACACAGACAATTCAAAGTGTTTTAGATACAAAAAAATAAAAGATAAGACAATATTAAGACCATACAGGGTCCCCTGGCCTAGTGGTCCAGACACAATGCAACATATAGGCTCTGGCCTGACAGCATTTTGCGAGTTCGAGTCCCGTTCATGACAACCTTTTTCTGTGTGTGCCTGTAACTGTAACTATCAATAAAGGCACAAAAGCCAAAAACAACTCTTAAAAGAAAACAAATATTCAACAAGGTGCTCTTTGGTACAACTGGGTGACAGAATTGATGCAAAAAAGACGAGCAAGGCAATGCAATGCATTGCATTTCCAAAGGTTTAAAATGCACTACGCGTTGCGGCTAACTGCCTTCTATTATAACTGCCTTCATCAGGGTGACTGTTTTAGACACACACCGGAGAAAGGGGTCCCAAATAAATTGTCATGGATAGCAGTAAATCTAATTTCAAATTCCAGATTTAAAAAAGAACAGAGTCATCTATTAAAGGACCACTTCAACACTTTTCAACCTATCTTCATATAATAGGGCCTCGATAATAATCATGATACAATGGCACCATTTTGTTCTACTCAGTCTGTGTCTCATAGGAGGGCTGTGGGCAGTTGAGAAACCGTCCTCCAGTGATATCATCATTAGGCAGGATTCGTTTTACAAAAGTGTTTAGATTTTCGTGGGAACGGTGGCTTCCATTTTCACATTGCAACTTTTCAGGACTAGAAAGACTGCAGTTTCTATTGTATTCCCCATCGATGATGTCAATGGAGGATGAGTTTTGAACTGCCCACAGCCCTCCTATGAGGCACAGACGAGTAGAAAGAAATAGACCTATCCCAAGCCCCTCCACAAACTGCTATGGTCCAATCACAGCAAAGCATAACATGGGTTAGAGCCCGGTTTGTCTAACCGTTAGACAATCTCTCCACCAATAGTTCTCCTATATGACAAAACATTGTTTTAAAAAAGAAATGCCACGCACATATTTTTCCAGTGCATATGGCAGGCCTTGTTGTTGTATTTGGAAGAGATTTTGAAGGTCTGGTTCCAAAAATGAACCAGCATTTAATGTGTAAAATCCATGATATTTACATTGGAATGAATGAGCCTGGCTGGAAAGTGTCCAAGTGGGAGTGGCCGGGTCTTAGCTATAGGTCAATTGTGCCGTATATTCATGATTATTAGTGAGGACCTATTATATGAAGATAGGTTGAAAAGTGCCGGTCCGGGGATACGAACTAGCAACCTTCCAATATAAAGACTGCTCCGCAAACCATTCGGCCACCTCTGCCCCAATGGGAACATATCCACTTTTGTGTATTTTTATATGAAAAGTCTAATGCTTTTCTTTTCCTGTGGCAGATTTGTCTGGTCACCAAATACCACAAAACTGTGAACTGACTTCCAGACTTTTACGTGTAACAAAGTGTCTAGTTGACTAAATCAACTGTAGATTTTGTCAACAAAAAATATTATATTTAGTCAACTAAAACTACACCAAATCTAAAACATTTCAGATGACTCAAACTAAATGGAATTGTATTTAAAAGACAAAATGTGCTGTCAAAATCAAGACACTGCCGCCATCTGGTGGTTGACATCCGGCAGCGCATGGTGATGTTTGACAGCATCATGCAGAACACCTTGGGAGCACAAACAAAGATTTGTAATATACAGAGATAAACGATCTCGGAATTGGAGAAATGGACTACAAATGGTCTCCTAAGTAGTGTTGTCGAAAATATCGATATATCGATAAATATCGATTCTGAAAAATTAAAACGGTTCGATATGACTTTTCCATAGTATCAATACTATCGATACTGCAGGTGGAGCGAGATCAATTCGTGGCGGCAGCGACTCGCCACGACCTATTTTTTTACGCCATGGCGTATTCTTCATTATCCGCCATGGCAGAACAGAATCCGCCGTGGCGAGTACAGAATCCGCCGTGGCGGAGACTCGCCACGACCTATTTTTTTACGCCATGGCGTATTCTTCATTATCCGCCATGGCAGAACAGAATCCGCCGTGGCGAGTACAGAATTGCCATTGTTTTTTTTTTTTTTGCGTGCCGTGGTGCAGGTTTTATTGTCCTAGTAGTACTATTCTCGGAATTATTTCATCCTCTTGTAGCGTAAAGGTTAGCGCTCTCGCCCCTATAGTCAAGGCACTGTGCCGACCCAGGTTCGATTCTTGCAAAAAGCAAAGTTTTTTTTTTTAAAGTTCTTTTTTTACCGGTACATACAGTGTGTGTGCGTGCGTGCGTATACAGTGTGCGTGCGTGTATGCGTGCGTATACAGTGTGTGTGTGTGTGTGTGTGCGTGCGTGCTTCATCGTATTTATTATTATTATTATTATTATTAATATGCAGGTAATAATAATAAATACGATGAAGCACGCACGCACGCACGCACACACACACTGTATACGCACGCATACACGCACGCACACTGTATACGCACGCACGCACACACACTGTATGTACGGGTAAAAAAAGAACTTTAAAAAAAAAAGTTTGCTTTTGCAAGAATCGAACCTGGGTCGGCACAGTGCCTTGACTATAGGGGCGAGAGCGCTAACCGTTACGCTACAAGAGGATGAAATAATTCCGAGAATTGTACTAATAGGACAATAAAACCTGCACCACGGCACGCAAAAAAAAAATAAACAATGGCGGATTCTGTACTCGCCACGGCGGATGCGTGCGTATACAGTGTGTGTGTGCGTGCGTGCGTGCGTGCGTGCTTCATCGTATTTATTATTATTACCTGCATATTAATAATAATAATAATAATAATAATAAATACGATGAAGCACGCACGCACACACAATTTACAATTTACAATTTAGGCATTTAGCAGACGCTCTTAATCCAGAGCGACTTACATTAAGCAAGAACAAAAAGCATGGGAATACATCACATAAAGACATTTATCATGAAACATGCGTAGCTAAGAAAGTAACAGTGGAATATCTATAATGAAACTATACATATAAGCTATACATCTATACTACTATGCTACACATATGTACTATGACGTGCTATGACTACATACAATGCACTTATGCTGTCTACATAACATGCTATAAGTCTGTATCAAATGCTATCTAAGTCTACAGAATTGCTATTGACGAGGAATTTCCATCATCAAAGCTCATTTGAAGCTCATTGAATACACTAGGTTCGTCTAGACAACCTAACATCCTGTAAGAGCAACAGGACCCTGAGGACAGTCAGCTCTGTTGTCCAGGAGCCTTTTCTCACCTGTACCCCCCCCCCCCCTCTTCCTGTGTCTGCTAGCAGATGGTCACGGGCTGGGGTTGACTTCTACGTCCTGCCCCCCCCCCCCCCCCCCCCCCCCTCCTTCCCCCTCACACCTTCCACTGTCTGTAAACAAGACTCTTCTGTAGATCCACCTTGTGGGTGGGGCTAAGACTGTATATAAAGTATACCTCTGTGATTGAATTGTTATGCTTCTTGGGAGGACCGGCCTGCGAGCCAGTAGCATCCGTGTATACTGAGTGCACGTTAATAAAGAATGATCTACAAGGGAACTTGGTCTCACGCGTTTAGTGTCAGAAATCCAGCCATAACATTTGGTGTCTAGAAGTGGGATCCTGTGTCGTCTGAAACTCCGGAAGGACAGATCTAAAGAAGGAGTCAATGCTGCATCTTTGTCCATCACGTCAACGAACGGCTCCAAAGGACAGATCTACAGAAGAGTCTGCATCTATGGAGTTTCAACGCCTGGATTTAAAAAAAACCTGTGGCTACACTGAAACGGTGAGAACCTTCCAGTTTTCCAGACAATTGAAGTGCTAATTCTCATATTTTGCAAAATCTAAAAAAAAAATAAATAAAAAAAGAGAAAAGAAAAGAGACCTTGAATTAACGTCAAGATTGTAAAACATAAAGACACCTTGTTAAACCTTGTTGTAAAACAACATAAAGAAACATAAAGACACCTTGTTTGCATTAAGTCAGCTGCAGCACAAAGAACCGTGCTTGCCAGATAAGTCAAGCCAAAGAACCTTGTTGAAACAACATAAAGAAAGGTGCTTGCAAAGAAAGTTAAGTTGAAAGCACAAAGACAACTTGTTTCACTGTTACAATACAACATACAATTTGTTGTCGTCACAGAATGACATAAAGATACAGTGCTTGCTTTAAAGTAAAGAAAAGAACGTCAAGCTGACAGTATTTCATTATGGGGAATAAAAAAAGTGCCCCTTCGGCCACAGAAAAGAAAGAGATGGTTGCAAAATATGAGAAGAAAATTAGTAAGAAAAAGTCAGTAATGACCGCCACAAAAAAGTATTTTCAAGGTGGATGGAGGAAGAGACAACTGGAGGATCGTATGGAGGAACTTCCAAGGGCAGAGAGCGGACCGCTGGCTCCTCGGAGGTCTCCTTTGTCTTCGCAGCGGGCTCTGACTCTCGACCTGGGCTGCATGGAGGCCAGTCGATGCCCAGACGGAGAGGAGACGGTGCCTGCGGGAGCCCGTGCGGACGGTCCACAGCCTCTGACTCTCGACCTGGGCTGCATGGAGGCCAGTCGATGCCCAGACGGAGAGGAGACGGTGCCTGCGGGAGCCCGTGCGGACGGTCCACAGCCTTCAGCCGGGAGGAAATCGTCGGACATCGAGGTGGGGAGAACAGAACCAGAACCAGCAGGAGCAGAGCAGCCAGCGACAGACGTCGACGACAAGGGGACGTCTCCTGTGCACAGCGCAAGAAGGCTCCTGACTGCAGGGGCGGACCTTTTCGGGACCGGAGACGGGCCAGCGGAAGACGTCAAGGACAAGGGGACATCTCCTTCGGAGGCCCTGGAGCCTACCTACACGACCCTAATCGTCAAAACAGCGACGGACGTCGAGGGTGTGGCCGGGAGTCTACTCGTCCACACACTCATGCGCCATGAGAAGGTTCCGGCGGGCCGGCAAATGAAGGGGAGGACGACCAAAGTACCGGCAGTTGCGTTCCGTAAGTTTTTACACGCACTGTCAGAGTTGGCAGGAAAGGAGAGGTTCACGCCTCCATTCCTTAAATCTAAGGCCAGAAAGATGCCTTTATTTTCCGATCCAGATGGAAAGAAAAAGAAGGTGAAATGGAAATGGAAAGACACTTTTCGGAAGTCTGCTAAAAAGTAGCAGCATGTGACTTGCCCACCGCCTCAACAACACACACACACACACACACACACACCCCTATCAGAAGATGGCCGCCGATGCAGCCAGGGGAAAAGGTGTCCCTTTGCAGCTGTCAAGGAGGCAGTGGGATTGATCTGTGTTGTTAAAACAATTGTATTGTGTAAATTGTGAAAATTGTGTTATATAGAAAATAACATTACCAAGTACAAATCTCCTAACCAAAATCAGGCACACCAAAGATGACCTGACTCATAGGATGAAATGGAAAATAATGTCTATACCATGTTAACTTCTTTCCTTCAGTTAAGGGAGGTAGGTGTAAGGTGTGAAAATCGACACCTGCAGCATGCCAGTTTGTTGCTAAAAAAGCTAATGCAATACCTGGAAAGAAAATATTGTTTGGAATATATGATGTCTTCTGGTTTATTTATTATGTTATAGTTTGCCGTGCTAAATCAACAGGGTACTGTATTAGTATCATTTTTAGGGATTTCTTGGATCCTTTGTAAATTAGATAAGTTAATTTGGATTGTTAAGCCTACAGGATTTTCTTATTAGTCAAATATATAGTCTCCATGTAAGTGAGTTGACCTTAGGGACGAAACGACTGGCACTGTTGCATAGATGTAAATGAGCTAGTGATTGAGTGCACATACTGGTGTCAGGTCACTGAAGTATTTTCCCTAAGTCAGTCTAAAAAAAAATAAAAAAATAGAGGAGTATGTGTAGTTTGTCTATATCTCATTTCTATTTTTCACTTTTCTGTGTGAATGGGTATGAGAAAGTAATGTAAATCTAATTTACAAGTAAATGTTTTCCTTGAGTGAGTTTGTTGACTCTACTCATTCTGTGGGGATGGTATGCAAATGAAATGCATGTCTGTGACTGTGTGAGGTGTGTCACCCAGAATGAGTGCTGACACTGAAAAGGACAGTTCAATACTCAAGCCCGCATGAAGAGAGACTTACAGCGTTTGAGACGACTCTATGAGAAATGTGGGGACAAAGACACCGCACAGAACTTTATGGAAAGTATTGCTACAATTGCTAGGAAAGAAGCACAAAGTTCAACAAATTGCTACAATTGCTAGGAAAGAAGCACAAAGTTCAACAAAAAAATCGCATTGTGTCATCCCTTTGCTTAAACCATGCTTACAATGTATTTTGTTCAAATGTATTATGATGTATTATTTTGATATTGATGGAAAATTCAAATTATTGTTTAATTAAGCTGTTGTTTTAATTAACAAGAGGAAGGATTTGACGAGGAATTTCCATCATCAAAGCTCATTTGAAGCTCATTGAATACACTAGGTTCGTCTAGACAACCTAACATCCTGTAAGAGCAACAGGACCCTGAGGACAGTCAGCTCTGTTGTCCAGGAGCCTTTTCTCACCTGTACCCCCCCCCCCCCCCCCCCTCTTCCTGTGTCTGGTCACGGGCTGGGGTTGACTTCTACGTCCTGCCCGGACCGGCCTGCGAGCCAGTAGCATCCGTGTATACTGAGTGCACGTTAATAAAGAATGATCTACAAGGGAACTTGGTCTCACGCGTTTAGTGTCAGAAATCCAGCCATAACACTATCTAAGGGGGTGGGGTAAGTGCTATGGGCCATGATGGAGTCTGAAAAGGTGGGTTTTCAGACTACGGCGGAAGATTGGGAGTGATGCTGCAGTTCTGACTGCAATGGGAAGTGCATTCCACAGTTTTGGAGCCAGAAGGGAGAAGAGTTTGGGACGTGTGGAGCGTTGTCCCGGCGTTTTTAGTGAGGGTACTTCCAGCTTCCCTGCGTTGGCTGATCTGAGTGAGCGGGAGGGTTTGTAGGGTTCGATCATACTTGCAAGATATGGGGGAGCCATACCTTTGGTTGCTTTGAATGCCAGCATCAGAGTTTTGTATTCTGTGCGGGCAGCGACCGGGAGCCAGTGGAGGGAGCGGAGCAGGGGGGAGACATGTGAGAATTTTGGCTGGTTGAAGACCAAGCGAGCTGCAGCATTTTGGATCAGCTGGAGAGGCTTAAGTGCACATGCTGGTAGGCCAGTAAGGAGGGAGTTACAATAGTCAAGTTTTGACAAGACTGTTGTCTGGATTAGGAGCTGGGCTGATTCCTGGGTGAGGAACGGTCTAATTCGTCGTATGTTATAGAGTGTGAACCTACAGGATCGAGTGACAGCTGTGATGTGAGTTTTGAACGAGAGCTGACTGTCCAGGACAACACCAAGATTCCTGGCTGTTGGGACAGACGTTACCAGGGCGTTGTCTATGGAGATAGTTAGCTCCCGCATAGGGCAGGACTTAGCTGGGAAGAAGAGAAGCTCAGTCTTGTCTGGGTTCAGTTTGAGGTGGTTGGAGGACATCCACTGTGAGATGTCAGCCAGGCATGCAGTGATGCGTTCTTCCACCTGAGTGGCAGAGGGGGGGAAGGATAGAAACAGTTGTGTGTCATCGGCGTAGCAGTGATAGGATATATTGTGAGCAGAGATGATAGTGCCAAGGGATTTAGTGTACAGTGAGAAAAGGAGGGGACCAAGTACCGATCCCTGTGGGACCCCAGTTTGGAGGGTTCGGGGGGATGATAACAGACCTTTCCAGGAAACCTGGTAGGCCCGGTCGGTGAGGTAGGAAGAGAACCACTTTAGTGCCGTTCCACCGATGCCTAGATCCGCTAGGGTGTCTAGGAGCAGCTGGTGGTTCACTGTGTCAAATGCTGCCGATAGGTCTAGGAGGATCAGTACTGCAGAGTGGGAAGCAGCTTGGGCAGCATGTAGTGCTTCTGTGACTGCCAGCAGGGCAGTTTCTGTGGAGTGGGCCTTCTTAAATCCGGACTGGTTGGGATCCAGCAGGTTGTGCTGTGAGAGATGGAGAGAGAGCTGGTTGGAGACAACACGTTCAATGGTTTTAGAAATAAATGAAAGGAGTGATACCGGTCTGTAGTTCTTGACATCTGAGGGGTCAAGAGTTGGTTTCTTGAGGAGTGGTGTTACTCTGGCTGACTTGAGGGCAGAGGGGACGCAGCCTGAGGTTACTGAGGTGTTGATGATGGAGACACACACACACACACACTGTATACGCACGCATACACGCACGCACACTGTATACGCACGCACGCACACACACTGTATGTACGGGTAAAAAAAGAACTTTAAAAAAAAAAACTTTGCTTTTTGCAAGAATCGAACCTGGGTCGGCACAGTGCCTTGACTATAGGGGCGAGAGCGCTAACCGTTACGCTACAAGAGGATGAAATAATTCCGAGAATAGTACTACTAGGACAATAAAACCTGCACCACGGCACGCAAAAAAAAAAAAAACAATGGCGGATTCTGTACTCGCCACGGCGGATTCTGTTCTGCCATGGCGGATAATGAAGAATACGCCATGGCGTAAAAAAATAGGTCGTGGCGAGTCTCCGCCACGGCGGATTCTGTACTCGCCACGGCGGATTCTGTTCTGCCATGGCGGATAATGAAGAATACGCCATGGCGTAAAAAAATAGGTCGTGGCGAGTCGCCACCGCCACGAATTGATCTCGCTGTCTCTCCGATACTGTCCCGCTCCGTGCTCTCGTTGGTTGAGACCATGCTCCCCAGCGCACACAAAGATTACAGCCCCCTCCAAACTGAGCCTTGAGGGAGGGGAGGGGCCATCACCGTCAGTCCTGAATCCTCCTCCTCAGACAGAGCACAGCAGCACTCTCAGACACTACTACACTGTGTCGTTCTCTCTGTGACAAGTTCTGTCTCCACGCTGTGTTAACTTCTTTAACGCTCGTATTTCTTTATGTAAGATAAAGAATCCGATGTACACGGAGAGCTAAAGAGGACAGTTGCAAAAGCCCGCATACAATAATCTTACTTGTTGCTGTCATAGCGATAAGCTAACTAGCTAAAGCTATCAACAGTGAACACAATATAGCTACTAGCTAGCAAGCTAACGTTGCAATCGGTTGCTGTGTGTGTGTGTGTGTGTGTGTGTGCGTGCGTGTGTGATTCTGGATATTAATAATACTACTAATAAAAATAATAATAGTTTGAGTAGGCTGGCCTTAGACAGGATGCACTGAATAATATCTGAATAGATTATCAAACTTTATTTATTTTGATTTATTTTTTATAATTATAAATGATAAAGATTATAAATAAGTATATTTTTGGAAGGCCTTGCCCATCGGACAAGGCCAGCTCAGCTGTTGAAGAAAATGACAGGGAGCACAGTGGTGCGCTTGGTTGTCTGAGTGCAGATAGGTGTGAGCGCTTTGACTAATAGTGCAGGGCGAGCGCATAGTCCACGCCCACATCATTAAAACACAGCCCCAATCGCCCGGCTCTCCACTCGGACCCAGGAAGCCTCGGGCCCCCACTGGGGTGCCAGGCCCGAAGCCAGCTAAACCCACGACCCGGCTCTCCATCCGAACCCGGGCACCCACTCTTAAGCAACCCCCCCCGGGAACCTTCACAATCTAATACCAGGTGCTGTGAGCTTTTCATTGACGCATTGGCTACTGCCATCTGCTGTATATGGGCCGTACCGGCCACCGCTGCCTTTGCTTACGGCCATACCACCCTGACCACGCCCAATCTCGTTCGATCTCGGAAGCTAAGCAGGGTCGGGCCTGGTTAGTACTTGGATGGGAGACCGCCTGGGATTACCGAGAAGCGTCTGACTGCAGGGCAGGATTGATTGATCAGGAAGTCTCTGCGAGGGGGGAGGGCATTGATCAGGAAGTATTTGCAAGGGTGGGGGCGGTCCATGGGAGCTTGTTGTTGTCCGCATGCCATGTCCGCTTATTATAAGCGACTTGTATTATTATCGTTATTTGTATTATTATTAATATTATTATTAATTTAATATGCTGCTATGCTTCTAGCTCTGCTATTTTCAAACAGTTGATGAACATTAGATTTAAATTAGCTAATCTGTTGCAATTTGTTGAGTGGCTTCTTTTCAACATTTCTGTTGCAAAATCTGGCACCACTTACAGCCTGTTTGCTGCAGTTCTTTCCACTTTCCAGACGCTTCTTGTTCTTTCTCCTCTCTCATCGAAGCAAGGTACGTAAAACCAGCAAGACAATATTAATATTATAAGTATAACTTAATATAAATGTAAACGTTCTGCAGTGCAAACTATAGCCTTATGAACAGGAGTTAATGAGTTCGTTTTTATTTTCTTTCTTGCCTGCTCGAGTAGCTTAGCCTCTTACTAACACAACAAGCAATATTCCGATTCTAACTTATGAAGCTAAACTACCATTAATACCATAAATATGAAATAAATGCTTAAACATGTAGCCAAAGTGTTAGGTTATTCAGCAACAGCTAGCATGGCTGCATACAACATACATCCCTGCTTCTGGTGACATATTATTTTAATTTGTGAGGTCTGTTAAATGATGGATCATTTTTATTAGTTTAATACTTTAAAAAGATTACTGTTATTGTTACAGCATAGGCAAATTGACAGATCTATGGCCTTTATGCCTGTCTACAGATGTAGATTATCTGCTCTGCAAATTCAGTGTAATTGTTAAAATTGTCTTGTTTCTTGCAGATGCATCGTTGCAGATGCATCGTTCCATATTGACCACCAATGAGTCTGTACAGCTCAAACAATGTACAACCTGCTGTACACTGTACCACTGCTCATATTAAAACTGCAATCGCTTTTGAAGGTATGTATAAGCTTGTTTTTTATTTTTAGGATGTATGTCTGGATGTACTGTAGAGAGGAGGCATTTTCATTATCTTTCAAATTGACATTGGGACTTATTCAGACTGTTGGCCTTGGCCAGGCAGGGTGTGTTATTCATGCACTCATTTCACCCAGGTTCCATCTCTGCAACGCATGCAATTTGTGTGTTCAGTGAGTCAGTCTAGTGACTGCCAGTGGTCTATGAAGGATGGATTTCCCCTTAAGTACATTTGAAATGTAAGAACGCTTCATGAGTTGGTGCTGTGTGTGTATATTATATACTGTATATTAATTTGTCATTGTATGTCTCCCCTCCCTCTAGATCTGCGCATCATTAGATGCTGTCTTAACTGCAGATCAGACACATCTCAGGCACACTATCATTGTCCCTGCGGTGTAAGAACACCCTTTTAAGGGCTGATGCGATGAGAAAACACCTGCCGAAGTGCAAACTCTATTCAGGTCAGCTGTCCAGCCCTCCTCAGTCTGCCAGCCCTGCGATGCACAGTGGTCAGTCTGCCAGCCCCGCGATGCACAGTGTTCAGGCGCCCAGCCCTTCTGAGCCCTCTACCCATTCCAGATGCCCGCACTGCTCTAAAGTCATGTACCGGAAGAATCTCCGTCTTCACATTGCACGCGCACATTCAGAAACGAACAAGGACATAACTGCCATAAGCCACCTTGCAGGTGTATGTGTAGATGCTAAGAATGGCATTTCAGCTGTCCAGAGAACTGGCCATGGCTTTTCTACACCGATACATGTCCAACGGAAATGCTGGGGAGAAAAACAGAGAACACGGTGTGAATTGGATGAATGCCTGAGCTACCTGCAGTTGGCACAACGGAGTGGTCTTCCTTATGATCAGTGTGAACACATCCGTTCACTAGATTACTGTGATCGCATAGTTACTGAGGAACCTCTGGACATGTCAATCCTGGACAAAATGGTTGCTGGTTTTGGACGTATAGCTCCATATATGGGCACAAAAGGGGCCAGGTCCACAACAAACAAATCACTGGCCCCTTTTGTGCCCATATATGGAGCTGAGTGGACCTGGCCCCTTTTGTGCCCATATATGGAGCTGAGTGATTGCTGATGCAACACACTCCATATTTGGATAGCGGGACAGACAGACACACAGACAGACAGACATGATCTGCTAGGTCTCATAGTAAGTGCTCACTGCGTTTGCAACTAGCTAGCTACACCTTACAGAATCTGACTATTTTTGACTTATAGAACCAAAGACATAGGACAGACTAGTGCCTAATGTATGCTCCGTCGCACGCAAAAATAACAGACCTTCAAACTCACAATGCATATCAAATGGAGGTGTTGTGAGCTTGTAGGTTCGCTATTGTAGTAGTAAAGTATGAATGAGGCATAACACCCTGGGGTAGTGATTTTCTGAGGTGTAGGAGCTATGTGATGCTTGGCTGCAGAGTGCATCCAAGCAAATGTACACAATGTTAAGGATGTTTACTTTGTAAAATGCTTTGTTATCTGGGCTGAATTTGTTCTTTTTATCAAACATTTGCAATGCGACTGTGTGGTAAACCCTTAATATAAACATAGATAACGTGGTTGATACACATTCATTTGATTACAAAGTTGTATTCTTTAAGCAATAAAGAAAAGGATAAAAGGTTTTCACTATGTTGTGGCTCTATTGTTGTTTCCAAACACATGCAGTGTTGCAGGCTTTCCGCTTGTTTTATTGAATTGCCACTTCTCCCAGGTCCATGTACTGCTCTGGAAGTCCATGTTGGTACCTCCCAGGTGGGTGGATGCTGCTATGACACGTGTAATATGATACCATGAACTATGATAATTGTAATAGTATAGTGTAGTGTAACGGTGTAGTAAGTGTTTATGAAGATGTAGAAACCATTTAGACGTTACTTTGAATCACAAAATATGTATTGTATACAGAGTTTCCATAATTGTGCCCACAGATTAAAGCACTGTCACACTATTCATTGGTTTATACAAGTGTTATAGTCTGACATCCAGGAGTGATCAAATGTGATAGCAGTTGCCAGTTTCAGAAGAGAAGCAGAGTGAGTATACATACTGTTTTGGGGTAATAGTCTGAATATGCAAAACCACAATACCACAGTTTCGTAGGGTTAGTGGGTTATAGCCGGGTTTAAATAGGTAACAATTATTGAAAAGAAAAAAATGTTATAATATACTGTACCACCATGTACCATAGATGGACATGACCAACATAATACACCAACAGACAGCCGGAATTGTCCTGGTCCCCATAGGCCTACTGAGTTTAGGAGGACGTAGAAACCAATTTTGACATGACCCCAGAAGAGCAGTTAAACATCTAAGTTAACCATCTAACCTCCCCGAAAAGGCCTGTCTGTCCTGAACTCTTATCCATATTTATACATTATGGATAATTAGTATGGACTTATTTGGCTCAACTGCTGTCATACCTCACATGGTAGTGATATTGTTGGAGCGCAGAGTGAAGGTGACTGCATATCTTTTACACCTACTGCAGTAAGTGTAGGCTATATGTTACTACTCCTTAGTCCTTACTAAGTTACTACTATGACCAAACAACCTATTTATTATCCATCCAGATTGTTGAATTACTGTGGAACAAACTATTGAAGAGACTTTATTGATAGTGCCTCCTAAGAAACCAGGTGGGACCAAAAAAGGGTTGCTCAACCTTATGCCTGGAGTGCTCTCCAGTGAATGTCCAGCAGTCTGTGATTAGGGGGACACTGGGGAGGCACTGGGCAGACACTGGGGAGGCACTGGGGAGACACTGGCGAGGCACTGGGCAGACACTGGGGAGGCACTGGGGAGAAACTGCAGCCACTGGGGAGACATTGGGGAGGCACTGGGGAGACACTGCGGGGAGGCACTCAAGGGGACACTGAGGAGGCACTCAGGGGACACTGGGGAGGTACTGGGGAGCCACTGGGCAGACACTGGGGAGGCACCATGGCGGACACTGGGGAGGCATTGGGCAGACACTGGGCAGACACACACACACACATGATTTTTTTTGTCAGCTTGGGTACCCCCTGGCTATGCGTCGCGTACCCCTAGCCCGCGGACCCCACTTTGGGAACTGCTGCCATAAGCATTACACTTGTTTACAATAGGGCCCACGATTCCCCCCGTCCAAAACGGCCCAGAGACGGCCGAGATACGCCGGGGACCCCCGCGGACCCCCACCCGGGCACGGGGCCGAGTCCCTGAGGGCGGCCCGGTCGCAACGAGATTCCCCCTGTCCAAAACGGACCAGAGACGGCCGAGATACGCCGGGGACCCCCGCGGACCCCCACCCAGGCACGGGGCCGAGTCCCTGAGGGCGGCCCGGTCGCAACGAGATTCCCCCTGTCCAAAACGGACCAGAGACGGCCGAGATACGGCGGGGACCCCCGCGGACCCCCCGCGGACCCCCACCCGGGCACGGGGCCGAGTCCCTGAGGGCGGCCCGGTCGCAACGAGATTCCCCCTGTCCAAAACGGACCAGAGACGGCCGAGATACGCCGGGGACCCCCGCGGACCCCCACCCGGGCACGAGACCCACGGGGCCGAGTCCCTGAGGGCGGCCCGGTCGCAACGAGATTCCCCCCATCCAAAACGGACCAGAGACGGCCGAGATACGCCGGGGACCCCCGCGGACCCCCACCCGGGCACGAGACCCACGGGGCCGAGTCCCTGAGGAGGGAACAAGGGAACGCCCTTTTCTGTTTCCGTTTATCTGTTTCCGTTTCCGTTTTTGTGTTTCCTCTACTCTGGTTGATGTTGACTTGCCCCGCCTCCCCATAGAGTAGGGCGCCTCCCCCCCTTGCAGCTACTTCCTGATCAATGCCCTCCCCCCTCGCAGAGACTTCCTGATCAATCAATCCTGCCCTGCAGTCAGACACTCTTGGGATTACCAGGTGCTGTAAGCTTTTTCATGCCGGCATACTGAATGAGCAACGGTCATTCATGAATGGCCATGCAAAACACTAGATCATTGTGCACCACTAACCTTTTGCCCCCCAAAGCGCATAGGCCACGCCTACATCATTAAACCACACCCCCAATCCGACAGGCCCCGCGTTCAACCCGGACACGGCAAGCGTGTGCGTGCGCGCGCGCCGTCAAGCGCTTGACCGGCGCGGCTAGAGGCTTCACCGGCCGCCGTGGCAAGCGGGTAGAATTACTCGGGTCTCTCTTCATGACGAATAAGCCTTTCGCCTTTTACTAAAGACTTCCGTGGATAGGGACGTTCATGAGTTATGGCTATTTTTGGAAGGCCTTGCCATAGACTGTAAAATATATGGACAAAGCGTTCCCCGGGTCTAACATGCATGTAAAATGAAGCCTAAAATTCTTTGCCATGGAGGCCGCCATCTTTCTAGATCCGTTTTGGCCCAGCTGCCCATTGGCTGGCCCAGACAACGAGGCGGGACTTCCCCCCTTCTTCTTCGTTGGTTTTTATTTTGACTCGAGCGGGGGGTGGATCGGGGGTGGAACCACGGGGGCAGTCACTCAGTACCAAAATCACGCCCCCAAGCCCACAAGCTAGTCTGCACTCTGCAGCGTAAACAAACAAACACACTACAAAGAAATAACTTCAGCTACGTCTGAATAACTTCAGCTCCGTCAAGACGATATTTTTGCTGTCTCTTCATACAAGGTAAATTGTATATTTAGACTTGGCCTACGTGTTAATCCTAGTAGTGTGTAAAAATGAATACCAGCACTCACGTTGGATTGTTTTATTTTGTTCCCCCCAGCAGTGCTTGCTTTTGCTTTCTTCTTCAAATCCTAGTAGTGTAACGTTAACTTTAACTTTGAATCTCTTCACTGTTTTCACGTAATGCATTTTATTTGCCTCTTAGCTGCTTCTCTTTTATCGTCACGCCAGATAGTCTCAACCTAGCCCTAGAACGGCTCTTGTTGATACTGTAACTGTTACATACTGTACTGTATGTATCAACAAGAGCCGTTCTAGGGCTACTCTCAACCATGATTAAAAATACTAGCCGTAATAATGAAAGCAGCGTGATATACTCTGATTGTATTAGACATGCAGCTATAGTCATCATCACTAATTTTGCACAGCTTTCTCTCTGTCAAGACTTCCACCGGGTTTTGAGTAACTTTCTGTAAATAATCTCTGTGCAGTCTATATTAGGTTACATTCAAGCTATAATTTAGTACATGAATCATGAAGGTCTGCTAACAGTAGGCCTACCTACATGATCTTCTAGTAAAAGCATGCTACTACAATTATTTTACTGCTAAGGTTTAAACTATGTTTCTAGAATGTAGTTTTGCATTGGTTTTGATTCATTCATTATTTTTGTTATTGTTAATGTTATTGTTGTCCAGTCTGGGTTTCATTTTTTTTTAAGTACAAATAGATAAATACATTTCCTTGACTTTCATTTTAAAATGTGTAGTAACCAACTATTGTTTATGGTTCTCAATCTCAACAGCCATGATGTCCATCTGGATCATTGGGGACAGCTATGTCCGGCGTGGGGAGGATCGAGCTCTGGAGACCATGGGGAACAATCTTGGTGTGGATGCCACCAGCTACATCCATTGGTTTGGCTGGGGTGGTCTACGGTGGAAAAGCCTCCTCCCCTTCTTTTACCAGGCCCTACAAGGAAGAGCAGTACCGGATGTTCTCCTGATTCACTGCGGCGGTAATGACCTTGGTGGTGACATCTCAAGTGCCAAACTTGTCGCAGTGATGAAGGAGGACCTGCACCAGCTCCATCTGCATCTTCCACAGATGAAGATAATGTTCTCTGCCATCACTCAGAGATGCAGGTGGAAGACTGGTGCCAATCCGGGGAAGATCGACAAGGGTCGTCGATTTGTGAACAGTGTTATGGCTACATATGTTCATTGTTTAAGTGGCAGCTTTGTTGATCACCCTCACATAAAGTTTGACACTCCTGGGCTATTTCTGCATGATCGAGTTCATTTGACCAATAGGGGAAATGACATCTTTTTAAACAGTTTTGCCGAGTCCATTAAAGCCCAAATTCATCAACAGTAAATTGTCTGATAATTTTCTGCTGATGAAGGTGAGTTTTAATGGTGTATTATTTGAAGCACTGAACATAGTTCACAGTGTCAGGCCGTATGTGATGTGTTGTTTTTGTTAATACATATCTATTTTTTTGTCAGCACTTGTGTCCATAACACTGTTCACTCTTCCAAGCTGCTCTTCCTTGTCCCTCACTCCCAGGATTCTGCCCTCCCTCATTCCCAGTATGCCACCCCAGTCTCACCACCCCATGGTCTCTGGCAGAGATACTGAGAGACTGAATTGTACGAGGTGGTGGGGGGCATGTGATCAATGCCTGCTTCCTGTGAATATATATATATTTTTTTGTATTTCATTGTAGGTAGGCCTACAGTGTATTTTTCCTGTAAATAAATATTCTGATTTTACCAAAAGCATCACTTCTTCAGTGGTTTTAACCATAACAAATGTACATTTGTACCTGCACTTAGTTAGACACAAGTAAAACAAACTCTTAACATGAATACATTACCCCCAAGTGTCACACACACACAAGGACTCATGAATAATAACCTGGCGTTTTTTAAAACAACACTAGCAATAAGATACTCAAGTCTATGCTTAGTTTGAAACCGAAATGCATTTATTTAAGTGTTTGAACATGTTAAGTGATTATTTTAGAAAACATACATTAACCACTTCAGCCCTATATACATTTCAGCCATAAAATAGTAAAAGCTCGCATTGTGAGCTTGTAGATCAGCCATTTTCAAAACATTTGACAACTTGAAGTGGGACATTCTGCACTACTTTTGTAGTCTCAAGTAAAGTAAACAGACAGAGTACGGTAGTTCTACATTGCAGACAAATACGTTGTTCCAGGGACACTCCAGATGCAAAGATTTGAGTTAAAATATCTGAAAGAATATATATTCAAAGATTTTTCAAAAATAGCAGATCTAAAAGCTCATAGCGAGGCACTGAGTGCCGCGCTATGAGCTTTTAGAAATAATTTTGAAGCAAACATTTATAACTCAAATATTGGCTTCTTCTGGTCCAATGAACATTCTGAGATGGGGGGGATATTAATGGTTTAATAAAACACAATGATGTTAAAGAGCCTAATCCTTGCTTTCTGGCAGAAACCTTGTATTGGAAATGAATGCCCTACTTAGTCATGCAAATGTATAGTAAAAACAAACAGACCTACAAGCTCACAACACTTTGTGAGTTTGTAGGTCTGTGCATTTACTGTCAAAACTAATTAAAAAGAATGGCTGGTGTTAATTTAATATTACACTTTGAAAACTATTAATAGCTGGTGAGTGACTGAATAACTACAATGGATCCATTGAACATACAAGGTTTCTACCCGAGAGCAACGATGTACATTGTGCAAGTGATATGATTTGAACTATAAATGGAGTCCAAATGGGAAGCACACACACACACACACACACACACACACACACACACACACACACACACACACACACACACACACACACACACACACATCTCAAACATTGTACAGGTGGCCAATGTACATCGGAGGAAGGCAGTTCGCACACTGATCTTGTAGATCTTAGAAGCGCTTTAATAAATATCAAGCTTTTAATCCAGTGTGAGGCTCTGTCAGGTATGATAGGACAGGTGACAGGTACCTGACAAATACCCACACTGGGTCAAAACGTTGCAAACCTTGATAATGTAATAGTGCTAATGGGAGCTACAAGGTCAGTGTATGATCTGACCTTATGTCTATGTGTAGATTCTGAAAATATATAGGCCTAAAGTAACTTACAAAATAATGTTACTTACAGCCACCTTCATGTAGCATTTGTTTTAGCCTAAAGTCAGTGTGTTCCAATTACAATTAACTCAAATAGTGGTGTGCATTAAACTAACTGTGCACTATATGTAGCTGGAAATGTGAGTGTTGAGTTCTGCGTGACAGTATTGTACATATTATATAGCAATAACTGACTGATTTCAGACACAGCGTTTCTCGTTATTATATGAAGTGGATTGTCCTCCAGTTTTCCTTCAAGAGATGATTGAGGTCCAGTGTCCGGTCTAGTCTCCGCATGTGTCTCCAAGTATGGCACCGACAGATTGTGGTCCAGTCTCCAGTCCGGCCACCTCTTGAGTCTCCCTTAATAAAGACAGAGAAAGAGAGAGAGAGAGAAAGAGAGAAAAGAATAGAAGAAATGGATAGAAATAGAAGACAAGAGGTTCAGTAAACATACTCCTAGATGACAAATACACATTGTGTATTATTCATAATTTAAAAATATATATTTTAAATTAACATTTATAGCATAGGATATTATTATTATATGTGTGCATGACTTATCTTAAGCCTCTTCTGCGCTGATGGAAGGATCTCACGTTGATTCTCAACTGCAACAAGCACAAACACCCAATTAGAAATAATACAGAGAACAGCACTATGCATCATTTAACAATATCATCTTGGGAAGATTTCACACAGGAATGGAATGAGCAAATAGAAGTTGACTAACCCTGCAACAGCGATGGTGGAATGTCGCCTCAGTCTCTGGTTGATGTCATCGTAACTCCTTACTACTGTCCTGTGAATTACTAGAGAGAAATGTAGAGGAAGAAAAGAGAGAGAAACTAGAGAGAAAATGTTTTTAGTGGCAGGTATATTGGCATATTGATTGTCTGGGAGACACAGGGCTCTATCTTGCACCACGCCTTATCCCTAAACTTATTTGAAATTTGCAACATAAGATGGTTATGAAACTAGCCAATCTACATCTACACGTGAGCTTGTAGATCAGCTATTTGAACTATTTAAAAAATATTTAAAGTAGTAAGCAATGGAAAATACATTTAGGGATTTTGGGTTGGCATAGGATATAGCAGACAGTTTAAATTAACCTGCTTGAATCTACCCCTAATCACACACAAACACGCATATCAAGTAGGTGCAAATGTGCAAAAGACACAACAGGACATGCAACATTTATATACACAATACAACATAACATGCGACATATATATATATCACTCATTCTTGAGATGAGGGACAAAAGTGGAAAAAACATGTCCCACACATAAGAGCCTTATTTTATGTAAAAAATAAATTAATTCATAAAAATAAAAGCACTTGCAAAGTTAAGTGTAATACAGTTGTGTATTATTATGCCCTTAATTTCATTATAATTGTTTTCATATTCCATCTGAATTAGTTAAAAGCAGGCCCTGTACCCAAAAAGGCCTGTATTTAGCCTGTCCCCAGCAAGTGGCCACAATTTCAAACTGCCAAAAAAGTGTCTAATACTGTCACAATCACATAAATATACATACTAAATTAAAGTAGATTGTCAACAACATAGCAAATAATATACACAGTTAATTTTAATTTATATTTTCTATTAAATATCTCATATCAAATGTTCGTCCCACGTCTCCGTCAACTCCGTCAGGTTTTTTTTAAAGTCTTAAATTAATCAGAAAATATTGTCGACAGATTTAGCCTGAGACTCCTTTTCCAAGTCCCATTTATATTTGTTGCAACAGTGGAGTACCTGGTCTGACAAGCATTCAATTGTTTGATATTTTAAACAAACAATGTTGATAACAATGTGGTCACAGCTTTTACATGTCAACTCCGTCTGCACATTTTTATGATCTTTGTTAAGAATTCCAAAATAATGTTTATTATTTTAGTTTAGGGGTTAGGTTTAGCTAACAAAATTAAGCAAAAACAAAATGGCTACATTGTACTAAAGAGGGTTAAGATGAAAACAAATGCCATTTTGTCAACTCCGTCAGACGTCAACTCCGTCAGATTTTGTGTCTGACGGAGTTGACGTGTATCTGACGGAGTTGACAAAAGTGTTCCTAAAACAATAAAATTATTGTTTTTGAATAATGGGCAGTATTCTAATTTGGCACACAGTTAGAGCATGCCTTAAGGAACATTTTTGGCTATGGGGCCATCACAGATTTGTCTCGTGGTGACCATGGCAGCCATATTACAAAAGAGCCGCCACCTGATGTTATTTTACAATAACTCAAGTTCTACACCACCTAGGATCTTGATTCTGGTGACTAAGACCTAATTTTCAAGGATGAGGGATACAGTGGTACAATTTAGACTTTCCCTGTGACCATGGCAGCCATTTTTCAAAATGGCCGCCACCTGCTGTTATTTTACAATAACTCAAGTTCTACACCACCTAGGATCTTGATTTTGGTGACTAATCATACATTTTCAAGGATGTGGGGTACATTGGTAATATTTAGATTTGTCCTGTGACCATAGCAGCCATTTTTTTTTCAAAATGGCCGCCACCTGCTGTTTTTTTACAATAACTCAAGTTTTAGACCACCTAGGATCTTGATTTTGGCGACTAATCATACATTTTAAAAGATGAGAAATACAGTGGTACTATTTAGATTTGTCCTGTGACCATGGCAGCCATTGTTTTTCAAAATGACCACCAACCTGCTGTTATTTTACCAATAACTCAAGTTTTAGACCACCAAGGATCTTGATTCTGGCGACTAATCATTACATTTTCAAGGATGAACTTTCTCTGGGAGAGGTAAGGGCTTATTTCAGGTGCAGGTTGAGTTTCTACTGACAGGACATTAAAAGGAGGTGGGCTTTCTGGCCTTTGACTTGCCCCTTTCAGGTACAGATGAACAGTTTGACTTCACTGGCCACTGCAGGGAACTGTGGGGGAGAAACTTTGGTCTCTTGGCACCCCGATTAGGTTCAGGGTTTTTTTTGGTGGAGACTTGCCTTTCATGACATCTTTGCTGCAGCAGTTGATCTCCTTACTGCCAGTGGTGGCACACTCTGGGTCTCTGGGGCATTGTATCTTGGTGGCCTCCTGCCAGTGTTTCTCCATCCTTCTCATGAGCTCTGTGTTCTGGGGCTCTGTTATAGTCAACTTACATTGTCTTGGCTGGAGATTGCTTTCCTGCAGGGTCCAGCCCAGTCTTGTGCAGATGGCTGCTGGCCCACCTGGAGGCCCCAACCTCACTTGTTCGGTTGGTGTGATTAGGTGGGGTGGTCTTCCCCAATCAGGATGAGGGGTTTGACCATTTCAAACGGCAGTCTGGCCAAGTGTCTGTATTTAGTTGTGAGTTTAGATACAGGATACGATTGCTCACCCAGCCCCAGGTGACATGAGGTGAAGGCTCCTTTGATTTGGTAACATTGCTTTGGTTGACATGCTGGGGACACAGAGAAAGACACTGATGCCTTCAGTGTCTGCACATCCTGCCTGATGGTCCTGAAGCCAAATCTTCTGTCTTCAGTCTTTCGCTCACTGTTCACTGCTCACTGTTCACCTCACCGAATTTAGCCCAAGGAGTTTGACCCCTAGTTTGGCCATAGACCCCCTAGTTTGGCCATAGCCACTTGCCCAAATGTGCCGACATGTGCTGACCTCATCACATCTGTGATGATGGCTATGGCCGTTTTTAGCCAACGTAGTGTTTTTTGTGCAAAACTAATGCTTGGAATGGATCCAGAATCATGAAAAGCCCCTAGTTTGACATGCCACATGCTACTTAAAGCATAATGAAATTTAGAACATTTAGCCTTATATTGGTTGTTGATGGTACCCAACTTTCAGCAGCTGTCAAACATGCCCCTAGGGTGGTCAAATAGAAACCAATGTGGGATATGTTAGTAGACACCTTTACAAACATTGGTGAAGAAAATTCTTGGTAAGAAATGTATTCACAGATTTTATATTATTCTGATAATATTCCCTGAGTAAATTGGTAAAATAATAGCAGGTCCACCATTTTTGAAAATGTCTACCATCCATGGTCACAGGATAAATCTAAATAGTACAACTGTATTCCTCACCCTTGAAAATGTATGATTAGTCAGTCACCAGAATCAAGATCCTAGGTGGTGTAGAACTTGAGTTATTGGGAAATAACAGAAAGTTGGCGGCCATTTTGAAAAATGTCTACCATGGTCACAGGACAAATCTAAATAGTACCAATGTATCCCACATCCTTGAAAATGTATGATTAGTCACCAGAATCAAGATCCTAGGTGGTGTAGAACTTGAGTTATTGGGAAATAACAGAAAGTTGGCGGCCATTTTGAAAAATGGCTGCCATGTTCACAGGGCAAATCTAAATAGTACCACTGTATTCCTCATCCTTGAAAATGTGGGATTAGTCACCAGAATCAAGATCCTAGGTGGTCTAGAACCTAAATCAGTTAAACTTGTCAACTCCGTCAGATGTTCGTCAACTCCGTCAGACGTTCGTCCCGTGATGTTTTTGTTAATTTCCAAAGAAATAGAAAATTCGCTGTCAAATCTTTTGTGCTTATGTATTGAAACACCAACTGAAATGATACGTAATGATGATTTTTTTTTTTTTTTACATGGTTTTCATGTTATAATATTGAAAATAAAGGTTGAAATGACGGTTTTGAGAAATTGGATATTTCATAATAGTGTGATATTGGAACAAAATAATATTAAAAGATTTGTATTACTTAACTTGATTACTGAAAGCCATTATAAGATAACTGAGGACTTTATATTATTGTTGAAATGATAAAATTCAATTAAAAGGGATTTTAGTGTGTCTGACGAAAAAAATCCAGTTTGAAAAAAGTTTTGTCCCTTATCTCAAGAATGGGTGATATATATGTGTAGTTTAATCTGCACATTGTCATACGACTTTTCAAATTCTACATTTACCCATGGTTAGGTTAAGGGTGCATTTCAATTTTATACATTTGTGAAGGACCCACCCAGCTAGCAAGTTATGGCGCGCCGCCTGCGGGAGGCGGTCGCCGCGCGCCGCCGATCGTGTCCTCCGCCGGGCGCGTCGCACGATGTGGCCGCGTCATTCTTGATCAGCGTGTGCCGTGCGCGCCGACGCGCGTGTAGCCGGCGCCCCGCTACTCTGCCGCGCCTCGAACGTCAGCTACCGAAGGCAGCAGCAGGACAGCGTGGAGCTGTCTTATGACACCCCCCCCCCATATATATTGCGACCCCGCACCCCTCCTCCCCCATGCTCACCTCCCTCCCACATATTTATAGAAACATAATAAAGCAGCAAATGTATACTTAATTTTGTTTCTTTATTAGGAAAAAAAAAGGTTACAATGAAATAATTTAGGCACATGTAAACAACCAAGTTTAGAATACAAGAAAACAGTCATACCATTCAAACACTTTAACCATCATTGTTGGCTCACGAGCTTGTAGATTTGCTATTTTTGAAAAATCGTGAAAATGTGGCCCAAACACAGTGAACGTTTTAACTAAAAACTGCAAGGATTTAGAAGACATTTTGTGGAATCAGTTCTCAAGTTTAATTTCTATAAAACACCAAGTCTATTCTGTGTGGAGTTAGTTATGTAGGCCCAGTAATGTTGCAATAACAGTTACACAGCAATAAACAGAACACACAATCGAGATTCACCTTTTGAGCAAGAAATAGTGCAGCATACATTCAAGAGTCCATTTGGAAACCCCTATAGCGGTGGGTTTGAACCCTTTTCATGCCAAAGTTATTCAGCATTTGAGCCACGGACCACTGTTTGATGAGCTGCCTGCCATGCCTGTCCGTTTCCTTCCTTTATGAAGCCTGACTGGTGGTGGCCGCCAGCAGAAGTTCCAAAATGCACCCTGTCCAACGTCTCCGGCTCTCAGACCCCAGGTCCCTGTCACTGAAGTCCAAGATCTAGTGGTTTTAGCCACTTTAACCATTATTTAAAAAGCTGTAAGCTGTTGAAAACGAGTTTGCTAATTTTGAAACATCGTGAAAATGTGGCACAAATCTGTAAATATATATTATTTTGCTGCAAACGTTTTAACTAAAATCTGTGAGGATTTAGAAGACATATCAGTTCTCAAGTTTAAGTGCTTAAGTCTTTAAAACACCAATTCTCTTCTGAGTGGAGTCAGGAGTTTCTGAGCGTAGCAATGTGTGTATGTCCCCGTGTCTGTATGTCCGAGCACGGAAAGCTGGGTGCGTTCCTTGAGGTCTGGATGTTGCATATAGTAGAGGGTCAGGGAAACCCGACTGGTGGTAGAGCAGAGGTTGCATTTGAAGTCGATAGGTCTTCCTCCAGCGAAAGTTCGTCTGAAATCACAGAATTAATTAAATAAATTATTTTCACCTTAATCATTTCTCTGGCTTGTGATCCATGACTTAACAGTTGCCCTGTGGGTAAAACCCAGCCATTTTCTAATTTCTATTCCTGTGCTAAAATGTGACATGTGACAAAATGTGAAAATGTTCTTACCATTTTTATTATCCATTTTATTTATCCATCACCATCATCTCCACGTGACCTCCTCATCTGTAATTTGAACAAAATCAAATACAAAATGGATATGGATTGCATTTGTATAGGGCTCACAACACGTGAGCTTGTAGATCGACTATTTACCATGCAACCAAGTGTAAATTCAGGCATTCTGAAATAGGCCTATACCTACCATCACTGCTGTGAAATGTGGGATAACGTTTTGATGGCTGTGAGAACCACTGCCTTAACCTATTTAGACCTGAGGACGCATCTGTGTCGCCTCATAGGTTTAAACATTATTTTAAAAGCTGTTAGCTGTTGAAAAATAGCAGATTTACAGCAAAAATGCTGTTTATGTAGCCTATACACAAGCAACGTATCAAATCTTATCCAATTCGAATAATTGTGGACTTTTATCAACATAAGAAGACGTTAGAAAAGAACATCATGATACATTATTATTGTTCGCTACTAAACCATTTTACTTAGCCTACTTCTGATGAAGTTGCTTTGTTTCCCCAGGCTCCACCGTCTGGGTCTTGGAACGTCATCTTGTTTGTCTGTAAAATGAAATAATATAAAACACCGTCCATAACGCTTAAGCTGCAGTAGCTCTTTCTTTCCAACGGAACTGTTTTTAAGCCTGTTAAAATAGCACTAGCTCATTTCTCAATTCTCATTCAACAACACATGAACACAACAACAACAACAGACTCAGAGAAGCCGCAATGCATGCCGGGTGAAGCCTCGGTCCCAGGCTTCACGGCCCACGGGTGAATTTACTGCACGACCACATTAAAGTGTAGTCTGCAGGTACATATTATTATTAATAAAAATTAAAACTAAATATAGCTGCAAGAAGAAGAATCCACTTAATTATATTCAATAATAGTTAAAAAAAAATACATAATCCTACAAAATATAATATTATTATTATTGATTTATTTTATACATAAGATGCACATCCTTGTCTGAGAGAGAGAGAGAGAGAGAGAGAGAGAGCGCAAAAGAAAGAGAGAAGAGAGGGGCGGGGGGGGCAAGCCTCAGGACAGCGTCACGAGGGCTGTAAATGCACACTGTTGCACAGAGGAATGAAAATCTAACTGAGGCGCGATCGTTTGACGGGGGGAAGTCCAAGCCAGCCCGGGCGTGCTACGCTGTGAAGGCGACAGCGGGAGGCGGTAGCTAGCGGGGAAATGTTAGCTGGGCAGTGGAGGTTGAGAAAGAAACAAAAGTCACACACAGTCCCTCTCTAATCATTCAATCATCACACAAGTGTATTATGATTCAGTTAGACTTTGGTCTCTAGTGATTAAGAGATGTGTGGCCTCATTATGTGCATTATTAGGCAAGCTCCAGACCTTTTGAAGACGTGGAAAGGAGTTTATGAAATGATTATTCTGTCTGAATATCAGGCTAGAGAATATAGGAACCACTTGAGGTTCCGTAGTATGAGGTGTGCATGGGATCATGTAGTGTGGTGATGTTGAATTCATGAGTGTATAATCGTCGTTCTAGGATGTCAGGGTTCAGCTTCCTATCCAACTCAAAATTAGGATATTAAAGCAGACTGGAAGAACACTGTACATGTGAGATTGGTCAGTGTACTTTTCTAGACTGGAGAATGCTTTTTAAACACACTACTGTGTTATTCCATAGATGGAGCAGGACATTGACCAGAGCCCTGGCAATGCTGGCATCTTGGATTTGAGCGTGCCTCAAGAGACGGTGTGTGTGTGTGTGTGTGTGGGGGGGGGGGGTGGTCTTCCCTCCACATCTGACTACAGACTACAGTATTCACTCAGAAATAAATTATTTGAGACCTAACTATGGCAACCAATGTTGACTAAACTTTTGTCAAACATAGGAAAAGCAACAACAAAAAACTTGAATCCTTGTGCCATTTATATAGGATGACCTTCCCTGGCCATCCAGCGACAACACTCATCCTATGGGCCTGTAAATGGTAAATGGTGCATTTATATAGCGCCTTTATCCAAGGCGCTTTACATAGATTGTGCATTACATTCACCCATTCATACACCGATGGCAGCGGAAACCATGCAAGGCACCAACTAGCACATCGGGAGCAATTAGGGGTTCAGTGTCTTGCTCAAGGACACTTCGACAGTAACTCTGGGGGAGCCCGGGTTCGAACTGGCAACCTTGCGGTTCCCATCCAGGCACTCTACCCCTGAGCCACCGCCGCCCCGGGCCTGTGGGGTAGTGCTACGCAGGTCAGTCATCAATTAAGCTCTCGCTACTCTTCTATCTCTTTCTCTGTCGCTCTCTCTCTCTCGATATACAGTACTGATCTACACATGTGTATAATGTGTGTAAATACTTCTGTATGTACAGGAACTCCTCCTTCCCTGCACATCCAGCACCAATCCTCCGATGGGCATGTGGGGAAGTACTAGGCCTGTAACAATGACTCCTCAGGTCAGTCATCAATTAAGCCATCTCTATCGCTTTTTTTGTCTTTCTCTCTCCCTTTCTCTAATTTGTGTGTGTGTGTGACTGACTCCATAGTCTCTTGAGACTGACGGATGCCAATGAATATATATATATATACATACACACACTACAGTGTATAGTGTGCATGTTTGTTTAAAATAAATACTTCTGTGCCCACAGGAAACCCTCCCCTGCAACACCATTGACATGGATATGTGGCAGGATGTCTCCAACGTAATGAGGGAGTAGGCTGGGCAGACAGGAGGGGAGAGACACCATTCCGGTCTTCCAGTCGAGAGGCTGCCATGACTCGAGGACAAACTGGCAAGAAACAAACTCAACTAGCATTTGTTTTACCCCCTCAGGCCGGGAACCCATTTTGGGGTTCTGTACAGTATGTACATTATAAAATAAAAAAAAATTGATGCTGCTATATAAATATTTGAAGTTTTTCAGAAAACTTAAGTCAGGATTTAGAGGCGTTTTTAGAATCGGCCTTAGGCCTAAATGGGTTAAGCCCCACTGCTCTGAACCACAACCCATCCCCACCCCTATGTCTAAAGGACAGTATCTGTTTTGATGGCTAATTAAAGCTGATTTGCATGTAAGTTCATTGTTGCCTGCTTGGTTTTTTGAGTGAAGGTAGTTTAATTTACACACACACACACACACACGCACACATACTTTATGAAAAGGTTAAATACAAAATTGTGATCTTGCTGTCAGAGCAGAGGGATGTGGTGCCACCTTTAATGCGTACAACGAATGCTCAAAAAAATGTGCAAATTAGTCAATCTTTTGAAAGAAACTCTTTGCTCCCTCCATTTTAAATTGTATGTGTAGTATTCACTGCAAGCTAATACTTTGGATATACATTAACATGACACTTATGTGTGGCTTTGACTGAACAATTCTACTAGGCCTACAGATAATCAATTTTCACTGACCTGACCTAAATAAATTATGCTCTGTCTGTAGCTCAGAATACATGATATTTCTACATTGCTTTTGTCTTAAGTCGCTGTATTAAATCTGTCACATGCTTTTTGCCAATATTTTCACTTTAGCACTACTGCATTTTCATTTATTTTGTGACATAAATGTGTATATAGTGCATTCAATCTACAATGCTAGATTTATATGTAGTAATTGTATAACAGTCATTCAGTCTCTGCCTGAGATGCCATTACTGATAGTTTATAGAGAGAATAAGTAAATCAAATATTGCATTTGGAATTTATGCTTTTCCAGCTGTTGAGTCACATTGAATACCAAACATGCCTTTGTCCTAATTATATTCGTACAGCAGGAAAAAAATAGACTTGTCTGTATTAAAGCTTTGGTGTCTCCAAACAATCCTGCATTTCAGTTTGTATTTAAGGAGCATTCAAAATAGTGTGCAGAGTTTGCAGACTGTCGGAGTACACAAAACAGTGTATGTATAGGCCTTATGTATAGCCTAATTATAAAGGAGCGACACATCCCACTTATTTAAATGAGGCACTGTCTGAATTAATAGCACAAAGATATATTAAAACCAAGTATAAACTAGCTCTGTATAAATGCAATGTCTCTTAAATAATCAGTGCAGGCAATACACGATACAATGTCTCTTGAATAATCAGTGCATGTGGCAATACACGATACAATGTCTCTTGAATAATCAGTGCATGTGGCAATACACGATACAATGTCTCTTAATGGATACACAACACAATGTCTCTGTATGGGTACTTAACTCGCCATGCCGGCGCGACCCTCCCCCGGGGTCTTTGCTTGTGACACAGTCCAACTCCCCGGGGAGATACGTGCTGACAAGTTAACGTTCAGTAGGCCTACTTCTCAGATCGCAGGTCTGCGGCGGAGCAAGGTGAGCGCACACTCTCTATATAAGCCCCGCTATCTAACTGCAGGAGACCGCAGGTGTAGTCTCCCCTCCTGCTGACTGACAGCTATGCTCCCCCTCACTACCTGTCTTCGCCGCCGGCAAGACTAAGCACTTGCGAACGGTGCCGCTTCACAAGACGTGGGCTCCAACGACACACAAACGTCACTTTTATACTGGCGTCCTATAGTCGCCACCTGATTCAATGCATGCAATCAATGTCCCCATTCGTTTACCACACCCGCCTGTGTGGCGTCATCAATGAGTCTGTGTTCACACGCACACATGCATCACCCCTCTAGGGCGCGTTCGGAAATAGCGCACTGTGCAAACTAATAGGCGAGCAGTGAGAGAGAGAGAAGAGAGAGACAAAGAGATTGTGTGTGTGTGTGTGTGTGTGTGTGTGTGTGTGTGTGTGTGTGTGTGCGCGCGTGTGTGTGTGTGTGTTTGTGTGTTAGGGTTAGGGTTAGGGACAGGAATTTTTCTGAATATCTTATTGATTTTAAAGCTGGGAGGCCGCATTTGAAGCCTGTCAAGGTCACACCTTGACCCTAGACCTTAGGAGTGTCTTTGAGTGACGGGAGCGGGTTCCCCAGACTCACCTTAGGACTATAGGAGTGTCTTTGAGCGACGGGAGCGGGTTCCCCAGACCAGGTGGTCTTATCTCTCTACGATGTCAGAAAGTGGGTGTAATAGCTCCCCAGCCCCCATAAATCTTCTGGAAAAAAACATTTTCGGACTCAGAACGACAAGCTGAACATGCTGATATGCGTTTCCATGCATGCAGACTTACGGTTCTCTTGATTGGCAACAGGGATTGTTGTGTATTTTGGGTTTAGGTAATAGGGGTTCCATTTTTTCATAGGGGTTAGGTAATAGGGCTGTACTATAGAGGACTAGTATCAGCCATGTAGCTCTGAATCTAATACATATTGTCTGGCACTTAATAGACAACCCTCAAAAATGGTCATTTTACCATCAGCAATTAATCTGTTTTGGTTACCATTTCAACAGGTTTGTGTTATGTTTAAAGGTCAGAAATCAACCACCAAGTAATTGGCCTCCATCGAATGGCCTTATACATACATGGAGTTGTATAACTTTACTGAAGAATCATACAAAGCCACATTTTCAAAAGCTGTCTCCAATCCCAGACAACAGTCTTGTCAAAACTTGACTATTGTAACTCCCTCCTTACTGGCCTACCAGCATGTGCACTTAAGCCTCTCCAGCTGATCCAAAATGCCGCAGCTCGCTTGGTCTTCAACCAGCCAAAATTCTCACATGTCTCCCCCCTGCTCCGTTCCCTCCACTGGCTCCCGGTCGCTGCCCGCACAGAATACAAAACTCTGATGCTGGCATTCAAAGCAACCAAAGGTATGGCTCCCCCATATCTTGCAAGTATGATCGAACCCTACAAACCCTCCCGCTCACTCAGATCAGCCAACGCAGGGAAGCTGGAAGTACCCTCACTAAAAACGCCGGGACAACACTCCACACGTCCCAAACTCTTCTCCCTTCTGGCTCCAAAACTGTGGAATGCACTTCCCATTGCAGTCAGAACTGCAGCATCACTCCCAATCTTCCGCCGTAGTCTGAAAACCCACCTTTTCAGACTCCATCATGGCCCATAGCACTTACCCCACCCCCTTAGATAGCAATTCTGTAGACTTAGATAGCATTTGATGCAGACTTATAGCATGTTATGTAGACAGCATAAGTGCATTGTATGTGCTATTGTCATAGCACGTCATAGTACATATGTATAGCATAGTAGTATAGATGTATAGCTTATATGTATAGTTTCATTATAGATATTCCACTGTTACTTTCTTAGCTTACGCATGTTTCATGATAAATGTTTTTATGTGATGTATTCCCATGCTTTTTTGTTCTTGCTTAATGTAAGTCGCTCTGGATTAAGAGCGTCTGCTAAATGCCTAAATTGTAAATTGTAATGTGAAAGACCACAACACACAAGCAATTGTTCCTTCAAATAAGCAGTTTATTTACATACCGCACACATTTGAAACATTTATTTATGTCAGACATAATCAGTATAGTGGCAGAGAAATAATCAGTATAGTGGCAGCGATATCTTTAGCTCACCAGAGGCAAGCAAATTGATTCTATGAGAGTCAATCCAGGGCAGAGCCAGGAGGGACAACAAGGCTAAGCACATCACTGTTGACCACACACACACACACACACACACACACACCGCTGGAAGATCTTTTTTGACTAACACTGTAGTACATATACTTTTGGCAGTCAAAAATTGAGAAAATATGTAATATTGCTTTTTTAATGACACCTAGGGCTGTATTTTGCGTGTCTTAAGTACCAGGTCTTATTCTCTAACTTGAGTAAACTAAAGACCTGGAGGCGTGATCAATGCTCTTTGGCCACTCAGAATAGCCAAATGGCATTGATCACGCCTCCAGGTCTTTAGCCGCCCATGCAGGTTTGAGCTTGTAGATCGGCTATTTTTGCTACGACAGTATTATGCAATGTGGCCCTCTGGAGTGAGTGGTGAAATATTGTGGGCCTCGCCATAGTCAAAGTTGCCCATCCCTGTGAAACAACTGCATCACCTAGAACAGATGACCTATTCGTTAAGACTGCAAAAAGAGCTGGGTGAAAGAAGATGGGAGAAATGGACAGAGTACTTAGCTGGGGGGTGGATGTGGAGTGAATATGGGTGGTGTCTTTGAATGTAAGAAACCCAAAAATCTATAATATGTATTATATTGCTGCTGTTGTACATTGTATTATATATGTCTTGTCTTGCATATTAAAAAATCCTAAAATAAAGAGTTAAAAAAAAAAAAATGTTGCCCATCCCTGGTCCAACCCCTCAAGAACCAATGGTAGTATCTCTATTCTCCATGTCCAACCCCTCAGGGACAACTGGTGGGCCACAGACCAGTGGTTGAAAGTATCTCTATAGACAGACAAACTTATTGTCCTCTTTGGTCAGTCAAAGGAAACAGTATGTCCAACCTAGTCACACTCCTCATCATCATCATCCTCGTCGTCGTCGTCGTCATCACTGCCATCGCAATCCACATCTTCAACTATTTCCACACAGTCAGTCTGAAAATGTTGGGACACAGTGCCACAGATGTCAAGCTGGTGTTGAAAATGTTTGACCTTTGCAGAGAGAGCAGTGACTGCCCCATGGTCATAGCGTGAGGAGCTTGAGTAGTTGAGGAGGGCTTCTTGTGCTTTTGCCATCTCTTGGTGGAAGGCCATGGCCGTCTTGAGGTCCTCTTTGATGATGTTCCTCTCCTCAGAGGCTCTATCGCTGAGAGAGACAAGCACAAATAGCCTTTGCTTGAGGTAAAATGTTGGATCATCACCCTTCCTCTGTTGGCTCCACACTCCAGCATCCATGTCAAGTGCCATTTCAAAGGTCAAAGAAGGGAGGTTTGTGGATGGGATGGCTTGCCTCTTCATGTTGTAGAGCTTTGTTGATGCTTTGATTTTGCTGTTGAGTTTGGTGATTTGTCTGGAAAGCCTTGCAGCAATCGTTTGTCCTTCTGTGAATAAAAAACAAAAATATGCAAGTTTCAAAAAACAAAATGATAATCTCATTAAAATGAGCCCAGGGCCAAGTCAAAGGTAGTGGCCAGTTAAATTCCAGCCTTAATCTTTTATTATGTTGCTATAGTGTATAATGTACATAGCAACAACTTCTCAAAACATTTGAACCAGGAACCCCTGTATGTAATTATACCTTTCAATCCAGGAACCCATTTAAAAGAGCAGAAAGAGAAAGATACAATAAACAGTAATTACACAGTATTACACCTTTGATGTAGGACAATAATTCTGAGGTATGGGAGGGTAAAAAAAAAGGAAAAAAAAGGCCAAGGCGGTCAGATACTCAATTGTCAGAATCGATACAATAACTGTATGTCAGTCTTGATCCAAGGCCAGGTTTCTGTATATCTAGCCTATTGTCTTATTACATGACTGCATGAATGTTTTTTTACAACTGTATACATGGAATGGCTGGATTACCAGCCAAGGTGCCCAGACGGTTACACCAGCCGCCTGGGCGACTACATGAATGTCTTGTATTATTTGTGATACAACGCTGCAACAGCAGGAGGAACACAGCTTTTAAGTTTTATATTTTTTAAACAGAATAGGAGTTAGTCTGGAAGCATACATTGCGTAGAAACCATGTAATACATGCTAATTTTCAAGCATTTGTTCTTGTCACAGAGGCATACATTTCTTCTGTTATTCAGTGTTTCGGGAATGGGAAAAAAGCATTCATATTCGATGCATCAAATCATCTCACCTGCATATTTCCTGACCAGGCCACACATGAACTTGCGTTCCACTGAGAGGTTAAAGATGTTATTAAACACCTCCGTGGCTCGCTTCTCCATGGCAGAAGAGAGGAACATCTGGGCCTGAGGTGAGGTGAGCGACCACCTCTGATCCACATGGTGCTTCTTTTCAAGAGCACAGATCTTTCTCTCCGCCCTGACAGATACAGACACAAGTCAATAATCTGTTTTTAAATATATATAATGATTTAGAGCACGCACATCCACTGACTAAACGCCAGGTGCTGACTGAGCCAAGTTAACTTGGCCTCACGGCTCGGAACATCATGTCTACTTCGGTGTAAGGAATCTAATAAACATGTGACCTTATTTTATTTACCACTCTACCCCACACCACAAGACTAACAATATTTTACAAATTGGTTAATAGCAGTATTCCCGGACTAAAAGCACAGAAAATTGATTACTTTCATTGTTTTGACATTAAGAAACCTACTTTTCAGTTCTCGAGACACTATCCACAACTTGAGCTCCTCCTTGTGACGTCTCAAGTTGTGATCTAAGACAAAGGGGAGAGAGAAGGGCTTAGCATAGGCTTACTGCAAGGAGACGCTATCTTTAAGCAATGGGTCTTTGTCTGAACTCTTATGGAATAAATTGTTGGCTCATATTCATAAATTAGTTAACAAAACACTAAATTTGTATTTACTTACTGTCCCCTCTGAAACATTTGAAGATTCTCCATGTAGATCTCCTCCCAGGTCAAAGAAAGCTGTTGCTTTTTTAGAGAATCCTCTAGAGCCTTCCCCCAACTCCTTATGTCTTCAACTGCGGTCCCTTGACAATTGCATGTAAAATAAAAACAAAATTACAGTCTGCCATTAGCTTAGTGTTCTCTCTAACTGTGATGGTTAACTGTCAATGGTTGAGTTATTGTATAATTTAAAATAAGGCCAACTTAAATGAAGTGAACCTGGAAAAGGACATGAATGCTGACAAACAATATAAATGCAGAGTTCTCATACCTCGTACCTAGCAAATCAATTACTGGGAAAGTTGGGAAATTTCTGACCCAATTCAAATAGAAAGAAATTCAAATCCTACAATGATTTGGCCATGCATGGGGGCAAGTAAATACGGTCATTGAAGTACAGTGCCAAGACTGACATGGTGAATTAATTACATGGCAATAATTAATAACATGAATCAGCTTAGATATGCTCAGATGCCTGAAGGGTCTACTGAATGGAACGTTGCCTTAACCCATTTTGACCTGAGGCCACATCTGTGTCACCATATAGCTTTTAACCATAGCACTCAGTGCTGCGCTATGAGATCTGCAATTTTTTTTAAATCGTGAAAATGTGGTGCAAATCATTGAATTAATATATTATTTCACAGTGAACATTTTTAACTCAAATATTTGTTTCTGGGGGGGGGGGGTCCTTGGAACAACTAGGTGTCAGGTAAATGTGTCGTGTTTGTCACAGACTAAATATTACCATTTTATACGTTGATCCCCCTTGCTTATTATTCTTTTACATACCTGGTAGAGACTGCAGGAGACTCGTCAACTCTTTCATTGAAGCCTCCTTTATTTTCTCAGCCTTCAGAAGTCGCTGAGGAATGCCTGTGACTAGAAAAATATAAAGTGCCAACATTTAATTTAACCAGTATTCAGCCACAGAATTATGAAGGCAGGATTAGTGGGCATTGTTAGGTGGGTGGGTCATCATTCTTTCAGACATATTCATTTGTTTTTCTTGCATTCAAAGAAAAAATGCTGTAATTCAGAAAGTAGTTACTTGGATTCACAAAGTAAAAAAAAAAAAAAAGGTTGTGTATGTAAACATGCTCACTTTGCTTCCGTTGCACCTTTTCTGAGTAGTGCAGGAGAGCATCTGTCAGGAGGTCTGTGCGGTGAGATGGAGTCATTTCTTTAGTTATTTTTCCAAATCTCCGCAGGTAGGACCACAGGCGCTCACTCTGCTCCCCATCAGCCAGTCCTGTTCCCTTGTGGAAGCGTGTGTTGTACTGGAACTGTAAACATAACAAAATAAAGCAAATGTTAACATTGTTCAGTTGGTGTGAAGTACCTGGACATTGCTCGCTATAGAAAACATTCATTACCTGACATGCGAGATTGTGCCCATAAGAATGGAACACTGGGACAACAAAAACCTTTTTGTTCAGTAGCTCAGGGTAGTGGTGCTATAAAGAAAAAATGTTCAGAATTACAGTAACAGTACACATAGCCAATTGACTCTGTAACACCAAGAAGGTTGCATTCAGTTCCAGGTAAACATGCTTTATTATCTGGCTTCCATTAAATCAGGGGGGGAAAAGATACAGTACATACCTACCCACAGGCAGAAGGACACAGACAAGATGGAATCACACATTTAAAATCACACATTTGCTCAGCATTCAGCAATAATGACTTAAATGTGTAGTGTTACCTGAAGGTGGGGTTTGAGTTTGCATGCAATGTCATACATGAAAACAATGCTCAGCTGGCGTTCCTCCTGGTCTCTACTGAACTCCTTCAACAAGAGGACAGCGTTTGACAGTCTGAAGAAATTAAGCAGAAACGTAGTTAGAGCACCTAGGCTTCCAAATGTTTTGATTCCCGACCCCGACGACCTTTGTTGCGTGTCACTCCCCATTTCCTGTCAGCTTACTGTACACTATCAAATAAGGCAGAAAAAGCCCAAAACATATCTTAAATAAATTACATAGTTAGAATCACTACAATGAATAACTTATTTAAGCATACATTTAGTATTCGTTCTAGCAAAAAACAAATACCTTTCTCCATATTTCAAGTTGAGAAACTTGACTGGATGTTCATGCCTGCAGGTGAGGCCAAATACACAGTTTCATCCAGCTTCTTGTACCGGCCTTTTGACCGGATTGCGCTCCCTGCCCGGAATCCAGGACAGCCCCCCTTATCAGGGAAAAAGACATGTGAAACAGACAATACCTTCATTACTAAACCAGTTACATTAATCGGACATGAATAATGAAGCAGAACTATTTTTTCATTCTATCAACACACGTAGGCTTTCCTTTAATGTGGTTTAACTTTAATGAGTAAATTATAGTTCCTACCTCGGGTTATTGGCCTGTTCGACAAAAGCGTCCACTTCACTTTGGTCTAGGAAGAATCGGTTCATGTGTTTGGGAGCCTCAAAGCTCTCCCCTGATGACTTCTTCCTCGGTAGCCCAAAGAGAGCGTCGGCAGCCAGAAAGAGCGTTCCATTTTCCTAATGATATACAAGCAATAATTATGCACAATCCACATTAAATAACAATTCACATGTAAGCGACGGCTATACATAAAATGATTACCTTTGGACACATGGGACAGCTGGCTCCATCAGCCAGACTTGGTGCCAAAACAGAGCAGGCCGTCTGCTCAAACTGCCAATGCCTGTACTCCTCGTAGCATTCCTTCATTAAAATGCTGTAGAGATCAACCACCTAAAATGCATCAAAATATGAATTTGAATAAAAGAATACACCAATAATGTGAACCCCGATAATGTGATACACATATTCCACCTGCATATCATAAACACCCACCATAGTTGAAGGAAAAGCTTGTTGCATTGCTGCACTCATGCCCCTGACTGACACTCCACATTCCAACTGTACAGCCGTAATAAGCCTCATCAGACCCAAGGATATGGCCGTTTGTGGGCGTCTGGGTGATCCTGGCCACAAGCCCAAGCGAATGAGAGTGGCGTGTTCTGACTCACATTTACAAAATGTACACAGAACATCATGCACTCTCGCTGCAACAAAAAGATTTTACGGAATGATTAATCTTTCGCATTGCTGGGTTATACATTTAGTGTTAGGTTCATGGTCTGCTCTGAAATGTTACATACTGTATCTTCCCGTTTACCCATTCTTCTGTCATACAGTCTGGAGCAACGGAAGCTCAAATCATGAGTAAAATATAAAGCGGAAGTGGAGCCTTCTCCCCACTTACGTTTCATCTTTACAGTCCCAATATAAATACAAATCATCTAAGCATATATAGCTGGCTGCTATAATAATAAATAAAATCTTGAATTGAAATGGCAGCTTCCTTACTCTGATTTTGGAAGGTGTAGTTCCAGACTCTATAGTAAGCATTGGGAGATTAGTTTCTATGTGACCGAGATGGAGGTCACATGAAGGCTGGGTTAATCCGGGCTATGTCTCTATTGTATTTACACTGGATAAACTGTAATTAAGTGGTTATGTTTAATGATCACCAGCTGATTCTGGTACTCTTTAAACAGATGATACCTATCAAAAGAGGATTTTGTTTCCACTGGGGATAAATAATCTTTTAGTTACTCCACTGCGCCTTCTACCAATATTGCTCAGAGAATTGCCTCATAGAGAATATTTTTCCTCCGGTGAAAAGATATCCCTTTCTGGCCAAAAAGTACCGTTTATACGTGTGGTGGGGGGCTCAGAGTGCTTCCACTAAGGAAAGTAGGCTTTCTAATGACACAACCCGCCTTTGTTTTGGTGAATTATTTTTATTTACGCTAAAGACGAGAAGCTGGTCTGCATTCATGCGAGCTGTGGAAGTTGAGAGTAACATAGCTCTAAATGCAACGCATTAGAGCTATGGACCAGAGCTATAGTCTGAGTAGGTTGTTGTGAGTAAGGATTACCTTTCTGGTTGTCTCTTGTAGGACGTCATGCAGTTGTGTCCATCAAGCCTTTGCCATTCCCACCTGAAGCCTTTTGGCATGCTCTTCACATATGCGTGACCCTAGTAAATAAAAAAGAGGGTGAGAGGGTTACATTCTTAAGTCATTGCTTGTGAAACACCTCATGGAAATGAGTAAATGGTTAATAACTTGATCAGCTTAAAAAAAAATCACCTTTGCTCTTTTCTGCAAAACAATAGTTTCTTCTATGAAGACTTTAGATTAGATTATTTGAAACATAGGGGAAAGGGTGAAATATACTTACATCCCACAACTCCATTTCATGCAACGCATGGAATTTTCTGTGGACTTCTGTGGCACAAGAGGAGCAGAGGGTAGCCTGAAGGTCACAGTCCCCACACCTCCAAACCTCCAAACCACTTAAGCCACACTGGCATACGTGGCAGCAAGGGTTTAGGGGCGGGCAGAGGGACTCCACAGCAGGAATGTGCAGGCTGTTACGGATATTGATCCATGCCTGCACATCCTGTGCTTTTCTTTCCCTGGCACTGGCAGCAGTGACAGGCGCTGGACCACCCTCAGGTTCTGGAGGTTGTGCATCCACAGCCTGCACCATTGCATCAGGACCTCTGCTGTCCTCTCTAGCACTGGTGCTAGGCTGGAGGATGTTGTGCCTCCGTACAGAGGTACTTGCCCTCCCCTGGTGAACGACTGTGGCTTTCCAGTTCACAAAAGCCTTCTTGCGCCTTTTCACCATGATCTTTCTGCAAGACATACCATTAGAGAGAGAGCAAGTTGAGAGCTTGTGAGTTTGAAATAAGAACAACTAAGAATGTAGTATATTTAGGGTGACCAGATGTCCCCATATGCATGGGCCAGTCGCCCAGTCATTTCCAAGCTCTCTAATTGTCTCTTTTAAACTGTAACATTTAACAACACATCAAGGCATTTAAATAGCAACTTAAGTAATAGGTTGCCAACACTGTCCACCCCTAACCTGACGCTGCCAGATGAGGGCGGTATTGCGGAAACATATTCCCCAACACAACACTCATCTGGGATCTCTGACGGAGTTGAGCCCTGAGTCAGATCTGCTTCGTACCGAACCAATCAGCGTGAGCTAAAGGCGGGATGCGGATGTGACGGTATATAGACACGTCGATATGATTGGTTGTGTTTGCACGCCCACACGGTGATAGACAGACGCTCCCATCCAATCATCTACCATGTATCTTGAAAAAAAGGAACAGCCCCGTCATCGAATTTGCTTCCGCGATCCCAGATCCAAATAAGCTGTGAAACAAATTTGTGTAGCAAGCTTTTTGGATCTGGCAGCGTCAGGTTAGTCCACCCCCCCCCCCCCCCCAATAAACTACAAGTGATTAGATACAGCACTGCTGATTAGAAATTAGAATAACTTAGATAAATTATAGGTGTGGGTGAGAAACTCAAGCTCTAAAAAATGATAATGGAAATCATTTAAAATCACACATCATATTGCCAGCATTCCCATTGCATTTATATACAATAGATGGTGGTGCAGACAGACAGACAGACAGACAGACAGACAGACAGACACGATGTGAATCCCCTATGCTAGCATAGCTAACATGATGTAAACAAAACAAACAGCTTCGTGTCTAAAATAACGATAGCTTGTCACCGCTTAACAGAAGGACACACACTTACCTTAAGATATAGGTGGCCGTGCGCCGTGATGGGAAATAATAACAGCAGATAATAATAACATACAGAGTTGTATTCCGCACAGTAGTGTACACACACGCAGCAGCACAGAACTGGCGCAGGTTTGTTTTTAAAGGGAGGAGGTCTATCCGGCCGTGGAACTTCCGGTCCGGTAAAAACGCACATAAATGTTTATAATGTAATCATAAATAAACACGATGGCAAACATTGCATAGCCCACATTACATTATCAAATAATTAAATATTTATTAATTCAATACGGTGCTCTTGTCATTTTGGTCGGCACAAAATAATACATGAATGAATAAATAAATACATATTTACATAAAAAATACATATACATTCACTGGAGGAAGATACAATTAAATAAACTAGTATAAACATCGCTTTAAATGTTATCAAAATGTATTTAATTCACCAAAATACTGAGTCACGTGACCATCCACCAGGTTGTCATAGCAACCCTCACTCCCCGTCTGAAAAAGATGGGCGGGGGTGGCCAAGCGAACAGCCAATAGTAGAACTTTTCCCATTCCATGGGGAAAGTTCAGTAATTCGGGTAATTCTGAGCTCCCAGACTGCGCGGATTACGCAGTCTGGGCCCATACGATGGGAGACATTTATAGTAATTCCTGTGCATTCGATGGGTGGATTCATACTACATCGGGTGCACCGTTCAGTCAGAACAGCTATTTTTGGCGGAAGAAGGAGAAGGAGAAGAAAAAGAAACACAAATACAAGAAGTGACCAAAGTCACTGCGTGTCTTCTTGGTCCCTTAACACTAGCCAGTCTGAAAGAAATTCACTACTACTCAGTCGCTGAACGGTCAGAGGGACCGTGTTTTTGGTGCGATTTGATTGGCCACTCTCTCCCCCACTCCAACTGGAGACGTTCAAGCCGGCTGCATCCCATTTCCAACGAATTAAATCATATATGTTTGGCTGGTTAATTAACTTGGAATTTGTTTACTATTTTGATAAGATAATATGAATACAATGATTATTATCCATGATGAGGGCAGAGGGATGTTATTATTGAATGCTCGGTTTCAATGGAGCGAGAAGCTAGCTAGCCTAGCCTAGTTAGCTATAGCTGTCTGTGTCGTGTGTTAAGTGTTGTTAAGAATGGGACATTGTCTGAACTGCTGAGATGTTGTCATTTCTAAACACATGTTTTCACTCCTAAAATGTATAAAACTAATAATACATGTAATACATATTTTGCCCGGTTAGTGCTATATTGCAACATAGCCATGGAAGAGTGTAGCTTTGTTGCTTCTTTTTTTCCTTCTTCCACCCTGCAAAGATCACTCTTTCTTGTGTGTTATCGATGTAATTAATATTATGTGACGGTGACCCCACGCCATGTACAGACTGCTTGACTAGGCATGTAAACATGACATAATTGTATTAATGTTTAAGTGTAATGATGTTATTGACCGGATTGTCCGTAGTAACAGACCCCCATTCCTCCAGCCGTTAGCTTACATTTGCTAATATTATAAGCTAACCGCATTACTAAAGCTAATGTATTGAAGTAAATGCGGCATGTCCGCGGTAAATTACTCATACAAGTGAGTCGCGTTATATTTACCTAAATTACAAGCCAAAGTACATTCCAAATAAACAATTATTAGCCACGTTATGTGGCTATTATATAATGTAATTAATATATTTGATTGATCCAAATAATCGCCTAGTTAGCTAGCTGTATGTGTGTTGCGTGTTCTTTTTTTTCCTCCACCCCTCTTTTCTTTAAATTATAACTCGCTCATTTTTTGCTCATTTAAAAAAATTCAAAAAACCATGTAAACTACGGAATTCGGTCTTTCATTTGGTATATAGATCGGTTGTGTAGGCCCTCTCTACGAAACGATATCAAGTGAAAAGGAAATGTCGGGGAATCGGGTTATAAAAGACACCATTATCAAGCAGCAAAAAGGCGAGTAGGCCTATGGGGGAGGAAGGGGGACGTCGGTCCATTGTGCCGATAATAGCTTGACAGAGTAAGAGATATATGCCTAAAATCATATTTACAAAACGTTTCAAATGGGGAAAAAAACTGAGATGATTTCAATCGAATATTTAGACAAAGTCATGCAAGGGGAACTTTCTCTGGACTCCATGGGCTAAGAAAATAAACTTTTAAATCTCAAAACCGGTCAGAATGACCGCTCCGACGTCGTAGTGTTAATAATTCACACTTTTGTTCTTTTATAGGTGGCTGGGCTGTAATCACCTGTCCATGTGGTGTTGTCTGCTTGGTGAAGTACATTGTTAGAGCAGAGAGTCCACGTGACAATCTGGACCTTTTGCTCTCCTGGAAAAACGTTCCAAACATAGCAGTGTACGATTATCCTAGAGGATTGGCATTACATGCCAAGAAAAGGGCGCCGAAGATCTTTGAACCTTTCCAAGGCAAGTTGGTAGAGCCGAGCCCAGACAACATCAAGCAGGCTTCAGATGGAAAGCTTTGTGTCCATTTGCCTTGGTTGAAACACTCGAAGGTGCCAGCGGATGAGAACGGCCACCCTCTCACTGGGTCGTCTGATCATTTCGCTTTGAGTGATGTGTTCCACCAGGGCAACAGCAAAGATCAAGGCGATATCCTCAGAAGAATAGAACTTGTACCAGAGCTAGCTGGTTTCATCAACAGCCAGTTGACACACAGAAATGGGTCCGACTGGAAACTGTTAGCCAAATGGAAACGGGTTGACAATTCAACCTGATATCAGGCCATTTGCAGCATCCTTTATGATTTCAAAATATAGGGCACTTAAGGGGTGTTTGCAGGGAAAGAGGTGACAAAGTCATTGGTTAAACTAGTCATTAGTCGTACAACCTATCTCTAACCCTAACCTCCCACGGGGCAGCACACCTAAACCTAACCTTAACCCTCTCCCAACCCTTAATGCACCCCGCACCAACCTTAATCCGGTCGTTTTAACATAATACTCACCAACCTTATGTCTAACCAAGTCTAAACTAAGTATGAACCTTGTGGATATGTATATTTCAGAGATTTGAATGCTGTATGGTGTTTTTATTCCGTGTATGTGAAGCACTCTGAGTTATATAATGTATTAACTTAACTGCCACTGTAGTCTCCATAACTTAAGGCCTTGTGCATCTAATCTTACCCACCATAGGTCATGAAGCCACTCCTGATGGAGATATTGTTTTTAGACCCCCTTTACCGATCCCATGCATCAGGATTTGGTGATGCCCAGTACAGATCCATCTTCAGGTCTATAGATAGGAAACTGCCATGTTCATATCATCATATGGCAATGTTTGGGCTATGTTCCCACAGTTCCTATAGCCCCTGATATTCTATGGCTATGTTCCTACAGCCAGTTTGCATTGCGTTTTGGTTTCCATAATATACGGTTAGAATGTATTGACAGTACGAGCAGTGTTAAAAGCATGAGCAGGTTGTTTCGAGATGTGACTACAAGGAAGTCCTGAAGTGGCCCAAGAGGTTACGGATCGGAGCGTGAGATTGTTCAGGAAATTGTTTTTCTCAGATCACAAAAAAATAAACGGTATGGTTATGTTCCAACTGCCAGGTTGCATGTTTCTGTTTGCATTCGGGTGAAAAGGTTTTTGTACTCTGCGAGCACTTGCAACAGAGTTCCCCCCCCACCCCCCCCATGGTCTCACCTTTCAATGTGACTATAACATCACATCCAGTTATCCAAATTCTAATCGACACTTTTGTATATCTGTTGCAAGAGCCCAGGTACTGGCCCTGCTGGGTGATGGGTGTTTGGATCGAGATATGGTCCATTTTCACATGGGTGTTAAGCTGCAGCAGGATGGTTTAAAAAAATATATATACTGTGTGTGTGTGTGTGTGTGTGTGTGTGTGTATTGTTTATTTATTTTTGTATATGTTTACTATTAGGCGGATTGCACAGCAAATATGCCCTGGTGCATGGACTGAGAAGACCGGACATGATTTTACGGTGACTCATAATTTACTTCCAAATGTGTATACAGTATATAGGCTTACAGTAAACTGTTTTTTTTAATGATATTTAAAGCTGTGCCAACATGGTGTACAGTAGACATGCATGTAATTTTTCAGAGCCTTATAGGAGGAATTTACATTAACACCAACGTTGTAAAAGTAATTTAAAATGTTTTTATATATTATATATATATATATATATTTCTCTTTAGTAAAATATCCCAAAGCTTATACCTGTGCCTTTCTGTTTTAGGAGGACATGCCTCGCATTAGAAGGTGGTGGTGTAGCCGTCTTATGGAGCGCTTCGAAACGGAGGGGTATGATGTCCCTAACTGATTTGACTTTGATAGCTGCAAAACATTACTTATTGCTTGGTGTTGCCTGATAACTAACTCCTAACATATCCTTAATTGAAAAGGGAAGGCAATACATTTGCCCACTGGACTGACCAGGCAGGCAAACTCCTTGCTGGAAACCTGAAGCCCATCTACCGCATCAAAAGAGGACTGAGCAGAGACATCCCCCAAAATGTCCTTGAAGCACAGAAGAGGAAGAGGTCGGCAGATGAGATTGTAGATGTCATTACGGCAGGAAGGACGGATCAACGCCTCAAAGTAGGTTGGAAAATGCACTAGTCAGTAGCCACACATTTCCACTATTTTCCAGTTGACAGTTTCAAGGACAGTAGGAGGAAGTGTTTTGAAATGCGGACAAAGTGCTTTGAAATGCATTTGTGTGCAATAACACATTTTCTGTGCACAGGCTGTCCTCACTGGTGAAGAGCCATCAAAGTGGTTAGAGAAATTCAACGGTGACAAAAGATTCCAGGCTCCTTATTATTTTAGGGATGAACGGCAGTCTGCAACGATGTACGAACACATGTCCCGTCTCTTCGACACCTCACCTACCCAACACCATGGACCAAGTCGCATTGAGTTCTTCCTCAACGTGCTGTATACAGAAGTGAGTTCCTCTCCACTCACCATACATGAGAGCATACACTAAAACCTTGATGTTTCAATTGGACATCCTTGTTACAGGTAACCAATGAATCCTTCTGGGGTGGATAGATGGTTCATGGGTAACATGTTGACAAGCTTGAGATCTGGCAAAAAAACAGCTTCCCCATGCTTGAGATGGAGGGAGACGGATTGGAAACTAATGTCTGTTTGTTTTTTTCCTACCCGACAGGCCACTATATGTGCACTTGCACAAGTACACAATGTTGACCTCGACGACGACGACGCAGAGCGACTGTTCCTTGATGGCCCAGGCTTGCATCAAAGGTACAATAAATACACAACATGATTTTCAGAGAGACACTTCACGTTTACCTTAATTACATAATCCAATTAATTCTTGTTATCTTATGTTTAGAAAGTAAGTAGGCCTTGCTGAGCATGGGGGCCTATCTCCTGTTTCTGTAGTGGGAGTCAGCTTTATGTACAAGTACATCCCTTGGACATGACGCTAGTATGTCGGAGGAACATTTATAAAGGTTTGTTTTGTATAGACGGGTATGACATAATCATCATACCCGGAAGTTAAGCGGGAATCATGCCTACAGAGTGGCAAACTACTTTCTGGCCTTGACAGCCCATACATCCAAACAGAAAAACTATATTATTGTTATGGTTTCGAACCTGGGTTCGAACCCTCCACCCCAACCTTCCACTTCTGGTGTTCCTGGGCACAACCCACTGCGCCATCACCACTCTTCTACCTAGTCAGGTCCACTTCTGTGTTCCCCTCCCCCTCTGACGAGCTGCCTGGGTGTGGCACTGCACACCTGTTTCCGTTCTACCATGATCACCAGAGTCTTCAAGAACCCTGCCTTCCCTCCACTCCTCGCCAGATCTTCCCATAGAAACGCCTGGCAAGTACAGTTTCTCTCTAGCTACTCTGTTGCTGTTCGAACTCTGTAGAGCTTTTCTTGTGTTTTAGCTGCAGTGTTAGCTGTTTTGCTAATTTGTTCCTCTCATCCTCCAGACCTGGCTATCTGCCGCGCCACTCCTGGATCTCGTCACCACTTTGTTCAAGGACTGTTTGTTTGGCTGCCGATCTACAAGCTTGTCCCCGACTACTCTCTTGTATTTCCCCTAAGTATAGCTTTATATTACTGGTATATATATCCTCATAGATACATATCTACCTATTTATACGATAAGAGTATTTATGGATTTATATGGATTTATATATATAACTATACATTGTCATTATCCTGCTCAATTTGGACAATAAAGTGCTTAATTGTCTTCCTGTCTCCTGAGTGGTTGCATTTGAGTTCAGAACACAACTCAGTCTTAACAATTATTGCATTAAACATTCACTTTTCCACTCATTTGCAACTCTATTTGCCATTCACTTTATGCATGTGCATACCCTCTATAGGATTCACATGTCTTTTATAAAGGTCCCCTGGATTTTAATTGAAAATGGTTGAATCTTCAAAAAGATTCAACCATTTCACTATTGTGCCTGCACAACCTTTTTCTATACAGAATTCATGTTTCTCTTTTTGAGGTATTGTACCATTTATATTTTTTGTCCTTCTCCCTATCAGTGAGGTAGATGACTGGAGGTTATGCAATAACCATGGTTATATAAAGGATATGAGTGAATCAATTCACTATGGGTTATGTCCATTCTTGGACGTAAGACAGAAGAAATCTTATACACTCACGTTCTAATGATATTAGGACGGGCTTTTTTTACGTCATGACGCAGTACACGTACGTCCCTCCCCCGAGGGTATAAACACCTGCACTGCCGTCTAGGCGTCATTCGGTAATAAAATTTCTCCTTCTGCCGTTAACAAGCTAGAAGGGCAATTTGGTGAATTGATTCACTCATATCCTTCATATAACCATGGTTATTGCATAACCTCCAGTTATATTAAAGTCTACTCGTGAATCAATTCACTATGTGTCCCCCCTGGGCTGTGACATCACAGGTGTGATGGCCACATCCCTTATGAGACAACAATGTTGAGGTCAAGAGGTCACAGACCTAATGACTTATAAGAGGTGGGACCGAAATGGACCCCCGGTCCACACGGTCCCTTATCCCTATCGTAAGGAGCTGATGAACCATGTCATCTTATGTGCTCTGAGGCCTGACTCATAGACTGTCGCAACCATTTATGAATCCCTGGCCCTTTATCCTAGCTGTTAATATACAAACTACAGGGTATATGGAGCTAGGTCGACTATTTTACCACTTATGTATTCACATATAATCATATATGTATATATGTACTCAGATACATATACATATTATATTTATTAACTATATATATATATATATATATATATATATATATATATATATATATATATATGTGTCTATATATCTATATATTTTAGGGGACATGCTTCAGCGGGAAGCAACCTGCAGGAATGCATGTGCCACAGACGGTTCCGTCACATCCAGGTTGTAGAACCTGGCGAAGGTCGAAGGCGAGGACCAACTTGACGCTGTACAGACATCCTGTATCGGGGTAGGATGGCGGAGGAAGGAGCTGCTTGATTAGTGAGCTCCCCAAAGTTGGTCATGATAAGTTAAAATAACCACGGAAAAACAGATTCAAAATGAAAAAGATATGACAAGAAATGAGTGGTGAACAACAAGGAAGCCGTAGGATAACTCGAAGTTATAAAGCAGATAAACAAACTGAAGAAAACAACGACGGGAATGGAGTGAAAGAAAACGCCGACAGCATGGCGGAGGACTGTGCCGAAGTCATACGGACCGGGCTCGTTTAAAGTTTAAAGTTTAAAGAAGAACTGAAGAGAGAAATTAAGGAAGAATTCGCAAACTATCGTGTAATAGTGGACCGGGAGCTACAACGACAAGACGAGGAGGTGACTGAGCAGAAGACGAACATGGCCGAGGCGCAGACACGGATATCAGAGGTGGAGGACTGGAGGACGGGAGCGAACGAGGCCATGATGACACTGGCGGACCACATTGAACAACTACAAGAAAGACAATTGGATGCCGAGGCCAGAGCAAGAAGGAATAATATTCGTGTATTCAATTGTGCAGAAAACAGTGAACAAGGGACCACTGTAATTCAATATTTGGAGCAGCTGTTCCACACGGAGCTTGAGCTACCAGCAGGTATTCAGCTCCAGATACAGAGGGCGCACCGTGCACTGACTCAGAAACCTACCAACCCGTCTGCACCACCACGGTCTATTGTGGTAAACTTTCTTCAATTCGAGACGAAGGAAATGGTGCTAAGAAAAGCCTGGCAGGCAAAGATACAAGTAGGAGACAAACAGCTCGGTTTCGATCATGATTACCCACCCGAAGTTGTGAGGAAGAGAAAAGATTATATTCCGTTCAAAAGACTGTTGAAAGCAAAAGGAATCCGGTTCCAGACGCCGTTTACGAAGATGAGAGTACAGTGGCCTGACGGTGAGAAGACGTACAGAAGTGCGGAGGAAGTAGCCCAGGCCATGGGGGAGAGAGGCTACATGGAAGAAGAATCCAGCCGCGACTCTGCAACGGGACCCGGCGCATCGGCGGAGGTGGAGGCGGCGGGGTCGGGAGTCGCGGGGACGGAGAGAGAGAGGCGACGAGTTGGAGGGGGACAACGGTGGGAACCGGAGTGGAGGAAGGTGGAAAAGAGGCGAGGAGCGGCGTGGAGAGCTAAGGACAGTCTACGAATGTTTATGAGGAAATAGGACGTGATTTCTGCTGTGAAAAGAGGTAACATAGAGTTGGGTTGAATGAGGGAGGGGGGAAAGATAGGCGAAGAAGGGTATTTTTGTTTGGTTTTATTTTTAAGAAGGAAAAAGAAAGAAAAGAAAGATAAATTAATATACAGAGGGTGCCATAGATATAATATTTTTGTTCATTTCTAATATTGAACCCCCATATATATTATTGTTTTTGTTTTGTATACAACCAACTCTTTGTCCATTAGGATGTTTTAATCATCGGACTCTCGGTTAGCCGGTGTTCACTAATAAGAAACTCTGCTGTCAAACAAACACTGCTGCTGAAAACGAGATGAGAACGTTGACGACTCAACCAACAACACCCTGAAGCCTACACCACTTCATGCTATTCCAGATCTTCGCAACGGGCTCCTTTCGGAGCCCTTGTGCGTAAGTACAGTTTTGGACCCTCCTCTGAGTATTCACCTTAATCGCTCCATCTGGAGCCCCTGCGTGTACGTACCGCTGCTTCTCGCCTGCCTTTTGCCTAAATGGTCATAGCCACCGGCTGATAAACAAACAACACCACTGCTTTCTAGACCTGTGTACTGGCGATTCATTTCTTTTCCCCTAGAATGGCGCCACTTACCACGGTTGTGAGTGGGGATGAGCTGTCCAGTTTGAGGTCCGAGCTCCTTACCATCGAGGGACTCCTGGGCGACGTGCTCCGCAGAAAATCCGCGGTCCTCTCACGGTTGGACGCGCTGACTGCCAACGGTCCAAGCAGTTCAACCCCCGTAGCCGGGCCATCTACTCCACTGTCCCCTCCCTGGGCCACCGTTGTGAAGAAGGGGAGAAGGGTCCCTCGACTCGCTCTCCCACTGTTCTCTCCATCGCTGCCAAACTTTTTCTCCCCGCTCGCGGCTCACCCCGACTCCGAGTCTCCAGTTAGCTTAGCGCCTCCTGCTAACATTCCAACAGTAGACACGGGCGAGCTGGTAGCTAATGCTAACGTGGAGCTAACGGCTCCAAATCCCCTTGCTGTCCAGGCGCAAGTTGCGCAACAGATCCGCTCCGGAAAAACACGCAAGCGCTCCTGCCCATCACTGTCCCCAAGAATCATCCTCAAACGTACACGACTCCGCTCACCCCCACTGCCCATCCAATTTCCCCCGTGTCCAAACATTACCAACCTAGACTCACTTTCACCACTTCCATCTCCACTAGCCACTCTAGAAACAGCTGTGAAATGCGATGACGTCACCACCAGTAACAGGGGTACCCCTGTCCCTGAATCATCCATATACTCACTCCTCTCCTCCACTGGGTCAGTCATGGAAATCCCTGACCTGGAACCAGCTCCTGTGCCCCCCCCACCCCCCCTGATCATTAACCCGTTACTTGCCTGGCCAAAACTTATTGTCTATAAGGGCTTGTTATTTAAGGACAATAACCCAGAGCTCATTATAATTGGCGATTCAACCACAAGAGACATTGTAATCCCAGGCGGCATCACCTTTTGTCTCCCGGGCGGTAGAATTACAGATGTCTCTAAATTAGCACCCATTATCATCGACCTCTACCCCTCGGCCCATACTGTTTTTGTGCACATCGGAACGAACAATGTCCTGGAACGGCAATCGGCCAAACACAGACTAGACTTAGAAGCAATTGCCACCAACATCGAGTGCCTCAACAAAACTTGTGTCTTCTCTGGTCCCATCCCTGCCCCATGCAAGAGCGCCGAGCACTTTAGCAGGCTTCACAGTCTGCAGGAATGGCTAAGAGCTTTTTGTACTGCAACGGGTCATGGCTTCATTGACAATTTCGATACTTTCTGGACTAGAAAAAACCTATACAAACCGGATGGTCTTCACCCAAATACTACAGGAATCAGACAGCTCACCATGAATTTCATCCGCCATGTGGCCTTCAAGAAATGATGCCTATCACAGCATGATTCCACTATAGTCTCCATACCTTGCAATAACGAGCCCCATCTTGAAAATCATGCTGATATTACTCTCTCCCTTTCCGTCCCATCTGACCTCTTGACCCCTGACTACACATCCCTCTCCTGCCCCCTGCCCATCACCGTTCTCATCACGACTAGACCCACTTCATTATATTTAAGTCCCACTCCACGCACAGTCATTCCATCTAACCTTAGTCTCATTCCTTGCCTCCCCTTAGCTCCTCCCACTAAGTCTGTTCCACTTAAAATGGCCTTAATAAATGTAAGGTCAGTTTGCAATAAGCCTTTTGTTGTACGAGACTTTTTTAACTCTCACCACCTTGATTTTCTGTTTTTAACAGAGACGTGGCTGAAAGAAAAAGAAAATGATAATGTCACAGTAAACAAGCTCTGTCCCACTTCCTGTAACATCATTAACTCCCCTAGGACCTCCGGCCGTGGAGGCGGCATAGCTGCTGTATTCTCTAAGCGGTTTACCTGTCGCTCTGTGGACATTGACACTTTCAAAACCTTCGAAGCACTCTTAATTAGAATTGGCTCCACAAAATCCCTCTATGTTTTACTGTGTTACCGTCCACCAGGCCCTAAAAATGAGTTTTTAATTGAATTTTCAGATTTTCTAGCATCGGTTGTTGTGAAAGTGGATAATTTGTCACTGATTGGTGATTTTAATTTTCATATTGACAATCTCAATGACAACTCAGCTACTGAGTTCATGAGCATGACACAATCACTCAATCTAAGTCAGCATGTTTCTGGGCCGACTCACAATCAAGGCCATACACTTGACCTTGTTTTTTCACTAGGCCTGAACCTCAATATCCTAAGTGTAGGTGAGTTTTTCCTTTCTGATCACAAATATATTATTTTTAACATTGATTCTATTGCTGAGACCCAACCCATCACTCGTTTAACCTCCTCTCGTCATTTAAATAATCTCTCTGCCACTAAATTTCAATCTGGCTTCCGTCAAAAGCATAGCACTGAAACAGCACTACTCAGAGTCTCCAGTGATATTCTCATGAGAGCAGATGCCGGAGAATGTTCGGTGCTGCTGCTCCTAGATCTCAGTGCAGCATTTGACACGATCGACCACTCGCTGCTGCTCGAACGGCTACAGCGGTGGGTGGGCTTAACCGGGTTGGCATTAGACTGGTTTGCCTCCTATTTGTCAGGGAGAAGTGTGGCTGTCGCCCTGAACAATTACACCTCCTCCTCTGCTCCCTTGACATGTGGGGTCCCCCAGGGGTCCATCTTAGGTCCTATCCTTTTTTCACTCTATATGTTACCCCTAGGTACCCTCATAAATACCTTTGATGGTGTCTCATACCATTGTTATGCCGATGACACCCAGCTATACATTTCCTTCAAGCACACAGACATTAGCAAACTCACTATATTACTTGACTGTTTAACAGCTATCAACACCTGGATGGCTCAAAATTTTCTGCAGCTTAACCCCAGTAAAACAGAGATCCTCATCATCGGCCCCGAAAGCATCGCTAATGCCATTCGGCTATCCCTGGGCCCTTTGGCTTCTAATATTACAGACTCTGCTAGAAACTTGGGTGTCTTCTTTGACAGCCACATGAATTTCAAATTTCATGTAAAGAAGGTCACCCAGTCCTGTTTTTTCCACTTACGTAATATCTCTAAAATAAAACCATTCCTCTCCACTCAAGACTTAGAAAAATTAATTCATGCTTTCATCTCTTCCCGACTCGACTACTGTAATGGACTATATACTTCCCTCTCCGCATCATCTATTCATCAACTACAATTAATTCAGAACACAGCCGCCAGGATTCTTACAAACACCAATCGCAGATCACACATCACACCGGTCCTCGCTTCACTTCACTGGTTACCCATTAAATCCAGAATCAATTTCAAAATCATTTTAACAACTTATAAGGCGTTACATGGGCTGGCCCCACCCTACATCTCAGACCTTCTGCTTCAAAAACAAAATACAAGATCACTCCGGTCCTCAGACAAGGGCCTACTGAAAATTCCGGCGACTAAACGCGTAACCAAGGGCAACCGGGCATTTGCCGTAGCTGCTCCCACACTGTGGAATGCCCTCCCCCTTTTTATAAAGAATGCAGAGTCTGTTGACATTTTTAAGAAGTCACTGAAAACATATTTATTTCGTTTGTATTTTGAGCTGTGATTTGTCGCTTTTAATTGATTGTTTTTTTTTACCTTGTTGTACAGCACTTTGTAAACTGTTGTTTTGAAAAGTGCTTTATAAATAAAATTTACTTACTTACTTACTTTGTAGTGAATATGCTAACTAGGGCTTCACTAATATATTTTTTTACATTTAAATGTACCAACTGGAAGGGTTTGCTTAATTAGGTAGGGAATGGCTAGGCACTGGGGAAACTCACAGGTTGAGATTAGTACTAGTTTGTCTAGAGAGGGGCCCTCGTGTAAGACGGGGACTGTCCCCTCACCCCCTTATGAGGGTTTAAGGGTCACGGATGTTTTACATCGTGTTTGGAAGCTATGTGTGTGTTTTGTGTTTTTGGTTTATCGACAAGCGGATACAAATACTGTAATGTAACTAGACAAGAAACAAATATAATATATATATATATAAGGAATAACTATGTCTAATAAGTTGGGGATAATGTCACTGAATGTAAACGGGTTGATTTCGCCAGTAAAAAGAAAAAGGGTCATGACAAAATTGAAAAAAGAAAAAATGCAGGTTTTCTTTCTACAAGAAACTCATCTAAACAAAACGGAGCATGATAAACTAAAAAGGTTTGGTTATAGGAACTCATATTATAGTTCATACAAAAATGGGAAAAGAAGAGGAGTTATAATACTAATAGCTAATACAGTCAACTTTGATTTTGAAAAGGAGATTAAGGATAAAGAAGGGAGGTACATTATTGTGAAGGGGAGAATAGATAATGAACCGGTAACTTTAGTAAATATATATGCACCACCAGAAAGTGACAAGAAGTTTTTTAAAGACATGTTTGACGTTATAGCTGTGGAAACAAAGGGTATTTTGATTGCGGGAGGGGATACAAATGTGGTTTTATGTGATAAAAAAGATACAACAAGTAAGAAAAGAAGCAAGACACATTTAGCTAAGTTTGTAAACACATCATTGAGTGAGATGGGGCTGGTAGATATATGGAGAAGACTCCACCCAACAGATATGGACTTCACCCATTACTCGGCTGCACATAAAATCCATTCTAGGATCGACCAATTTTTTGTGAATAAGGGTGATAGTTACAGAGTTGAGGAATGTGAGATAGGGGCAGATCTATCAGACCACAACCCACTGTTTTTGAAAATTGGTTTAAATAATAGGAAGAGGCAGACAGCGTGGAGACTTAATATGGGTATGTTGAACAGTGAAGTGAGGAAAGAGAAAGTCAGATCAGATTTGAATACATACCTTGAAGAAAATAACAATGGGGAAGTGGATCCGACTATAATATGGGATGCTATGAAAGCTGTCATGAGAGGTAAATTGATAGTGGAGACTGCATTAATGAAGAAGGCTAAACTAGTAACTTATAAGAAAAATAATGAAGATTTAAGGACATTGGAACAGGAATACCAGATAACAAAAAATGAGGAAATATACAAAAATATTAAAGACTTGAAAATTAAAATAAAGGATGCCCAATTAGACGAAATTGAAAGGAAAAGTAAATATGTAAAACAAAATTATTATGAGGCCGGGGCAAGAGCCACTAAATTATTGGCTAAACGTATGCGTAAGCAGCAGACATTGAGCAATATTAGCAAAATTAGAGACCCTAAAACCAAGGAATTAGCAACGGAACCAGAGAAAATAGAGAGAGTTTTTAAACGATACTATGAGGACCTCTATACACAACCCGAACAGGCAGAGGAAGAAGAAATGAAAATGTATTTAGATCAGCTGGACCTGCCAAGCATAGGGGCAATACAGAACCGTATAATAACAGCTAATATTACAGCAGACGACATTATGGAGGCAATTAGTTCCTTTAAAAATAATAAATCACCAGGAAGTGATGGGTTTCCTGTGGAGTGGTACAAAATGTTCAGAGAAGAGTTGATACCCATGTTGGTAGCATCCTTTAATTGGACCCTAAACAAACATAAAATACCACCATCTTGGTCCGAAGCAATAATCTCAGTGATACCAAAGCCAGGAAGGGATAAAGAACAATGTGGGAGCTATAGACCCATATCCATTTTGAATGTGGACTACAAAATCTACACCAAAATTATATCTAGAAGGTTAGCGAACATAGCCAACGAGCTTTTGGACGAGGATCAGACGGGCTTCATAATCAGCCGCCAAACTCATGACAATGTAAGGAGAACTATACACATTGTAGATCAAGCACAGAGGACTAAAACAAGCACTCTACTAGTGAGTGTTGATGCAGAGGCTGCCTATGATAGGGTCAATTGGAGTTTCCTTTACACGGTATTGACAAGATTTGGATTCAATAAGAAAGCATTACAATGTGTAAAAACATTATACCAACAACCTACGGCTAGAATTAAAGTGAATGGGAGTTTATCTGGGAAATTCAACCTACAACGATCGACTAGGCAAGGATGCTGTCTTTCGCCTACGTTGTTCGCGTTTTTTATTGAACCCTTAGCACAAGCCGTGAGGGATAATGAAGGTATACAAGGGGTGACGGTAAACGGTAGCGAACACAAGATAGGACTTTTTGCCGATGATGTAATTGCCTTCCTCCAGAAACCAAATGACTCACTCCCCATTTTAAGCAAAGTATTAGAAGAATTTGGTCGTTTATCAGGCTACAAGATCAATATAGCCAAAACACAGATTTTGGCTTTAAACTATACTCCAAATGCAACTATAAGGGGAGCCTTCAATTTTAATTGGGAACAAAAAAGTATTAAATATTTGGGTATAAACATAACAAAAAGTTTGTCCACACTATATAAAGCCAACTACGAAAAATTAAATCAGGAGATAAAAAAAGACATTGAAAGATGGGCTACTTTGCCACTAGACCTGAACTCAAGGTTGGAGGCAATTAAAATAAATGTATTATCCAGACTGCTCTTTCTATTCCAATCCTTACCTGTAGAGGTCCCACAAGGGCAATTTATTACATGGGACAGAATGATCTCTAGGTTTGTGTGGGCAGGGCAGAGGCCAAGGGTCAGATTTCAAACACTTCAACTCCCAAAGGAAAAAGGGGGCATGAGTCTTCCCAACCTAAAAATGTACTATTATTCGGCCCAATTACGATATGTAGGATGTTGGTGTAAACCAGATTATATAGCAAAATGGAAAGATATGGAAAAGGAATTCAACAAACATCCCATTCAGAATATTATAGGAGACAAGGAAAAGTTTAAGAAAATAAAACATTGTATGGATCCAATCACACTGTTTACACTGGAGATCTGGTTTAAAATAGTAAAAATATATAAGTTAGAAGAGGATATAAAGATTTTAAAATGGATGGCATTTGATAGTTCATTTAAACCTGCAGGGTATGATAAGGAATTTAAAATATGGAGTAATAGAGGAATGACGGCATGGTGTGTTTTGGAGAAAAGTGGGGCATTGGAGAGTTTCACAGACTTGAGTGTTAAATACATGTTGGATAAACATGATTTCTTCAGGTATTTGCAACTAAGGGATTATTACACTAAGGAAGTCAAAGGGAGGCCCTCCATAGAAGTGAATGGTATTGTCCAAATCATCAAAAATATATACAAGGGGAAAAAGATTCGAATTATATCAGCAATATATACAACTCTGATGAGTGGCAGTCATTCAACGGAATACATAAAAAATAAATGGGAAGCAGAACTAAACATAGAAATTACAGAAAAAGATTGGACACATATGTGGAGAATGCATCAGTCAACTACCAATTCACGGATATGGAGGGAATTCTCTTGGAAAAACCTATGCAGATTTTTTACAACACCAAAAATCAAGAGTAAACAGTTGAAGCAACAGATACAATGTTGGAGAGGTTGTGGGGATGCAAATGTAGATCACTCACATGTTTTTTGGAAATGTCCCAAAATGGATGTGTTTTGGAAAATGATACATGAGCAGATACAAAAGATATTGGGATACGAGGTGCCTATGAAGTGTGATGTTTTGTATTTAGGAAACCTGATGGGGGGTCAGATACGAGGAGAGGATAGATATTTGATAAACATTTTATTGGCGGCAGCAAAAAAAGCTATCACAAGAAAATGGGGACAGATGGAACCTCCAACACAGGAACAGTGGGAGGACTTGATTCAGGAGATTCATTTTATGGAAAAACTAACACACAGTCTGAGGCTACAAGAAGAAAAGATGGAGGACAAATGGTATAAATGGACAATATTTAAGGGTATAGGGGAATGAGAGACAACTGGGAATGCCTGGAAAGATAAAGTAACTTTTTATAAACGCAATGTCGATGCCTGTTGTATTTTTTATTTTTCTGTTTTTTATTTTTTGTACGTCTGTGATGTTATATGTATTGTAAGTTTGTTTTTTCTGTCTTGTAAAACAATAAAAATTTAAGTAAAAAAAAAAAAGACATCCTGTATCGAAATACCCTTATAGAGCGCCCAGGATGCCGAGATACCTCTAGTGGAGTGTGCCCTCAACCCCACCGGTGGCACCACCCCAGCCGTGGAGTAAGCCATCTGTATGGCCTCCACGATCCATTGGGACAACCGTACCTTAGTGACCGGTTTTCCCTTTGCGCTGGCAGCCCAGGCCACAAACAGCTGGCTACCCTTCCTGAATTGAGCCACCCTATTCATGTACGTCCGCAGGGCTCGTACTGGGCATAGACAGTGCAACCTCTCATCCTCCTCCCCCCTAAATGGAGGTGGGTGAAATTACCTTAGATCTACCGGAACACTAGCCAGGCTTGAATTCTTGGGTATGAAGGTCGGGTTTGGTTTTACTGTGACCCGCATTCTATCAAGATAGTGCAATCAGGGCTCACTGAGAGCGCCTGCAGATCACTAACTCTTTTAGCTGTAGTGAGAGCCAATAGAAGGGCAAGGGTGAAATATCTCGTACCCTGCCTGTGTGAGCAGATCTTTCCGTAGCAGAAGCTGCCACGCCTGGTCGTATAGTAGGGAGGCTATCTCTGACCTCCATGACCCCCAGGCTGGGGCTATGAGAACCACCTTCAGGCCCTGAGTTCTCACTCTGTCCAAGGTGGGCCGTATTAGTGACAGGGGAGGGAAGGCATAGAGCAGGTCCCGCGGCCACTCGTGAGCTAGTGCATCTAGCCCCAGTGACGAGCTCCCCTTGATGGAGAAGAACAGATGACACTTCGTGTTCCCTGCTGATGCAAACAGGTCCACTTTGGCCCTGCCGAACCTGTCCCATAACTGGTCTGCCACCTCCGGGTGGATAGCAGGTCCGCTCCTGCATTCAGGAGCCCCAGTACGTGACATGCTCTGACCGAGAGGAGGTGTGTGTCGCACCACATGATTAGTCTGTGGGCTAGTAGATGCAGGGTCTTGGACTTGAGTCCGACCTGTTTGTTGATATAACACATCGTAGTAGTGTTGTACACTGTAGGGATACGTAGAGACCGCATCCATTCTTGGAACGGTCTCATATATAGCCTGCCTAGACGTATTAGCGAGATGGCAGACGCCATGAGTCCTGCCATCCGCAGACACACGCTGAACGGCACCCTGTGTCCTATTTTGAATAGCGCCGTGCATTTGAGAAACGATTCCACCCTCTCCTGGCTCAGTCTGGCCGAGAAGGAGAGGGAGTTCAGTGCTATGCCTATGTAATCTATCGATTGGGTAGGCGTCATCGTGCTTTTTGCATGATTTATAGTAAAACCCAGGGAGGACAACTGATCCATCACGATTTTCGTGCAGATCAGCGCCTCCGCTGGTGAACTTGCGCACAGCAGGAGATCGTCTATGTACTGTAAGAGACAATGCGAGCCCCTCGGTGACACAGAGGGGCTAATGCCGCTTGAGTACATTTCACGAATACCCTGGGGGATAGTGACATCCCGAATGGGAGAACCATATATTCGTATATCCTCCCTTCGAATCCAAAACACAGGAATTTCCTGTGTGGTGGATAAATCGGGATATGGAAATAAGCATCTTTGAGATCGATACTGGTGTACCAGTCGCCCTGGTGCAGAGAACGTAGTAGAGTCGCTGCCGTCAGCATTTTGAATTTGAAAATTCTGAGGTATTTGTTGAGGGCTTTGAGATCCAGTATTGGTCGTAGCCCCCCCCCCCTTCTTTTTGACCAAAAAATAGCGGCTGTAGAAGCCGTCGTTTTGTTGGTCTAGAAGAACCTCTCTGACAGCCCTCTTGGCTAGTAATTTGAGAATCTCGGTCCGAAGTACTTCTGCTGCCTGTCCCCTCACTTGAGAGAGTATTATTTTCCCAAACTTGGGAGGCGGCTGTGCAAACTGTAGTTTGTACCCCGTCTTTACTGTGCGTAATACCCAAGGGGACGCACCACACTGCTCCCATTGATGGAAGCACTGTGTTAGAGGATTCTCCAGTATGGGCTGTGATATTCGTGGAGTGACAGCACTCCCTAGTGGCTTGGGGACGTAACGCACGCGGTACCCCTGTAGTGGGATTCTCTCTTCGCCTAATCGGGCTGGTGAGGAGAGTTTGCGGCCGTGGCGTTTCCAGCCCGTAGCTAGCTTGATGCTTGCTACAGGGCCAGAGCACCGTCTCGCCGCTTTTGAGAGGCCTATTGGTCCTCTCCGCAGCGGGCTCATAATGCTCGTGCCTAAGCACTGTCCCACCGCTGTTGAGAGGCCTAGTGGCTCCCGCTGCGGTGGGCTCATAATGCCCGTATGGGTTCGAGTTTGTTGTTTTATTTTGTTCTGTGGTAACATATGAGGCATTGATGTAATCAAACGTTTTATTACAAAATAAGGTTGTACATTTATCGAACATTTTTTGTACAAAAGTGCATTTGTATGTTTCAGAGTAACAACAGCAACAACATTTTTCGGCGGAATGTTCACAGTTTCTTTCTCTCTCTTTGTGTTTGACATTCTCGCTCTCTTTACCTCTGGCTCCGATGTGGGGCCCGTGGCCTTTACAAACGGAGCCGAGCTCGAACCTCCGGGCATGGGGGGAACGGTCCTCTGATTCCCCCCGGGAAAAAGTTCCTCACGCTATCTAGCGCGGCCACGTCCTCGCCCGCGGTAGGCGCCTCTTCCACGGGGAGCTCCCCGAGGGATGTACTCTCGCTCTCGTGGCTGGCTGTGAGCGCGGCCAGCTGCCGCTCTATCGCGGGCTGACCACGGGTCTGTCCCCGCTCTGCCCGGTACCTCCAGGACACCCTTGAGTGGCCTCGTTCGGCCGGTGGACGGGCTGAGCCTCCTGTTGGCGGACGGTGTGGAGGGGCAGCGTGTCTGGGTGGTTCTTGTAGGTGACGCAGCCCCTCTGCGTTTCTCTTGCTGCTTTCCCCGGTAGCAATGAGCTCCGCCATGGCTCCCTGGAACAGGTCCGTGGGGGCGTTAAAAACCCTCGGAGTCGTGTTATCGATCGGTGTTACCGGTCGGTCCAGGAGGGTGGCGCGGAGTGTTCCTGTTGTGGGATAAATGTCCGCCCACCGTGTGCGTTCTTGCATGAGACACAGAGTCATGGCCCGACCCAGGGACTCGACAGCGTTTCTGGTCATTGTTGTATTATAGTGTTCTGATACTTGGTACTGTGTTCGGATATGTACTTGTATGTATGGTGTACTGCCTGCCTGAATGGTAACATAAGAGTGGAGCTGTGTTAGAGCTGAAGGCCGCTGCTGGCAGGCAATGATTGTGATGTCTAGTCTGTGACGTCATTAGGACATGAAGTATCCAAACTATATATGCTGCTGTAAGTGGAATAAACCTTGTGAACGTTTTGATGTGACCAAGTCTTGTGTCATGTTAATCTTCTCCCGGGCCGGCCTGTCTGTCTTTCCGCCGCCGAACCATGGAAATGCCAACCGGGTCGTCACACACCAGAACCAGACGAGGGTCCAATACGTAGAATACAGTTGATCATAACAGTCATGAGCTTGGCCTCGTCGTTCAGACGTCTCACCTCTGCCTGCTGTTCAGCTGTGGGGGCGTCTCCTGCCAACTCCAGCAGCACGGTGAGAGAGCCCTGTAGGAGTGCTTCGGCGTTCAGGGCTTTTGCTATGGAGGTGAGGTGATTGTAGATTCGTCTAATCGAGGCTGAGGCCGCTCTATCTTTCGGATCTGGGAAAACAGGGTCTTTTCCTACAGTCCGTACTGGGGTCGTGTCGGGTTGACTAGGTACCCAGCCAGCAAATGCTCGGCCTCGGGTATGCCGTCCAGTCCCGCTACCTTGGGGTCTGTTGTATCAACCGAGAAGGCACTCCTGCTTCTGGGTGGATCAGCGGCGTTTGGGCGCGCCCACGTGAGAGTGAGGAATTCCCTCACCCCCTCCGCGTAGGGTAGCACATGTTTCTCCGGCGTTTTGGCGGCGACCACCTTCACGCCTTGCCACAGTAGAGCCTGTGCTGGGTTAGTGGGCGCGGCTGGTGCTGGCCATGGTCGTCCGCATCTGAGTGCTGCCGTCATGTATACTGCGAGCAGCTCCGTCTCGTCCCGGGGGAGTAGGTCGGGTACCGGGGCTACTTCGACGGGCGCCGCTACAATCTGCAATCCGCTATCGGGGCCGCCTGAGCTGCGGCGAGTGGGAGGCCTTGTGCGATCTCCATGAGTGCGGCCACGTCGTCGTCGTTGTCGTACGGGACGGGGGCTATCTGAGCCTGCTCCGCCTTGTCGAGCTGATCGCCATCGTATCCGTCCCAGTTGAAGTGATCCTCCTCACCTTCATAATCGGAGCCTCCTTGGTTATCGACGAGACCCTGTTCGTCCATTAGCCCGCTCCAGGCGCGGCCCTCCGTGTCGGAGGGGGGGGGAGGAAGCAGCCGCGCTCGTGGAGGCGCCGCAGCTGTTGACGCGCGGCCTAGCCCCCAGTCTAGAGTAGACGTCCGAGTGGACGGTCGGACCCGGCGGCGGGGGAACAACGGGGGGGTCGTCTCTAGCGTCGTACTCTTCCTCGTCGTAGTCCCCTTCCTCGTAGAGGAGGTCGTCAATTGTGGAGAGGAAGTATTGGCAGGCTCGCTTTCGGCGTCTTTGCTTCATGTGGTGGGTAGTTTGCACGCACATAGGGCATTTTCCTGGGAGACTCACCGCTTCCTCAGCATGGTCAAGTCCCAGGCAGTATAAGCACGTGGTGTGCCGATCCATCCCCGACATTAGATTCCCGCAGTGCTCGGAGCTACAGAATGAGCGTAGGGAGAGGGCACATATGGCCCAGGCCAGCACACACGCACAGGCTCGCGAATCCGCGCGCCATGCCCATGTGTAGCTGTTATCATCCAAACACGCTGTGCGCAACACGTGCAAACGCATCTGTACTCCTACCTGTTCTATCCTACTGCAGATTAAAAAAAAATACCCCCCCCCCCCTTGATATTACTGAGCTGTTTATTTAACTATGTTGTTAAGATAAATATGTTGTCTTTACAGGAGTCTGTGGGTGCATCCACGTCCCACCAATTTCTGGCAAAATGTGAGTGACTGCTGGGGTAACAGGATCTGGAGGCGCACCTTCAGGATGAGTCGGAGTGGAGCGAGATCAATTCGTGGTGGTGGAGACTCGCCACGACCTATTTTTTTACGCCATGGCGTATTCTTCATTTTCCGCCGTGGCGAGTACAGAATCCGCCGTGGCGAGTACAGAATCCGCCGTGGCGGAGACTCGCCACGACCTATTTTTTTACGCCATGGCGTATTCTTCATTTTCCGCCGTGGCGAGTACAGAATCCGCCGTGGCGAGTACAGAATCCGCCATTGTTTATTTTTTTTTTGCGTACCGTGGTGCAGGTTTTATTGTCCTAGTAGTACTATTCTCGGAATTATTTCATCCTCTTCTAGCGTAATGGTTAGCGCTCTCGCCCCTATAGTCAAGGCACTGTGCCGACGCAGGTTCGATTCTTGCAAAAAGCAAAGTTTTTTTTTTTAAAGTTTTTTTTTTACCCGTACATACAGTGTGTGTGCGTGCGTGCGTATACAGTGTGCGTGCGTGTATGCGTGCGTATACAGTGTGTGTGTGTGTGTGTGCGTGCGTGCTTCATCGTATTTATTATTATTATTATTATTATTAATATGCAGGTAATAATAATAAATACGATGAAGCACGCACGCACACACACACACACACACTGTATACGCACGCATACACGCACGCACACTGTATACGCACGCACGCACACACACTGTATGTACGGGTAAAAAAAAAACTTAAAAAAAAAAAACTTTGCTTTTTGCAAGAATCGAACCTGCGTCGGCACAGTGCCTTGACTATAGGGGCGAGAGCGCTAACCATTACGCTAGAAGAGGATGAAATAATTCCGAGAATAGTACTACTAGGACAATAAAACCTGCACCACGGCACGCAAAAAAAAAATAAACAATGGCGGATTCTGTACTCGCCACGGCGGATGCGTGCGTATACAGTGTGTGTGTGCGTGCGTGCGTGCGTGCTTCATCGTATTTATTATTATTACCTGCATATTAATAATAATAATAATAATAATAAATACGATGAAGCACGCACGCACACACACACACACACGCACGCATACACGCACGCACACTGTATACGCACGCACGCACACACACTGTATGTACGGGTAAAAAAAAAACTTTAAAAAAAAAAACTTTGCTTTTTGCAAGAATCGAACCTGCGTCGGCACAGTGCCTTGACTATAGGGGCGAGAGCACTAACCATTACGCTAGAAGAGGATGAAATAATTCCGAGAATAGTATTACTAGGACAATAAAACCTGCACCACGGCACGCAAAAAAAAAAAAAACAATGGCGGATTCTGTACTCGCCACGGCGGAAAATGAAGAATACGCCATGGCGTAAAAAAATAGGTCGTGGCGAGTCACCGCCACGGCGGATTCTGTACTCGCCACGGCGGATTCTGTACTCGCCACGGCGGAAAATGAAGAATACGCCATAGCGTAAAAAAATAGGTCGTGGCGAGTCGCCACCGCCACGAATTGATCTCGCTGTTTCTCCAATTGAGTGAACAAGTACTTTTTACTCTCAAGTAGGCTATGGTCTTATAATGTTGTAGTTTTTCTGCTCTTGCAATTTGTTATGCTATTGTTTTTAAACCATTGTTTGTAAACTTTTAAATTGTGTTACAAATACAATGTTTTCTTTTTAGTTCCTTCCTGCACCTGTGTGACATCCTACGTCCCAGCTTGACACGTGAGGACACCAGATACAGACGCCCTGTCCCTGTTGAGCTACGGGTGGCAATATGTCTCTATAGGTTGACAACAAATCTTGAGTACAGAACCATCAGTAACCTGTTTGCTGTTGGAGAATCCACTGCCTGTGTCATCACTCAAGAAGTTGTCACGTCCATAAATAGGGTAATGAAGCCTGACTACATCAAGACCCCATCTGACGCAGAGTTGAGAGTCATAGTCCAAAACAACCGAGATAAATGGAGGTTCCCTCAAGTTGTGGGGGCAATAGATGGGACCCACATTCCAATCATTGCGCCAGTTGATGACCCTGTTGACTACTACAACAGGAAAGGCTTCTACTCAGTCCTGCTGCAGGGGGTTGTAGACCACAAAATGAAGTTCTGGGACATCAATGTTGGTTGGCCAGGTAGGGTCCATGATGCCAGAGCTCTTTGCCAATTCGTCACTACGTCGTCGTGGAGAGAACGGCACATTGTTTCCAGGCTGGACTGAGACATTTGAAGGTGAGGATGTGCCCCTTCTCATTCTCGGGGATGCTGCCTATCCCCTTCTTCCTTGGCTGATGAAGCCGTACCCAGAGGGCAGAGGTGTAACACCGGAGCAGACGGCATTCACCCATCGGCTCAGTCAGGCAAGGATGACTGTTGAGAGAGCCTTCGGTCGGCTAAAGGCTAGATGGAGATGTATGATGAAAAGATGTGACACTCATATTTCTTTGATCAGTCACATTATCACAGCATGTGTTGTTTTGCACAACTTTTGTGAAACGCATAATGAAGATTTCGATGATGACTTGGAGGAACAGGAGGATCCAGACAATGGACAAGCTGGGCCAGCAGATCAGGGGAATTCCATTAGAAATGCACTGTGTGCATATTTTGCACAATTGCCGTAACTCATTTATGGACTGTGGCCGATTCTAAAAATGCCTTCTAAATCCTGACCTAGGTTCTGAAATACTTAATATTTTAGTATATTATTTTAGTAATATTATATTTTAGTAGAATCTTTTTTTTTTTTTTTTTTGAACAGGCTGCTGTACACTGTACAGAACCCCAAGAGGGGTTCCCGCCCAGAATGGGTTAAACTATAGCACAAACACTGTTTTGACCATGCAGGGTCTATTGTTGCCATGTCCACTTTGTGCTTGTTTTTTTTTCTTTTTCTGTACTTTCTTTTTCCCAACAAGATTGTTTTGAAAATGGCACATCTATTAGAACAGCATTGTTCATTGTTAAAATAAAATCAAACGTATTCCTACTGAGATGTTTATTATTTTGAAACAACGTTATACTGTTTACAATAGAGAGTTTTAATGCACACAACAAATGCCAGAGAAAACTCCAGAGGCTGGTAGCCTACACTGAATTCTGACATTAGAAAAAAAAAGTATGTCAGGCTATACATATATAAATATTTATAAATACATATAAATACATACATATATAAATAAATGCATAAATATTTATAAATACATATTAAATAAATAAATACATATATAAATAAATGCATAAATATTTATAAATACATATAAATAAATAAATAAATACATAAATATTTATAAATAAATATAAATACATATATACACACCTCCCTGACCTTCACTGTAATGATGTAAATGTGTTGTGCTAAACTCAAATTCAGTATACATCAAAAAGTAGGAATTTGAAATTAAAATAAAAAACTAATGCATTGCATTTTCAAACATAGGAGCATCCCCTCAGTGGGAAAAAAAAAAAAAAAAACAAGATTATGAAACAGAACGAGCATTTCATGTGGAATCGGATATAATGCAAAATAAAGGGTAGGCCTAATTCTTATCACAAAAAAAAAAAGATTCACGGTTTAAAAAAAATTGCAGACCTACAAGCTCGTAGTGCCACAGAGTGGCGCGCTATGAGTTAAACGTTCCAGTGGTACGACGCTCTGGATGCCATACCAACCAGCCAAGAGTTGAATGAAGATGTCCAATGAAGATGAGGTGGACAGCGCACGGAAGGATGGGATTCTTCTACAGAAGATCAGGATCACAGTTCCCTCAGGTTCCATGTTGGGGGTGTGAGTCTGGGTCATATGGGTGCCGGTTGGTTGCGTGGGTAGAATACTGGTGTGTTGCTCTGTGGTATGGGTGCAGGTATGTTGTGGGGGCGGGACATGTGTGCATGTAGGCTGTAGAGGGGGGCCATGGATGCTGATGTGATGGTGGGGATGGGGAAGCTGATGGTTGCAGGGTTGTTGAAAGTGTGCAGGTTGTGGGTCATGGATGTGTTGTTGTGGGGGTTGAATACGGGCCAGGCTGGTGAGGGCATGACTGGGACTGTGGGCGTCCACTGCGGTACCGGTGGGGTCGGACCAGTCAGTGCCGGTGGTTGCGTATAGCCCTCAACATTGTCCCCATCATTTGTGTGAACATTAGCGTGCTCGCCTGCTGCTGTTCCCTCATGAGTTGAAATCGGCGCTCATCGGCCTGTTGCTGCATTTGGAGTACGTTTTGGAAAATTACATTTTCTTGGTTTCTTGCCTTTTTTGGTCAGCCTCATCCATGCGCTTCTTGTGCTCCACGAAGCCCTCCAAAACACTGTTGTGTGTCTCTGCTTTCTTTTTTTTCCGGTACTTGGCACCCGGAATTGCCCACCGTTGGCTGGCGCTCCCAGCGCTCTCATTCTCCTGCAGCAGGTCCAATGAACTTTGATCACCTATAAATTATACAAAATACAATTTAAGTTAAAAATGTGCTGTGTTAACATAACTTCATCAATGTGTCCAATTCATAAACTACACAGTAAAATCGAGTGTTACATTATATTTGTGTGTGTGTGTGTGTGTGTGTGTGTGTGTTTGTCACTGATGAATGACAATGGTTTATATGTAGGCTACTCACATAGTGTTCAGATCATCATACTTTACTGCTTGCTTTTATTTTTTTCTCCATTGCTCTGTAAAGCACTTTGAGCTGCATTTCATGTCATGAAAGGTGCTAGCAAATAAAGTTGTATTATTATTATAAGCCTACCATTGTCATGCATATAATACCATGTTATAGTTTATATTTAAACAGAGATGAAGAAAGTCCCCACTCGGAATCACACACAGCTCCATGTTTACGCAAATTACGCACGGAATTTACGAAGAGTCTCACTTAGCTCATACTGCTGATAACACTAATTGCCATACAAGTAAGTCATTTGTCTCTACGTATTTGAATGGGGTAAACGGCAGCGGACACTGACAAAACCTCCCTGTGGTTGTGGTATTTCCTGATGTGGGTTTTGTCAGCAATATTCCACTGACACACATTTCTAACTGGCAAACAAGTATATCATGTCTCTTGTTAGACTGGATAGGGTGCTCAAACTGTTGGTAATTCCCCTGTGGGTAACTCTTGACTCTCGATATGATATATAGTATTCACACTAATCAAGTACTACAGTGATTTTTCATACTGAATAACAGGTAGGCCTACTGTCTGTGCCCCCAAATACCTGTCCTCTGAACATACAATAATGTTGAGTTTCACTGTCACTCACTATCTGTTCTCTTATCCTCCTTTTAACTACCCCTTCACCCCACCCCTCCCCAAACCCCCACTCCTCTGTTTGCTCAGCGAGTTGCTGGCAGCAACCCCATCTCCAGTGGTATTTTGTCACAATGATGTTCAGGAAGGTAAGAGTCTCTCTCGTCCTATCAGGCGTTGTGCTCATACTCGCACTGCCAATTTGGGCTGGTTCTTCTGCCCTCTTGGCTTTGCTGACACATTTCTTGGAACTCAGTTTCCTGTACATGTGTAGAGCATATTCAGGCAAGGGCAAAAAAGAAATCAATCAATCACCTTTGACTTACTTTGAGTTTGAGTCCAAGCTGAGGACTGCTCAAGCACATGCTAAATGTCAACACTTAATACTGTACGAGACTGTCGTACGTTGATGCCTCATATTGTTAAAATAAATGTCTTGCTTTTCATACCTTTTATAAGGTAGGCTATCTATCTATATATTAATGTAATTTATGTTTATGTTTTTCCACCAACTTTTGACAGATGTATTACTCATAAAAAAGCGCTGAAGGAGCACGGGTTGCACCAGCTGTGCTCAAATGTAGCCTAGTTTGATCGTAATTTCTAATTTAGGATGGAATTTATGCGCTACTAATGGTTTAAGGGTTGCACCATCTGAAATAAATTTTCAATATAGGTAACAACTTAAATTTACACAGAGTCCGTAGTAAAGTCCTCCATAAAATAAGTAATGTCATGGTGCGTCATTTGGATGATTGGAGGATGATCATCATTGAGTTATGCCGACTGTTTGTTTTGCGTCAGCCCACCAAAAGACGTTATTTTTTTCTCTTCAAGACCTCCCTGTGTGATTATCCATGACCTGTTTACAAAATGTTACATAAAAGAAAAACAATAAATGCAATGATTGCCAACACAAGAAGTACTTGATTCTCTAAGAGTAGTAAATTACTGATGATGATGATGATGATGATGATGATGATGAGTGCTCACCATGGATATAACCCTGACCAGAATAGTGTTATAATTTGATTATTATTAATTAGCTATTGTTTGAATGCTATTTAACATTTTTGTTTTTCTCTCTTTTTTGCCCTGTAAAGCACTTTTTGTTGCATTTTATGACATGAAAGGTGCTATATAAATAAGGTTTATTATTATTACAAACTATCTGTGTAACCAAAGAAAGACACAGCTGTAGTATCAAACTAACTACATAATTATGTGGATTTAGGCTCCCTAACTTAAGATAACTTGCAGCTGATGCAACAGGCTGCTGGTGTGACAAAAAAAACGTGTTTTCACTTGTTTTATTTGCTTCCAAAGGCAATATCCTGCTTCTGGAAGACAAGGATCCATAGAGGCTCATGCTCATAGACTTTGAGTACAGCAGTTACAACTACAGGTGAAGTGTGGTCTACAGTACTAATTTTGAGTGGATTCAGGTTTGGTTACATCAGTGGTTTTCAACCAGTGGTCCGGGAGAGTTGGCAACCAAATGGACCCTTTATAGATCTTTAACTCTTGTACCCATATGGAAAATAAATAACTAAATTTGTATATGTTTTACATGAAACTTGTAGTTAATATATATGACAGTCAAAGCAGATATAAGATCCATAGTATTTTTTTGTAAAGTTAAACTTATATAATTTTGTCATTTATAGGAACTATATAAAACAGTCAAAGCACATAAGAGCCATAGTAAGCTTTTGTAAAGTGAAACTTATATAATTTTGTCATTTATAGGAACTATATAAAACAGTCAAAGCACATATAAGAGCCATAGTAAGTTTTTGTAAAGTGAAACTTATATAATTTTGTCATTTATAGGAACTATATATAACAGTCAAAGCACATATAAGAGCCATAGTAAGTTTTTGTAAAGTGAAACCTATATAATTGTGTAACTTATAAGAACTATATGTGACGGTAAATCCACATACAATATTCTTAGTAAATTAGTACAAATTTAAATATATATGAACTTATAAATAATTACTGCAGTAAATCCACATACAAAATCCTTAGTAATTGTGTGTTGTCAAACTTTTTTGTGTAATGTGTAGGCCATGTGTCTATAGTGTAAGGCATTATTAATTCATGATCAAGTCGTCACCTATATAATAATTATATGCTATATCCATCATTACATTGTTTTTAACAACAGAGACACAATAACAGCTGTATTTGTGTAAACCTGGACAACTTTAAGTCTTTAAGTCATTGTTCAGGTTGTGTTGCTCTGAGGGAATGAGGGGCACTGAATTAGTTTCAATAGGGTTGTGATGACTGCACTTTTATTCAATGTTTTTTCAAATGCTTCATTCACTATAGACAATGCATTCAAATGCAGAGATACAACATGTTAATGGTCACTGGCTGTCTGTCATTGGACAGATCACCTGTTAATGATCACATTATGGATGAACTGAGACCATTTTACACCTCTTTGACTCTGAGTTTCAACAGAACTACAGAAATAGGTTTATCACACATAACTTAATATTATTATCCTTTGTGAAATGTTAAAGGTGCTGTAACTTGGGATATGTTTTGTTAAAATAGCTCTAGTAATCATTGTTATATTGTTTGTTCAGTAACAGAGATCTTCCCACTTCTCCATACCCATTTCAGTAACATAAGTATTATCCTTTAATAATGAAACTTAGGGAGGAGAGCACTTCTGCCAGTAAGCAGGTCTCATCCAAGAAGAGGTTTTCATCTTCTGCCTTGAACCCCTGTACTGTGTAATACTCCTCTGGTTCACACAACACAAAACAAAACATTTTTAGTGACCTGGTTGAATGACGTGCAAATATAGCCTAAGATAAAATCTCAATCAAAGGCAGTGGGAAACAGAAGTCTTTATGTGATGGCATACTGTACCTACTGTTTTCTGGTTCTTCCACATGTGGTGCATAAAAACTGCTGGTTTATAATAAACCTTAAAAAGTAGTACAGTAGTTGATCCAAAAATGACCTATTTTCTACCAAACACTCTCCATTGGGACTTAAACTACTGGAGACTGATGTTATCAAACTATATGGTATGGATATTATGTATACACTGAGTATATGGATAAACATGTACAATCTTAACTAATCTTAACTTATTGAATAAGTGGATATGAATTAATTGTTACTGTAGCAGAGCCATTAAGAGGATTTCTCCACATTATTTCAGTAACATCAGAACCAAGTAGAACCAGCTCTGGTGAAGAAACAACTGCTCATACTGTGGTTTACATCCCAGTGTCTTAATTTAGCTTGGGACAATGTTAGTCCTACTTGATTTGATAATGCGTGTTACTGGCTGAAATGGTCACAGACACACACAAAACTAAAAACAGCTAGGCCTGTTTGTTTCCCAATACTCAAACTGCCACCCACCCCATGATTGCACAGTCTTTATACATAGTACACAAGCCTTCACATATTGTCTTTTAAAAGTATATACAGCCCCCTGTACTTTTATTATTGCATGTGTTAAGTTGTAATGTAATCTAAAGTTTCCACTTTAGTATAGAAGACAGTTTCTGTACAGGACTGGTCAAGGCCTAAGAACAAATACATGTCAAATCCTCAAAGTCTCATATCCTATTGTGCTCTATTGTGACAAAAGTTGACTGAGGGACTGCTTTTTTAATAGAGATATTGGTTGTTCCGTTTGAACCACCAGTTTTGGCTTATAATGTCTTGCAGAAAACAGAGAGTTGAGAAAACAGGCTTGAAAGGTTCTGTGGTCTCTATCAGGGTTGCCAGATCAGAATGACAGTTTCCAGCCCAAGCACATCTTAAAACCCGCCCAATTAAATAAAAACCAGCCCAAATCGGCCAACCCCATGTAACGGCACAAAACCATTACATATGCAGCAGAAACACTGTGCATATAGTGTGATGCATACAAAGCTTCATATCTCCACCAAATAACCAAAGATAACATAGATAAACTAAGCATAGTGTGCAGAAAAAAACTGTCAGTCAGCCAACCCAAAATAGCAACATGCACTGGTGTAGCCACAATGAAATACTGCCATGAAATGTGAGATACAAATTTACAATTCAACATCTTTAAAACATCCCTCTCTCTCTCTGCACAGCGGCTCGAGCACTCAACACAAACACAGACACATTATATCTCTCTCGGCACAGCGGCTCGAGCGCTCAACACACACACACCACACACACACACTCTGCACAGCGGCTCGAGCGCTCAACACACACACACACACACACACACACACACACACACACACACACATTATCTCTCTCGGCACAGCGGCTTGAGCGCTCAACACACACACACACACACACACACACAGTACACACACACACACACACACACACAGTATACTGTTACATCAAAATGATCTTACCTTTATGCAGAATGCAAATCAATGTCGTTGAAGTTGAAGATTTCTTCTTTTTTTCCGTTTTCTTTTTTTTTCCTTGGTTATTTTGTTGTGTTTTAAACCACCCAAACTTGGGGAACTTATAACTATTACACGAACTTAAAACTATTTACAGTTACTGCAAGCCAGGTCATCTGGCTAATACATTGATGAATCAAATCTCCCCAACAGCCGCCGGGGAGGTTTGAAATTACCGGACGTCAGTCCAGTCCTGCCCAGTCCAGTGCGCACAAGCATGATGCTGTTTAGGAGCGGTAGTCCCATGCGATTTCTTGTGTCATCCTTTATTAGTGCCACAAGGGAAAATGCTCTCTCAACATGAGCATTAGATATGGGCAGACTCAGCATTTTGATGACACCCAGCGCCATTTCTTGGAAACACTGGTTTCCTCCTGCATCTTTGAATGCTTCAATGTCCAGCCAAAACTTGTCAACGGGTTGATCACTTGAGAAACCTGCTGATGCCACATTTCTCCACTGGCGCTCTAATGTGTCGATATGACATGAAAAGAACTCTGTGGGCAAGTCTTTAACTCTGGGTCTGTCTAGTGTGGACATCACAGTTTTGGGGCAAAACAACTCCAGTTTACGCAGCATTTCCATTGATCCTGGCAGGCGCATTTGATACTGTACCAGGAGTTCTTTTAGGAAATCAAAACACAGAGAGAGGATTATGTCCTTCACATTACCGGGCAGATTGCTTCTTTCCATCATCTGTGTGAATGTTGTACCCATGTCTGCATCCTGGGGTGAGAGGTAGATGGCGGATGATTGCAGGTCGAGTTCCAGGAGACGCTTTTCATTCATGCATAATGCACTGGGCTTTACCACTCTCCTCAGTGTAGACATATACAGCCTGTCAAGATCCCTAAACACACCCAATGAGTCTCCTGTTTCCAACTGGAAGATTTTATTCACCGTTCTTATTTCTACCAACACAGGGCGGAGAAAGTGCATGTAAAGAATGTTTTTGGGGTCACTGTACATTTCATTCAACAGCCTGGCTGTATAGCAGTGTTCGGCGGTGGATACCAAGCTGAAGTGCAGCTTCAGTGCATCTTCTTGCGCTACGATGCGTTCTATGCAATCTGAAACAACTAACCAACGTGTCTTGCTGGGTGAAATACATTTCAGTGGAGTCTCTCCGTCATACAGTGTCTCGTACACGTTTCTGTAATCACACTGGCAGTGTTGGGAAAGTTCTTTTTTTTAGGAACTAGTTCAGTTCACAGTTCAACATTTTTTAAATGAACTAGTTCCGTTCATAGTTTGAAAAATGAACTATTATAGTTCTTTTTCGTTCTTTTTTTGCTTTAATTTTTATATATTTTTTACATTTTACAAAAATTGCTCTTTTGCAATGTGAAATGCCACCGAATTATTTTTCCTTCTCTATATGGGCTTTTGCATGCTTTTATTGTGAAGGCAAATATTTCTGAACGTTCTCAGAGCCTGCATCTCCGCATGCTGGGGTTGGCTGATCTACAAGCTCACAACGTGTCCGGACGCGACGAGTTGTGAGCTTGTATATCAGCTATTTTCAGCACGGAACACATTGTACGGCGAAGAATAAATCAGGCATCACTGCGCTTCATTCACTGTGGAAGAGAGATGTCTTTTGTTGGCCGTTCGTGGCGATATTATGGACACGTACCTCCTCGAAGCGATAATAACCAACTAAGCTATTGGAAGCTATTTTTCGTGGCACATTATGTGTGTACAACAACAAGTTCCCTCAGTGTTTGTGTTAGGAGTTGGGACAGTGTCTGCTGTCTGTCAGCGTGCATGATCATCATGCAGTGCCAGTAGCTAGATGCGCGCTCCAGTGACGGCTGAGAAAGATTAGTTAATTTGTGTCGGATAGGGACTTATTGATGGGTTTTCCGCTAAATATTAAGGCATGTTTAGGGTGTGTTTTAGTGCCGGGGATTTCGCCTGGAAGGCTCTATTGAAACACTCACTCTTGAACGAAAGTTGAACGTGAAAAAGTGACGTTCACACACGCCAGAAATGAACGTGTTCACAATGACGTTCATCAAACAGAAATACAGTACGTTCACTTCACGTTCACCCTAAATATGAACGAGTTCGTGAACGATCGTTCTTTGAACGCGTTCGGGTACAACACTGCACACTGGCGCTTCGATGAGTGTGCAAACCAGTTATATGTCTCTTTTATCATATAGTCAAGGTTGCTTGGAAGAAGTTGCATGGCTTTGTTTGCAACTATGTCCAATGAGTGGCATATGCAGCGAATCAGCTGCAGATTGGGCTGCTTTTGTTTCAGTAAAGTGATTTTTTTCCGACCATGACACTTGCTCCATCAGTAGCAATCCCGACCATGTTTTTGATGTCAAGGCCAGATTCTATCAGAAACTTGATGACTGCATCTGATATTCCTACCGCATTAGCGTCGATAATTTCAACAAGTCCCAGGTATGTGCTGATGAATTTGGCCTGTGTCAGCGACCTGTACTTGACACATATACACAGGAGTTTCGTCACGGATACGTCTGTAGTTTCATCTAGATAGAGAGAGTATGGGGACTCACCGATGTCAGCAATCAACTCTTCTCTGAAGTGTGGTGCCAGGACAGACCTAATTACTGCTGTGCACTTGATTCTGTGCATTTTGAATTCTCCCGTTTCATCATGCCAGATATCTGACAGGTCGTCCACAGCATTAATGGATGTGTGGCATGCAACGTATGTCGCAATCTTAAGCTCACGCCGTTTCTGGTCATCTTTGATGGTACCTGATGGACCAGCATTGACTGGTACAGTGAAGGCTTTGACACTGGGCGCACACCAGGCCTGGTGCTTCTTTGTCTGGCCATGCTCTTTCAGGTCATTATAATGAGCTCTTATAATGGCGTTGCAATATTTACATCTTGCTTTGGCAGGATCATCCTGGACAGGGGCAATCCACGCCTTTAGCTCTGGGTCCGACTCCCATTCCTTCCTGTACAACTTTTTATATTTTCCCCACTTGGGCATTGCGACTTTGACACGGACTGACGGACGGAATAATACTATACTGCTTATACAGTAAAGGTACAACTTTGAAAAACCTGCTGTCCTCCTCCTCCTCCTGACGACCGACCTCCCGCCTTATCTATCTAAGCCTCCCGCATTGATAAGGAAATAGGTGACTCCTCCCAAATTCCCGAAACGGCCACGCCGGGCGCACCCGTAATTGGACGGGAGAGGCCACCCCCCGCCCATCCTACTATGCCAGAGTTGTTATTGGGTGAAATAAACCGGGGCCCCGGTTTCTTGAGCGGATACAGAAACAGTGCATGGTTGGTGTGTGTGATACGGTAGGCGGGTTTTATTTAGACAGGATTGAGCTCTGTGCAGTAGATAGAAACCTAACCTCGGTCCCAGCATTGAAGGAAACCACTCATACCAGGCTTAATATTGCGCACCCGCCCCAAACAAAATAACCCGCCGACATGTTAAAAACCAGCCCAAATTTGATGTGGCCGCCCAAGGCTATTTTTTCCGCACAAAGAGTTTTAAAGTAGCCCAATTGTGCGGAAAACCGCCCAATCTGGCAACACTGGAGCAGGGTGAAAAGTGATGGATAAAGCCATGTTTTAGATAGATCCGTGGCAGGCATCCACCAGGCAAAGTCATGTATCTCCACCCACATTTTACACATTGCGACTGAGGAATTAATTTCACCTGCGCAACTGACTAGAACTGGATTGAGTTGAGCTTTTCTTTTAATACGCCACGCCCCTCTTGAGCAGACCTGGAGCAGACCTGTCGTTGATCCATGGGGACAACGTCTGAAAAGGCCTTAACACAGGCCAGATGGACAGTCTAGATTCTAGATCCATGAATTCAAGATTCGGCAATCCCCAATTCAGCGTTATACTTGTCTTGCACATCAGCAATCAATTTATAAGAGATATTGAACATGTCCTCTAATGTTCTCTCGTTGATGGATGTCTCTACCTTTGACTCTTTGCACACGTATACAGTATATTTACAGACATAATAGTACATACATTCCTGTTATAGAGGACTGAGTATTAATCAACAATATTATCCCATTTTGGGTGGGAACCCCTTTTGGTGTTAGCATTATGTTATGCTTTAGCTATTGAATAATAGCAGATCTACAAGCTCATAGATCTACGAGCTTGTAGGTCTGCTATTTTTGAAAAATCGAAGAACGACCGACATAGAAACATAGCTTTTTCAGAAAACTGTCATTTTCAAACAGACATTTTTAGAATCCGATCTCAGGTCAAAATGGGTTATACATCTCTACCATTTACATTCACAGACATGTGTCAGTGATGCTTGATGATCATGCCAGATATATAAATATCTACTGTACATGGTACCCCACTACTGCAGTGCTCCGGGTGTCACTTTTACAGTCATGTAAACATTTGATCATATCTGAGAGGCTGGAGGAGCCCCTCCTAGGCCAAACATACATACTGTAATCAAAATCTGAAATAACTATGAACTCAATCTAAAAGGAATTGCATCCATAATGGGGAATAATAAGTAACGAGCACTGGCATGGACTGTACTGTTTGATTTACAATATTGTCTGCATTCTGCAATGCCATCTACTGTATTATAATAATAAAAATGTAATCTACTGATTTACACTCGCAATTTCCTCTGCTTATTATTTCACTTACTTTCGCAGTCACTTGGATGCATTTCCTGAAAACCTAACTTCATTCCCAAAACATGCAATCCCCCAAACAGTAAAAGCACTATACCACCCATGCAAAAGAACCTAGGCCTATAAAAGTTAAAATTATATTATTAAAAAGAGAACCTATGACGAAAAGAGTTACAAATTATATTATTATATATACCGGGATTATGTATATTACGTGTTCATTACGTATCTCTTTTGTATGTTTTTCACTGCTACACATCCAATTGACCGATTCGACCCCCCTGGAGAGAACACAACAGTCAAGGTTTACTCTACTCTCCATTTTCTCCTCTCTCACTACAAATTACTATCCCTACCCTTATCCCCTACCCCTATCCCTGTACCACCACCATGCACTTGGACACACGGCCCCCGATTGACACATGCATTTGCTCCAATTAAAACATTGCACTGAAACCCAGCTTATTTCTTTGTTTGTTTGTTTGTGAGCATTGTGTTCACAATTTGCACCTGTGGTATCACTCCAATAACATTCATGTTTGGCCTTTATTATGTAAAAACACAGTGTTCATTGTTCATACAGTAGTAGTTTCTGTAATACTATCAATGTGAATGGGATGTATGTAGTCAATTGAGGGGGGGGGTTGACTACAATGTTAAAGATCTATAATCTACAATATGACAGCGTTTAGTGTGCATTCTGACACCATGCGTTGTGAAATTGTTCTGTATTTTTCGCACCATGCATTGTGAAATTGTTCTGTATTTTTCGCACCATGCATTGTGAAATTGTTCTGTATTTTTCTTCAGACACTGTAAATAGAATGCAGGTTAGAGTTTCAAGAAATGCATCCAAGCAACAAAAACTGTAAACCTCACTATTCTGTTCTCACTGTGATTAGCTGCTGTGACCTCACCCATCTTTTGTTCCAAATTCATGGTTGTGATTCATTCACATTTGATTGAAGTGTTTTCTTAGAGTGTTTACTTGAAAAGATGCCACAGCAAGGACGATAAAGGTAGATACAGAGGGTGAACATTTGGGGCTAAGTTACCCACAATGCCTTTATGAGAAAGATGCTCTGACTTGCCTGGGCTGGATCAATAAGATAGCATGATGGCATCATGGTTTATGCAGTCAATATTTTACCCTACAGAATTACATATTTTCTGATAATCAGTAAAGTTCCACACCAGGATATAAATAACGTAGATATGAATGAGTTATATAAGAAATGTAGTGATGAATGTAGGTCTACTACGGTATGTCTGTCCTTTACTAGCTGAAGGAAATATAATCTTGGGATTGGTGTTCAAATCTAGCCCAAAACAAGTTGTTAATTTGTTATTGCAAATATTAAAAATGCGCACATAATATGCATGAAGCATATGTCATTGTATGGAAACCTCTTTGGCTGCCTGCAATATGATTCTTGCTACCTTTATTGCGACAAGCAAATTACAAGGTGCCCATTTCACCCAGTTTAATACTGTACTAGTGTACTATATCAGGTTTAGTTTAACCATTCGAAATATTTTCATTCAACTTTTCTACGCCTTCAGCCAGACCTAAGGCAGGGTGTGTCAAAACTTATCTCTTGACAAGTGCTCACTACCTGTTTTACAGGCCTAGCCACTCCTGCCAGCCGTAGCCTGGGGCGGGCCGAGTGGAGGGACTGTAGGGGTGAAAGGGAGAGAAAGTGAATGCAGGATGAAGTGGTTAAAATGTTTTTCTCCCAGGTGGAAGCCCCACCCCACCCTCCTCCCAGCTCTGTGCAACAATAAAAGCAGCCGGCGTCAGCAGTGCTACACTCAGAGGATCTCGACTCTCCTTTTGAAGCACACTCAGCCTCAACAATCCTAGAACCAGCCATGAGCAGCAGGAGATCAACCACCACCACCCGCTATGCCCAGTCCTATGCTGGACCAAGCGGCGGTCGCACCTCAAGTATGCGCAGCTCTGTGGGTATAGGATCTGTTGGTGGAGGCAGCTACGCTTCCAGCGGCAGAATGGGCTTCGGTGGTGCCTATGGCGGTATGGGTGGCGGTATGGGTATAGTACCTATCACAGCTGTCACATGCAACCAAAGCCTGCTGGCCCCACTGAACCTGGAGATCGACCCCAACATCTCGGCAGTCCGCACCCATGAGAAGGACCAGATCAAGGGCCTGAACAACCGCTTCGCCTCCTTCATCGACAAGGTCAGTTCAAATGAATTCTTGTGTGATACTTTTACTTAGCTATGTTCCATATCTTAACCCTCCACGCCAGTAACTCAGATGTGCATGTGCTCCATCTGGATTACATGCACCTTTTAGTCAAATGTTTTGTCATGTCACCTGCCAAAAGGCAATGTTCACTCTGTTCTCCCTTCCAGTGTTATAACATTCTTCTGAGCTAAAAAATACTTTGCAATAATGCCCCAATTACATAGCACGTGTAGTGCAAGTGGAAGTGTTTGATGTTGCACAAGATAATCTATTTATATCATATATTGCAAAATATTGTGTCACATGACAAAATCATTGCATTTGGCATTGGTCAACTCTCCTGTAAGACATTCCTTTGGGGAAGACTGTACATCATGTGAACATGCTGACTGAGCTCTCAGAAACATGACATAACCCTCAGGAATCTGAGCTTGAAAAGAAAAACAAGATAAGCAAGGGACCTGTGAAAACTATCTCTCAGGTGGTGCATCCATTAATTAATTACTACCTCTGGGAGTAATTAAAGCTTATAAACCTTTCAAAAGCCGTTTCTAATCATCATCCATTTGAGAATTGTAATTTGACACATTGTACCCCACCCTTACGTAAAAAAAAAAAAAAAAAGTTACCCTGCGGGCCTTGTTTGGACTTGTGAAGGTGTGTTTTTCCCCAATAAGGGGAGATAGGTGAAATTCTTAAAGCTATACGCACACTTTTCCATGGCATACACAGTCTGGATAGGTTATGAAATTATATGGTTGTGGACAGGGTGTGGCTGTCCAGAAAGCCCATCCCAATGATGCTATCTAGGAAGCCATGTAGGTAAAGGTGTGGTCTTTTTGTGTTCCTGCTATGCTTGTTCAAACTTAACACAGCAGCATACCACCATCTCACACGCCCTTCATCTCCATTGAAGTTCAAGGCCATAAACTTAAAGAAACGGAAATGAAGTTTGTGTAAAAACACATCATACTAAAAACAACGCCACACATCTACTCAGTTCATTCCTCTGCCTTTACTGCTTCAACCTACCAAACTTTTATTTTCGAATGACAGTATTTGCCAGTCGTAGTAGTAGACGACACTGTGACAGATGTGACAATGTCTCTCTCTACTCTCTCAGGTACGCTTCCTGGAGCAGCAGAACAAAATGCTGGAGACCAAATGGAACCTGCTGCAGGGACAGACCACCTCCCGCTCCAACATCGACAGCATGTTTGAGGCCTACATCAACAACCTGCGCAGACAGCTGGACGGGCTGGGCAATGAGAAAATGAAGCTGGAGGGAGAGCTGAGAAACATGCAGGGCCTGGTTGAAGACTTCAAGAACAAGTGAGACTTGATGGCGTGATATTGTGAATATATATATTGATATTCTTATATATATATTTTAATGGCCAGAGAATGTGCATGCTAAGTGGGTCCCTTGTGTTTTTAATAGGTATGAAGATGAAATCAACAAACGTGCATCAGTGGAGAACGAGTTTGTGCTGCTGAAGAAGGTAAGGATGAGGAATGGAGCAAGACCCTCCTGCCATTTCCTAATGCAGTGCATGCATGAAACTAAGCTACATGGTTACTTACATAACACCTTTTTATAACTTTGTCAATAATTATCTTACCAGGATGTTGATGGCGCATACATGAACAAGGTTGAATTGGAGTCCAAGGTTGATGCTCTTCAAGATGAGATCAACTTCCTCAGGGCTGTCTACGAAGCTGTAAGTACTTGTATATAAAACTATAGACATATGTGTTGTTTTCTAGTTCTATTTCTATTGTTGAACGTGAGACACCACTGCCCATGCAACTGCAGTACAAATTGATGACATTGTAAAACATCAATTGGCTGTGTAGGAGCTGCGTGAGCTTCAAGGTCAAATTAAGGACACCTCAGTCATTGTGGAGATGGACAACAGCCGAAACCTTGACATGGACTCCATCGTGGCTGAAGTGCGCGCTCAGTATGAGGACATCGCCAACCGTAGCAAAGCTGATGCAGAACAGTGGTACAAAACCAAGGTGAGCAAAGGACACAAAAAAATAAATCGTTTTAACACTATTAAGACACTACGTTTTTTCTGTTTTGTTTCATTTCTTTCTTGTTTTTGCTTTTTATTTAAAATGCTTTCCATGTATTCTTTATTTGTCTATGCCAGGTTGAGGAAATTCAGACAACCGCTGGACAGTATGGCGATGACCTGCGGCAAACCAAATCTGAGATCGCAGAGCTGAACCGCATGATCGCCCGTCTTCAGAATGAGATCGAATCGGTCAAGGGACAGGTAGGCATGCACTACAGAACCTCTATATGATCTATCATCTATGATGAATGGAATCAGTGTGAACCTCAGTGAACTCATTGGTAGAGGTAGCGGGTGGTTAATTCCACTGTCATTTGTGTGCGACAGAGGGGTAACCTTGAGGCTCAGATCGCTGAGGCTGAGGAGCGTGGTGAGCTGGCAGTGAGGGACGCCAAGCTCCACATCAAGGACCTGGAGGATGCTTTGCAGAAAGCCAAGCAGGACATGGCCCGCCAGGTGCGCGAGTACCAGGAGCTGATGAACGTCAAGCTGGCCCTGGACATTGAGATCGCCACCTACAGGAAACTGCTGGAAGGAGAGGAGTCAAGGTGGGTGGTTGGAATTTTTACACTTTGCACCATTTACGGCCGTATACGTTTAGGAAAGCTCTGCCTCACACTGCAAAAAACAGTCTCGGGAAGATTTTTGCACAATACAACAGAAACAACTGAAACACATAACGGAGAGAGAGAGTTTATTATCCTTTTTAATCTTCCTGAAGTACTTTAGCTACATGTATACTCCTGAATGAAATACTATGCTTACACCTATCGGCTCCTATCAACAGGCTCAATGCGGGTCCAGCGTCTGCCACCATTCATGTGCAACAGAGCTCTTCAGGTAAGCTCTATCATTGTCACCAATCATCAACAGAGAATTAAAAAAGAAACGTGAACATTAAACAGCCTTTAACGAAAACAACTATGAAACTGGCTGACCGCTCTTTTCTTAATCCACAGGTTTCTCCAACTCTAGCTCTGGCGGTGGTGGTGGTGGATTCGGCTATGGTGGAGGCTACGGAAGTGGAAGTGGAAGTGGCTATGGAATGGGGGGTGGCATCACCAAATCTTCAATGTCAACCCAGTCCAGCTCCAGGTGCTACATGTAAAACCCTAACAAGTGCAAAAATCGGTTCCCTTTTTCATGGTGCTAATCCCACACTCTAAACCGTTCCAGTGAAAGAAAGGTTGAACATCTAGTGATCCTAAGATTTTTTTTTTCTTTGAAATGTATCACACACACACACACACACACACACACACACACACACAAGCACTCTTCTCTCTCTCTTGTGTGCGTGCATGACCACACACACCCATACCCACAGTCCATAGATATTGGATTTTTTGTGGTACAGTAACAGTACATACTAAATGTGTATGTAATACACCAGACATCAGGCTCCTATAGGACAATCGGTACAGTATTATGTGTATGTGATACACCAGCCATCAGGCTCCTATAGGACGACTGACTTTATGCTATGCATTTTCTTTAATATATTTTTTATCCCACGATTTTGTAACCCATTTTCACCCCTGTGTCAATCATCTAATGTGATCCTGGGCTCTACACACCCTCCACCAACCTAGTCACCATATATGGGGGACAAGGGGAGAGCAACGGACTTAACTCATGCTTCCTTCATGCCTGAGTGTCCAAGTTGCTCCTTTACACCTGACGGGGGGGAATTTCCCTGGTTGGACGTAGCGCGTGGAAGGAACACGTTATTCCAACCAGTTCCTTTCCCCTCCACAACAAAAGCTTCTTTTAAAGTAGCTATTCATATGTATTTGTTATTTTATTTTCTGTTTGGCAGTTAGTTACTGATGTTCCAAAATGTACCATAATGCAGTGTTCTGTAAAATGTTTTGTACAATTCTTGGTTTTGCTTTTTCTGTTCGCTGAAACTATGTGCAACCAGATTTATTTTGTTGCAGCAATTGACTAAATAAATAAATCTGAGATCTAAAATGTCTGTCTGAAAATGTTTTTGAATAAGTGTATGGTATTTTGAAATCTCCTCAAATTGGCTAGTTGGCCTATTGAACTTGGTCTTATAGTAGGAAATACAAAAGAATACTATTATCCTCCTCTTCCTCATCCTCCTCTTCCTCCTTTTACTTTTACTAATAAATCAAATCTATTATATGGAAAACAAGAGGATGACTATGACCAGTCAGACCAGATGCATTCATTCCCAGCAGGCAAATCAGGCCCTTGCCACCAGGGGCCCCCCGAAGGCCAACAAACTTTACCCCACACCAATGTAGGCCTACATAAGTGTACCACAAACCCCAGGGGCCCCTCCATAATGTGTTCAATGACAGTGACACGGTATGGTCAATCATGATTGATTCCCTTCAAACGTTATCAATTCTAACAAAGGAAGACCATGCACAAGCTTGACACAAATTGATCCTTATTATGGGTGAGAGTAAAGAAAGAGAAATGTAGTCAGTGGGACTGAACCAATAGGTGTCATAGCACCACCCCCCTCAGCTCAGCATATAAGGTAGCTGGCCAGGCATAGGGAATAGGCGGTGTTTTACCCAGGTTGTTCCTGTTCCAGTCAGGCTGTTGAGTGGCGTTTGTTTGTGCTCGTAGCATCGAGGTAAGCTCTTGTGTTTACTAATATAGGATTACCTGTCCCTAGGTTGATATGTCAACAACCTCCCGTTTATTTATGTTTATTTTTCTTTGTCAGAAACTGTGGAGCTCTGAGTTAGCGACAGCCCTGTCAGGCTGTGTGTATAGTTCAGAGAAACCAAGGTAGGCTTGCTTCATATTGCAACAGCACAAACAAGCCATTAATTCATGTGGAACTGTCTTCCAGTTATTTATGCAAACCCTTGTCTCGTTGTTAGACGCAGAGGCAAGCGGCGAACGAGAGCCTGGCTTATGTGTGTGTCCGTGTGTGTACACAACAGTCTTGAGGTAGGCTTGCGTCCGTATTGCAACAGTATAGCAGTTTTGCTTTTATGAGTGCGAGTCCTCATGATATGTTTGTTGCACAGACGGCGAAAGAGCCAATACACAGTGACAAGAGCCTGACTAACGTGTGTCCGTTGTGTGCGTGTGTAAGACTGCACACCCGAGTCTAGAGGTAGGCTTGCGCCCATATTGCGACAGTATAGCAGTCTTTGTCTTATGAATAAAATGTGAGTACTCATTATATGTTTATATTACACAGACGGTGTCCCGACCGAGCAAACACACTGTTGTATCAACCACCTGGAGTCCCTGACCATCTTAACAGGGTATGTGCTAATTAGCATAAGCAGCAGTGCAAAGTACATTTAATGCACTTTATTAATTGCTATATGATTGTTTGGCTACATCAGTGTTGTATTCAGAATCTGATTCTGAGTACAACCAGGAAAGCACTTTAGCTATATTGTCAATTGTGAGGCAAATCAAGGTTTATGTTCCATTACAGATTGGGCCTCATACTGTGAACCGCTGTTCTTTTTAGCTTTTTTTGTTTTGAATTCAAGTCTATGCTGCTATAGTTTTTATACTTTATTTGGTTGGATGATATCATATAGCCCAAGTGACGTTTTAACACGGGTCCTCACTTTTACTACTTTAACCAAAGAGTTAACTAGTTAACCGCCAACGACGGATATATTGGTTTCAGGATTATATTGCATAGTTTCACTCGAGGACTACTGTCCCTTTTACAGTGCAGTGTTCTTTTGGGCTTTTAGCCTTAATTATTAATTTGCAGTGTTTTAATGCCAACCATATTTGGCTCAGATGTGCTTATTTTGCAGTGCTTAACCTTGTGTTTATGGACCTAGGAAATGAGTGTATCCTGGTGCAATTGAACCGATTCCTTATCTGTGTAGTGGACGACTTGATAACCCCCTATTGGTATCTCTGTAAATAGTGAATATACGTTTTAAAGGAGATGTCAATACTGTGTACTTTCTCAGAATAAAGTTATATTCCATGAAGCAACCGACAGTTATTGTTCACTCAAACTGAACACTTACCTTGTGTATTCCGGGTCTCCCACCCTGTAATTGGGAGTGGCGTAGTATTACTGTGACATTAGGAGTACTTAGCGACTCCACTTGGTTACATATAGTTAAGAACCAAATGGACCCTTGTGTCTGTAACTCAGAGATAGATTGTACAAATGGTACAATCTCTTAGTTGATCCCGGTTCCATTTGTACACTCAGAGTTAAATTAACTTTGATTTTACAATATACATTGGGGTCCCAGAGATAGAAAGGCCATTAAATGGGTGTTCATAGCCTAATTCAGATCAAACTGGGGGTCCCTTGAAATTAAACTGTTTGAAAATCACTGCTAGAGCTGTAAAAACATTTTTATGGGGGGTCTGTCCCTGGCATATCTTTTCTAATGGGGGTCCGCAGGATAATGAGTATCATTTTGGGGGTCCTTGACATGAAAAGGTTTGGGAAGCACTGCTATAGACTAGGACTAGATGGGTATACTATATTTATGTACTTTATTTTTAGGGACCACCTCTTCAAACAAGAGGTTCATCGAGCTCAGGAGGGACCATGAGGACCTGTTCACCGGCCAGAAATACACTGCAACTGCAGCTTGGACGTGAGTAGAAAATGGCCCATTTGTAGTATGCTACCATAATGTCAACATTGGACTGTGATAACCCATTTTTGTGTAAAGATTACCTAAAAGGGATATTTCAATTTATTTGGGTCATTTTAACATCTACTCAGGGTTTTTTTGTGAAAACCGTGGACAGTTGTTAAGTTTCTTGATTCAGTACTTACATATTTGATATGAATTTTATCAGACAGTTTCTTTTACAAACCCATTGTAAATTTGAACTCCGTTTTAAAACAACGTTAGATTCATTAAAAACACCCGTCCATGGTTCTGGTGACTCAGTGCTATTGTCCTATACGTGAGGGGGCCGTGTTATTTTTATTGAAGTATATTATAGTACATGGATTAAAGTTCTCAGTCGCCACAACACTCAGTCATTTATTAATTCATGTTATTTTAAGGTGAAAGTGGTCAAACTAGCAATAGAATACAAGTTTAGAAGCATATTCCAGAAACATGAACGGTCTCAGAAATGCCATGATTTCTTCAGCTGGTCTGCCTAAAACATCATTACATTGAGATTATTGAGATTTTATTTAGCTTTATTCCATGTATAGTATAATAATGCACTTAATACTTTAACCTTCTTGCGGTTGCATCTCCGTGTTAAATTATGTATTGTCTCTAATTGAGCCTCCGTCTCATACGGATCTCTCAGAATTGATCCGTAGCTGGACCTGGTTGACGCGCTATACTAATGCCGTACTGTTACGGACCACGGTCCTTGTGATTATTTGTTATTTGTTTAAGTATAATAATTATTTATGGTGTCTATTAAATTAGTATAATAATTATAAGTTTGTAATTTGTTATTATGTTTTATGGCATGTGACAAGTTGTATTTCCTTTTGCTACAGTACTCAAGTGAATTGACAGACATGGCTCTGAGTGACAGGTCCCTGATTGGACCTGCCCCTCTGTTCCTTATTGGTTCTCCCCGACAACACCAGTTTCCTGTTGGCTGGGCACTCTTCCTGTCTCTTTAAAAGCTCAGTTGAACTTGGACTTCACCAGGGGACGACAGCATATCAGCAGCAGAGACTCGATCCCTCTAGTCCTCTCTTGTGCCTGCCTTATTGTTTCATTTTGTCCTTAGTTAATTGTTCTGTTTCATTATGCCGTAAGTTACACCAGCTATGATTTGTTGTGGTTAGCCCAGTTAAAAGTAATCTTTGTTTTGCCTATAAGTCTGTAGCCTATTAGTTGTCATTGCTAAATAAGAATCCCGGTTCTTACTCCACCATGTAGGGGTGCCGTGCCAGGTAATTTTCTTTTTCAAGTTATTGTATTTTTTGGTTAGTTAGGGATTTAGAATTGTCTTTTGTTTAACATTCTGTTAGGGCCTTTAGGCAGGGGTAAGCTTTTGATTTTTAGTTAGATTAGTTTTATTAGAATAGAACCTGCACCTTGGAGCCAATATGAGAATTGTGAACCTCAGAACAAGAAATGTAAAATTGACTCTGCTAACGAACAAAAAAGAGCTACTACAAATATACTAAAGTTATTTTCAACCCTTTCTCCTCGCAAATTATGTCATGTCCCTTCACCCTAGACGAAGGTCCATAACACGTACAGTTGTGTTGGTGCACTGTGTGTGATTGATCCGTAGCTGGACCTGGTTGACGCACTATACTAATGCCGTACAGTTGTGTTGGTTCACTGTGTGTGATTGATCCGTAGCTGGACCTGGTTGACGCGCTATACTAATGCTGTACTGTTGTGTTGGTTCACTGTGTGTGTCTCAGCATCAATAACACACACATGCAGCTCTTCATGCGTTTAACATATTTATTCCACCATTCAGTGAGTACAGCATCAGATCTGCGTTTTCAGATACAAACCATGATTAGAATAAATTACAGACAGAATGGATATTTCAGAATGAAACTGACAAACATTTCGCTGCACAGCATTTGAAAGTGCTGACGTACCTGCGGTCAAAGCCATTTGCCAATGTCAATTGTCAATCCTCCCTAACCATGTCCGTAAACTTGACGCTTATGTAAACACCAGCGCCACCCCAAGGTTACATAAATGCGTTTGTGGCCATTTGGCCCTTACAGTCTCTATTGTGTTAATGTGGTGTATTGAAGTGTACCTCCCAGCCCTGGCAGAGTAGTTCTGGAGTAGTTCCAACGGATTGTGTGTCCCTGGTTTTTTCCTAATGGGACTGATTGAGGGTAGCTACTGCAGAACCATTGCCCACCACTCCTGAATGAACTGTCTGGTGCTGGGACTCTGGTTCAACGCACAGGTCCTCGCTCTGGTGAGAGCAGGAGTGGACCTGGTGAGACGTAGGAGGGGCCCGGACAGGAGACAACCCACAGATCCTAGTCCCTCCATGTGCCAGAAGTGTACCTCCCAGCCCTGGCAGAGTAGTTCTGGAGTAGTTCCAACGGATTGTGTGACCCTGGTTTTTCACTAATGGGACTGATTGAGGGTAGCTACAGGGATGTAAGTCGGGACTTGATCACTCCCGGCTGGGTCGCCTGAGTGAGGGGTATGATGTTGCGAGACCTGAACCCCTGTTGACCTCAGGATACATCACTGAGGATACGTCCCAGGTGCATCCATGCGATGTTTTTTTTTTAATAATCTCTGTTGTTGTTAGTGTCATTCTGGAGAAAATGGGCCTTGCCCAAAAGGTGCTCCCCAACAGGCCAGGAAGAAGTGGGAGAACTTCAAGGCCAAATACAAAGTAAGTATGTAATTATACCTTCGGGTTAAGGTGGATGGATCAGGGCGGTTGACTTTGCGCAACCGGCGCTTCCTCCGTGGCTACACCCCAGCCACCCCTTGTGCCCTACAGCTGCCGCCGACCATGGCCCTGGATCGCCAGCGTCTGCCTGTCCGCCCGGTCCCGGTGACGCCCCAGGGGGTCGTTCAGCAGTCAGGGGATGGACCCCTTGACGCGGGTTTGGGCTCCTCCCTTCTGGCACCGTCTGATGGGGCAGCCTCTGGCCTAGGGTCACAGGGTGACCCCGTTCCCTCTGCCCTTGGTTCCCAGGGCGATACTGTTCCCTCTGGCGTCGTCCCAGGCACGTCTCTTCAGGTGTCACAGTCGCCGCCGTCTCCGCCCCTGTCTGCGCGGCCGTGCCGCACTAGGAAGCCGCCTAGGCACTACGAGCCGGAGACTGGCCGCTGGACGCTTTACTGAGTCCTTTAATCTATTTCAGTTCTTAGCTTACCGGACTGGGGGGGATGAAGGGTCTGCCGTCCACTAGGGGCAGTATATATTTAGCTTTCCTGTTCTGTGAGTGAAGAAGAGAGCCATCTTGTTTGTTGTCAGTTTCATGTTCATTCAGAGATGCATGTTGTGCTGGTTGGAGGTTCTTCACCTAATAATTGTAAGTTTGTATGTGTTATGCATATATATGGAACTATGATATAGTTTTTGCCTCTTTCTTTTATTTACACTCTTATGTGAGTAACTGTTTGCTTATACATTTTCTTGTGATAATTAGCCTGCTTATTTTAGTTAATGTTTTTCTTGTTTGTTTGTTTGTACTGCAGGGCTTCTTCATCTTTGTCATTAAAGAAACAATTTTACATTGAGGAGTGTATTTCTTCAACATCAAATGGCGGGTTGGCTGTCACGATGAACGAAGACCGGGCGAAATTATTACTTGCGTGCTCTGCTTGTGCAAGTAATTTCAATCCAAGGCGCAGGTTAAGAGATCCAAGGTTTAAGAGAACCGCTGCCTACTGGATTGGATTAAACGGTTCATCTATAAATGCACCAAGTCTCTGTGTGTGTGTCTCCAATCCACGCAACTCGAGAGAACCGTTCGTGACACCGACTTAAAATGTGACACATGATGCGGCACAAAATTAATGAATCATCTTCCTGTGTAAATTTGTGACACGGTGACAGCTGTGCATGGAACAATGGTTCACTGGGCTGGTATGTGACTTTGGGTGTGGTCCCTCCCTTCTATTGACTGACACCAGGTTTAACATATAGTAGATGACAGTAGATGCACAACTGATGTCACACACAGGGCCTCATAGCTCAGTGGTTAGAGCACTGGTCTTGTAAACCAGGGGTCGCGAGTTCAATTCTCGCTGGGGCCTATCAGCCTTTTAACCAGAGTTGATGAAAGCTCCACATCACACACACCTTCATAGCCTTTATCTTCTATCTTACACCAGAGTCCTGCAACGGGTCGGATACCCGTGATTCCCCGCGGGTACCCGTGTTTGACGGGTGGGAACGGGCGGGTATATATACCTTTATAAATGAACGGGTCCGGGTCCGGGTGCGGGCGGAACGCAACGCGGGCGGGTGACCTTTTTTAATCAGTGGACCCGCACTGCGCGATGTTAAACAGCAGCTGAGCTGGGGTTTCTCCTCAACAGCGGAGACAAGTTAAATCCGTCACATGCCCAAGGAATCAACAGTGATGTCACATCACTGCCGATTCCTTCATAATGGCGTTCTGTTTCTGCTGCTGTGCTTCATGCTACTTCCTTGTTGCATATAGCAGTGACATCACGGCTAATCCTTGCTTCCTTATCGTAGCATTTCACGTGTGGAGTTTATTTTTTTATCACCAGGCTGCAGACTGTAGCCTATATTTTCGTTCGCGCTGATGAAACTGTCACGACTATGGTCGTGTGTGGTTATGATTAATTATGAGTGTTATGATTTATGAGTGTTATTTTGGATTATAAATATATATATGTTTATTGCTAATAGTATATATATATTTATATGGTGGTATATTGTTATAGTATATATATATGTATGTGGATTATCTTAGGCCTAGATGTCTTCTAATATATATATATATATCTATATCTGTGCAGCAGTTGTTATGAACCTGTATTAGACTAACTCTCCTCCCATGCAGAGGATACTAATGGGTTTTCAGACAGACTGATTGTCATCAGCTGTGTGGCTGGGGTAACCCTGTTGGCCATGACCATGGAGGTCTGATCAACCTCCCTGATTGGCTGACGGTCACGTGAGCGAGCTAGCGGCCGCGGCTCTCTCACTACATAGCCCATTCATGCCCAGCCCAGCGCTGGGGAAACACTTCCAAGGTCTTTCCCCCATCCGTCGTACTACTACTACATGTCGCCAACTGTTTTGTTCCTTTATTTTGTGAAGCTGAACTTTTGTTAGACAAGTTATTCCCTTCGGAAAGGAATAACTTTAGTTTTGTTTTGGATTCCGTTTATTATGTTCATGCGAGTTAAAGAGCCATTTATTTTGTAAACTATTGTTGATTCTTATAATTTATTCATTATACTATTGAATAAATCCTTGTATTAAGGCCTTGGTTTCCGTTTCTCTCATATATTACATTACCTTTACCCCTAGACATATGGTTTTGTAACATATTTGGGAGCCCGTCCGTTTCAAAAAACAAATTAAGGATTCAGTTGTTCAGTTGGTTATGTTTTTTGTTTTGCTAGTATTGCTTTTGGTGGTAGACGGATTGGGGAGTATTAATGGTGAGTATGTTGCTCGTACCAGTTTGAGTAGCGGATTTTGTATATGGCCTGTATTTGGTATGGCCTCTGATGACCAGGGTGCTAGTACGGATGTCCTGTCGCTTGAGGAGCTACAACAGTGCTCATATTGGGAATTGTACAGTATTGCCAAACAATTTAACGTTCCTTTACCGCACGGTACCAAAAAGAAAGAGGCGATTTTCGCAGCTGTCTCACGGCAGTTGTTTTCACAGGGAGTCATTACGATGCTGTCAGATGAGAGTGAGGGGGGAGACGTATCACTCATTGTCGCAGAACCGAGTTCTAGTGGGGCCAATCAGTCTGACACTACGGGTGTGTTAGAGCAGGGCGAGGATCCCGCGGGGGACCCGTCTGCTCAGGCCCCACATGATTACCCACGGGGCACTGGGGGGAGTCCTCAGGACATAGGGGGGGTTCTGCGCCTCCGGGAGCTTGAGCTGGAAATAGCACTAACAACGCTGAAGAGCGAGGAGTGCAAACTACAGCATCAGAGACATGAGCTCGACATGGCACGCCTGCGAGGCCAGACCTACCCCGACGAGGCGTCCGCAGGGGCGCCCGCCTCCCAGCAGCGACACGGGTCACCCCCAGGTTCCAGAGGAGTGGCAGCGTTCGACATAAGCAAACAAATCGCATTGGTACCTGCGTTCAAGGAGGGTGAGTTGGATAACTACTTTTGTGCTTTTGAACGAATTGCTGGTGCTGTTAAGTGGCCCAGGGAATTCTGGAGTTTGCTACTCCAATGTAAGTTGACAGGTAGAGCACAGGATATCTGTAGCGCACTCACGGTGGATGAGAGCCTATGTTATGATGTCGTAAAGGCGGCTATCCTTAGCGGTTTCGAAATGGTGCCTGAACATTATAGGCAAAAATATAGGGCCGCTCAAAAATCCTCTACTCAAACGTTTGTGGAATTTGGCCGTGAAAAAGCCACATTGTTTAGGAAATGGTGCAACGCGAGCAACGTACACACTTTTGAGCAGCTTACTGAGCTGATAGTGATGGAAGATTTCAAATCATGTATCCCAGATCGTATTGTTGTCTATCTTGAGGAACAAAAGATTAACTCAATTGCTAAAGCCTCTGTGAGGGCCGATGAATATGATCTGACGCACCGTTCGGGTGTTTCTCCGGTGCGTAGCGGGGAGGGTCTGTTCAACATGCAGAAAAAACAGCACAAATTGTCACAACCGAAAAGTCCACCGAGGGGCGCAAGTGCAGCGCCTGACAATCGTGCTTGTTTTTACTGTCATGAAGTGGGCCATTTGGTTTCTCGCTGCCCTAAAGTACAACATAAGCAGCAGAAAGAGAATGGAAATGGAAATGTGTATTCAAAAAAACCAAAGGGTGTGGGGTTTGTGCATACTATTCCTCGGTCTGCTTCCGAGACAGCTATGGCTGTCCGGGCGGAGGTAGAGGAGTGTTTTGATCCCTTTATTTTGCATGGCTCAGTCTCGCTGTCTGATAAGGAAAATGAGCGCGTTCCTATCACCATTTTGCGTGATACAGGCGCCTCACAGTCCCTTATTTTACAGAGTGTACTGCCATTTGCGGAGAATACCTTTTGTGGTTCCGATGCATTGGTTTTGGGCGTGGAAATGATATCCTCTCGCGCTCCATTGCATATGATCCACCTACGCTCTCCACTTGTTTCTGGTCTTGTGCAGATCGGGCTACGTGAAAGTTTACCCATTGAAGGTGTGGGGATGATTCTTGGCAACGACATAGCTGGGGACAAAGTGTTTGCGTCGCTAGAAGTGGTTGAAAAACCTGTGGCTAACGTAGCTATGCCTGCGCTGGGAGCCCCACCCACTGTGTTTCCGGGTTGTGCTGTGACTCGCGCACAATTGAAAAAGTTTGATGACGAGGCTACGTTGTGTGACACTTTCTTGTGTGCCGAGCGACCAGTGGGTGATGCCCCACAGACACCGCGTAAGCGGGCTAGGAAAAGCTTGCTGGCTACTAAAAGTGATTTTGGGTTTGATATCGATAGGGAAACATTTGCGCATGCGCAGAAGCACGATCGCTCTCTCTCTGTGTGCTGGGAGGCAGTTACCAAAGTGGGTGAGGCTGCTGGGCCGAGTGCATATAGTGTAGAGGATGGCCTCCTTGTGCGTAAATGGTTTCCAGCGGCTATCGGTGACTTGAAATGGAATGTGGTGCGTCAGGTTGTGGTACCTCAGGGTTTCCGTTCCCAGATTCTCAGTCTGGCTCACGACAACATTTCTGGCCACCTGGGCATTCGTAAAACTTATGACCGCATCCTACGCTATTTTTTCTGGCCGGGTTTGAATGCGTCTGTTACTGACTTCTGCCGCACTTGTCATGTGTGTCAGATGACGGGGAAGCCAAACCAGACTATTCCGCCCGCGCCGTTGAAACCGATCCCTGCTGTGGGTGAACCATTTGAGCACATCATGATTGACTGTGTCGGTCCATTACCGACCACAAAATCTGGTCACAAATACCTTCTTACTGTAATGTGTAGTGCAACGCGCTACCCAGAAGCGTTCCCATTACGCACACTAAAAGTGAGACCAGTTATTAAAGCGCTTTCTAGCTTTTTCTCTACTTTTGGTTTTTGCCGGTATCTTCAAAGTGACCAGGGCTCAAATTTCATGTCAAAATTATTTGCTCAAGTTGCTTCCACCCTTGGCATAGAACACAGACACTCTAGCGCTTATCATCCTGAGTCCCAGGGCGCGCTTGAGCGGTTTCACCAGACGTTGAAAGCGATGATGAAGAAATACTGTCACGAAACTGGTAAAGCCTGGGACGAGGGCTTGCCTTATCTTATGCTGGCAGTAAGAGAGAGCGTACAGGAGTCGCTGGGGTTTAGCCCAGCGGAGCTGGTGTTTGGCCATACGGTGCGCGGGCCGTTGCGTGCGTTTCGAGAGGGCTTATTAGCCAACGCAAACTCGCCGGTGACTAATGTATTGGATTTTGTTGCGGGGTTTCGCGAGCGATTGCACAAGGCCAGACAGATGGCTAGCAGCTTTCTGAGTAAAGCTCAAGGTAAAATGAAGGCATGGTTTGACAGGAAGGCTGTGCATAGAGTGTTTGCTGTGGGTCAGAGGGTGTTGGTGCTGCTCCCACTGCAAAGCTCAGCCTTCCAGGCCAAATTCAGTGGTCCTTATGTGATTGACAAAAAAATAAGTGAAACGGATTATGTGATTTTGACGCCCGATCGTCGCAAAAAGACAAGGGTTTGTCATGTGAATATGCTCAAGCCGTATCTGGCTCGCACCGAGTCAGATACTCCTGTTATTCCCGCAGTTGTCGCCTCACTTTCTGCAGCAGCGCCGTCACTTTATTCCCCTGAGAGTGATGGGCTGCGTGTAAAAGGTTCGTCTGGGTCACGTCTACAGAACTCTGAAATATTGAATGATTTACCGGGGTATTTAAAACATTTGGGTCCCCAGGCGCAAGCAGACATTATTGATTTGATGGAAAATAATGTGAATCTGTTTTCAGATAACCCATCATGCACATCAGCCCTTTCTCATGACGTAATTGTACAGAAGGATTGCCCTCCTATTAAGCAACATGCCTATCGGGTTAATCCAACCAAGCGTGCTTTACTACGAAAAGAGGTTGACTACTTGTTAGAGAACGGGCTGGCTGTTCATAGCAGCAGTGCGTGGTCTAGCCCCTGCTTGCTGGTGCCTAAGGCTGACGGGAGCCAGCGGTTTTGTACAGATTTTCGTAAGGTTAACAATATAACGCAGGCTGACAGTTATCCGCTCCCGAGGATGTTGGATTGCGTGGATCGGGTGGGGTCTGCTAAATTTGTAACTAAATTGGATTTGCTAAAGGGTTATTGGCAAGTGGCTTTGACACCCCGTGCATCAGAGATCAGTGCATTCGTGACACCAGACGGTTTATACCAATATACAGTGATGCCATTTGGCTTAAGAAATGCACCAGCGACATTTCAAAGATTAATGAATAATGTACTAAGAGGCGTGGACAATACAGAGACTTATTTGGACGATGTTGTGGCATATAATGATACTTGGCTTGAGCATATACACACTTTGAGACAGATTTTTCAGCGGTTAGGAGAGGCTAACCTGACATTAAATTTGTCAAAATGTGAATTTGGTTGTGCGACCGTAACGTATCTTGGGAAGCAGGTTGGTCAGGGCCAGGTACGTGCTATTAATGCAAAAATCCAGGCTATTCTAGAATATCCTGTGCCGAGGACTAGGCGTGAGCTCCGCCGGTTTTTGGGCATGGCAGGTTACTACCGGGGGTTTTGCAAAAATTTTGCTGCCGTCACTGCGCCGCTGACTACGCTGACTAGCGTCAAAAGAGTATTTATCTGGTCGCCTGCCTGTCAGTTAGCGTTCGAATCCTGCAAGGCTCTCCTCTGCAGCACTCCAGTCCTGGCTGCGCCCGACTTCACCAAACCGTTCAAGCTGGAGGTGGATGCCAGCGCCTGTGGCGCCGGTGCTGTCCTGCTCCAGGAGGATCTTCAGGATATCGATCATCCCATCTGTTACTATTCAAAGAAATTTAATTCAGCGCAGGGTAACTATAGTACCGTTGAGAAGGAAGCTCTCGCCCTGTTACTTGCATTACAATTTTTCGAGGTATATGTTGGCTCAAGCCCGTTGCCTATTGTTGTCTATACTGACCATAATCCCCTTGTGTTCCTAAGGCAAATGCAAAATTCAAATCAGAGACTGATGAGATGGTCCTTGATGCTACAGGACTTTGAAGTGGAAATTCGCCACAAGAAGGGGACGGACAATGTCCTTGCGGATGCCCTTTCCCGGGTTTAAGGTGCTCTCTTCTTTGAGAAGAAGTTATTTGGGGATATAACTTCTTTTCGGGAAGGGGGGTGTCACGACTATGGTCGTGTGTGGTTATGATTAATTATGAGTGTTATGATTTATGAGTGTTATTTTGGATTATAAATATATATATGTTTATTGCTAATAGTATATATATATTTATATGGTGGTATATTGTTATAGTATATATATATGTATGTGGATTATCTTAGGCCTAGATGTCTTCTAATATATATATATATATCTATATCTGTGCAGCAGTTGTTATGAACCTGTATTAGACTAACTCTCCTCCCATGCAGAGGATACTAATGGGTTTTCAGACAGACTGATTGTCATCAGCTGTGTGGCTGGGGTAACCCTGTTGGCCATGACCATGGAGGTCTGATCAACCTCCCTGATTGGCTGACGGTCACGTGAGCGAGCTAGCGGCCGCGGCTCTCTCACTACATAGCCCATTCATGCCCAGCCCAGCGCTGGGGAAACACTTCCAAGGTCTTTCCCCCATCCGTCGTACTACTACTACATGTCGCCAACTGTTTTGTTCCTTTATTTTGTGAAGCTGAACTTTTGTTAGACAAGTTATTCCCTTCGGAAAGGAATAACTTTAGTTTTGTTTTGGATTCCGTTTATTATGTTCATGCGAGTTAAAGAGCCATTTATTTTGTAAACTATTGTTGATTCTTATAATTTATTCATTATACTATTGAATAAATCCTTGTATTAAGGCCTTGGTTTCCGTTTCTCTCATATATTACATTACCTTTACCCCTAGACATATGGTTTTGTAACAGAAACACCAAGAGATTATAATTTATAATGCCAACATTCAACACAAGATGTAAGCTAACCCAGGTAATGTTGGCCTAATGCACCACTCTGTCTAAGTGTAAATAAAGTTAAAAAGATTAGCCTGATGATTGATGACTGATGAGTGTTTGAAACAGCCTTGGATCAAGACGGTCGACTCATCAGGCTAATCTTTTTTTATATCATCCTCTCCTTGTTGATATATATATATTATGCCATGATATGCCATTTAGGTTGAAATCATGATATATCTTTATGTTGTGATAATAAGCAGCAGTAGCCTCAGTCATGAACTACATGTCTTCCGTTCCGTGTGCAACACACTGCCGCCGCCCACCACCACCACCACATGCGGTGTTGGATGAAATAAAGTCAATGATAGCTATCGGTGCCTGTGATACGGGCGGGTAACGGGTCCATTTTTTGACGGGCGGGTCGGATCTGGTTTTGAGTTTTATATAAATCACGGGTAACGGGCGGGTAGCAGAACTGATGATTGACGGGCGGGGCGGGTGCGGGTATCGAAAATTGGACCCGTGCAGGACTCTGTCTTACACTGCATTCTCTCAGATCCAGAGGCAAGACGCTTGTTCGTGTGTTGTGTGAGATACATGATTATATTGGGATTCTGAAGTACATGATTAATACAGGCAACGGGAATACCCCCATCATATTATTTAATTTGATTGTTCCAATACATGATTGTGTTTCATTTCATTTAATTAGTTGGTTACATTATACTGTGAACTGTGGTTGAGACATTTTGCATGATTATACATTTACTAAAGCTGTGAAACAGTTCATCATTCTTGGTTTGCACTACAATGAATGAGTGATGCTCATTTGTGGACGGGCAATCGTTTGGGCAGCTAAACACTCTGTGCAAGGCACTACTTAGCACTACTTGGACAGCAGGGGTCCTGATCAGTTAGGACCAGAGTTTGCAACAACGTGAGCAATGTTGCTTATTGTGTGCCTTTTGTCTGTGTGTTTACAGGTGAGAAACGATGAGATAAAGTGTAGAAATGTGATAGTGAACATGTTAAATGAATGTATAAACGGAGAAGAGTATCTGTGAAGCAAATGTGTGTGTGGAATGCACATACGTTGTCATTAGAAATGCTTACCTTGATATACTGAACATGACGTGTTGGGTTGGGTTAAGAAGCTCACATGTAGCCTGGAATGAATGAGATGTGGATGTGTGTTGTGTAAGATGATTTCATTATGGTTCTAGTAGCCAGAGTAATGTAATGCAGCTGATATATTTCCGTTTTTGAGAGTTAGCTAAATAATACTGTGAGAGTTATATTGAAGACACTTTAGTAGTTTGTTTACAAGGTGAAAACGTTTTGCTATTGACATAGTAATGTGATATTTTATGTGATTATGTTTCATTCCTTACTGACTGCCAGTAGGCAGTACAACAATAGTGAATATGCCCTCTCGCGCTCCGCACAGGTCGAGTCTTAATATAAACAAAGTCATGTGACGTGTAGGCTGCCCGTGCGTCCCGGTAGGCTATATAAGCACGTGACAGCCCACACCCGGCCTCTTTGAACTTCTCGCTACCTGACGTGAGTATCGTGGGTATGTTTAGCTCCTAGAATCTGTACATCAGTTCTGTATTTGCAAGTCCAAAGAGTTGTTAAGACACTGTATGTGTCGTGATGTTGACATCCTGCCTGTGGCTGTTGCCGAGAGCGCAAATTGTTGTCCTCTCAAGGCTGTGGTTGTCAAATGATCACCATTTCTCTTTGTTTGTCTTGAGGATCCCTAGCTACAAACACTCATAGTGTTGTTAAAGGGCTTCCTCCACACAGTGTTGCCAACTCTCCAGTAACGGAAGTAGATAGTGGCTCCTCGAAAAGTAGCAAAAAGTCGCTAGGGGTGTGATATGCGCGCGAGTAGCAACGAAAATATGGAGCCAGCCCAGAAATAAAAAAAATCGACACTGAGGCACTCTCTGTGCTGTGGTCTGAACTCTGAAAATTCGCTGCTTGTTTAAACGCATTGTAATAAATAAATAAAACATACCTCAATTCAACTAACGTTTAGAATGCTATTTTGTTCCGATCCATACAGGAATTAGAAGGTTAATACTTTATGCATTTGAGTGTGTATTTTATTTTTACTAGCAGACTAAAGTGAGCTGCCAGTGCTTCCTCCTTTCTTGCTCTGTCAAGCCCTACACACACTGCGAACGCCGCGCGTCAAAACAGCCCCCTCCGTTATTTTCAATTAACCTATCTCACACCGGCGGCGTCCGACGTGCGTTCACGACTCGCCTGACCCTTCCGATACGCCACCGTTCTATTTTCCAGGCGTTGCCGCGCAGCAACGCCTGTGCCGCGTCGCTGCGCACCCGGTGTGTGCTGGGCTTCACAGAGCAAGAAAGGAGGAAGCACTGTGGCAGTCTGTGCACATAACCGAGCCGAGGAAGCCACTGAGCCAGACGCGCCGACCACTTTTAGTTTTGCCAACTTTAGGATTTGAGGCTGAGAAGGAAAATTAAGAAAAATGAGGGTTTTATCTCTGGCGCCTGTCAACATGATTTGTCCCCAATTCACCAGAAGCTTGATAGCTAGTAGCTAGATTTCTCGCCAGAAGCTTTTCACTAATTCAGTCGCTAGGGGGGTCTGGAAAGAAGCTAAATACGGCGCCAAATCCGCTAAGTTGGCAACACTGCCTCCACACACTGGGTGTTGGCTGTGGGCTGCTGGTTTCCCACAGCACTCGCCTAATTTACCATAGTTATAATTGTTTGTTTGATAATTAAACTAATATTTCATTCTTAATTTGATTAAGAATAGATATAAATTCAGATTACTGGAGGTTCCCACGCGTTCTGTGCCTGCACAGTCCTCGCTGGGATTGCCTAGTTAAATGTCTGACATTTTAGTTTGATGATTAATCAAAATTAATTCATTAATCTAAATAATTTAATTTGTGAAAAAAAAAGAAAATTGGTTACTGGAGGTTCCCACACGTTCTGTGCCTGCACAGTCCTCCCTGGGATTACCTAGTTGAATGTCCGATTGACATTTTTTGTTGATGGTTAATCTAAATAATGAATTAATTAATCGAAATAACTTAATTTGTTAAAAATATATATATATATAACTTTGGTTACTGGAGGTTCCCACGCGTTCTGTGGCTGCACAGCCCTCGCTGGGATTACCCATTTAAGTATCTAATTGACATTAAGTTAACAGCAGGCCATCTTAGCCTGACCAGTTAGCTGTTCTGTTTGCTGGAGGTTTACTGACGTGTTCTGTGATTGTACAGTTCTCGCTGGTATTGCCTGGCTATACAACTGGCTTGAGACTACTGAGCTATGGCGTGTACGTCCTGTAGCACTCAGCTCCAAGTCGACGATGGACATGAATTGTGTCCGACATGCTTGGGTGTCGGTCACTTCAGGGAAGCCCTGACTGACAAAGCATGTATGAACTGTAGCACTCTACCACTCTCTGTGAGAGAGGCTAGGCTGTGTGAGGTGGAGAACCTCCTGTTCAAGGGAAACCTCCCACCTTCTGGGGTCCCTGCTGATGGGAAGGTGAAGCGCAAACGCGGGTCTCGCGCAGAGCGCGGTCACCTGGCCCAGAAGAGGTCAACGGCGACTGTCACGACTGCTCCATATCGCCATGAAATGGATGATTTGCGGGCTGAAATAGAGCGCCTTAAGGCAATGGTACGGCCACTGCCTCCCCCGCCACAGGCGGTCCAGCAGCCACCGCCTCCTCCGCCGCAGGCGGTCCAGGAGCCGGAGGGCGATGATGATCTAGAATTAGATTATGATTATGACTATGATGACGCCATGTCAATTGGAGCTTCAGACTCCATGTTCCATGACGAGGATGATGTCCCCAGGGGGGACCCCCTGGATCAGGGTGATCTCCAGGTGGATAGTGTGCAGGCTGAGGATGGCTCAGAGACTTCCCGCAGAAGCTCGGGAAGCACTGAGCTGGGGATCGGGCCCTGCACATTGCGTTCAACACTGCGTGCTGCCCTGGCTAAGATTGAGCTGGACGACCCGTCAGCCGCTCGTGGGGCGAGTAACCCGTTCTTCAAACGGGCTGCCGCCACTAAAATGCCACCCTTTGCTGTCCCACCCTCGCCTGACTACCTAAATCAGCTGAAGGAGTGCTGGGCTGAGCCGGGTGCATCTGCCCACCGAGGCAAGGATGCAAGGACCCTGGCCTCCATGGACAAGGCAGAAGTGCATGGACTGGTTCGCATGCCTCCTGTAGACCAGTGCATTGCGGCGCTGGTTCTCTCTCCAGATGAGGCACTGAAGGCAAGAACCCGCTGTCCCAGTGCGCAGTGTGCAGTCACTGACGACCTGCTGACAAAGGCATATGGTTCTGCTGCCACAATGGCCCGTTTGGGGAACTCTCTCTCTCTGTGCTCCTCCTCGCCCAGTCCAAGATCTTGGAGAGTGGGCCAGGGAGTGAGTTGGGCGACTTTAATGATGTGGCTCTGGAGTCCTTCACCTTAATGACAAGCGAACTTGGCCGTTTGATGTCCACCTTGGTCGTGACACGACGCCAGGTGTGGCTTGCACAGGCGCCTATGTCTGACAGCTGCAGACAGGAAGCTTCCGGTGGTGCCGGGCCAGTTGTTTGGCCCGGAGGAAACCGAGGCACTGCAGCGTAGGCAGCAGTCAAGGCAGGCTTCAGAGGACTGGGGTCAACGGGCCAGAGGCTCGATGACACCACCCAGTCGACCCTCTAAGCCACGTGGCGCACGGGATCCGCGACGCCTGGGCTACTTGAATCCTCAGCCGCAGACCTGGCAACGTGACCAGTTGGCGGCAGGCCGAGGGCAACATCAGCCCAGAGGTGGGCAGCGGCCTCGCCAGCCCCAGCGTGGGCGAGGGCATAGCTGGCGCCCCCCCAAGTACCCAAATAACCCCCCAGGCACAGCCTGAGGGTCTGGGGCCGGTGGTGGGCAGATTTTCACAGCAGCACCTGAATTACTGGGCAGACCATGCCAGAGATGCATGGGTCGTTACAACAATGTCCCAAGGTTACAGGTTGCAATTCCGCCGACGACCCCCACCACCTTCACGGGTCAGGGTGACTTCAGTCACAGACCCCGTGAAGGCCCAGTGTTTGTCTCAAGAGGTGACCAAGCTCTTGGACAAACGAGCAATAACAACGGTTCACCCACGTTCACAGAACGAGGGGTTCTACTCCACCTACTTTCTGATCCCAAAGAAAGATGGGTCTCTCAGGCCTATACTAGACCTAAGAGGGTTAAATGTGCACTTCAAGGTCCTTCCATTTCGGATGCTTCACACAGTCGACGTCCTACAGGCTATCACACAGGGGGAGTGGTTCACCACAATAGACCTCAAAGATGCCTACTTTCATGTGCCCATACATCCAGAGCACAGAAAGTACCTCCGCTTTGCCTTTCACGGCAAAGTCTACCAGTTTGCCGTTCTGCCGTTCGGCCTGTCTCTGGCTCCCCGCATCTTCACAAGGTGTATGAGGGCAGCCTTAACGTTGCTATGCCTGTCGGGAGTGAAGATACTTCCTTACCTAGACGATTGGCTCATTTGCGCCCCCTCGTTCAGGGAGGCGGAACAGGTGACGTCCAGAGTCCTCGCTCACATCGAGGCACTGGGCATGACCGTAAACCTCAAAAAGAGCTCGTTGCTCCCAACGCAACAGACCACGTTCCTCGGCATGTCCCTAGCTTCGGTATCGATGCAGGCACGACCGACTGCACAGAGGGTGGAGAGAATTCAGAACCTCCTGCGGTCTTTCCGCCTGGGGGCGAGGTTGACCATCCTAACATGGCTCAGACTGCTCGACATGCTGACTGCAGTCTCAGCAATCACTTCTCTGGGGCTGTTACATCTACGCCCATTACAGAGGTGGTTCATTGGCCTTCACATGGACCCCTGTCTACACAGGGGGGTCAAGGTCAGAGTCACTCGCAGGTGCCTTGGTTATCTCCGCCGTTGGCGGGACAATGCATTCCTGCTGAGTGGAGTCCCTCTCGGCTCGGTCCCGGCGAGACGAGAGGTGGTGACAACAGATGCCTCGCCTCAAGGTTGGGGCGCGGTATGGCAGAAGAGGACAGTCCAGGGGCTATGGTGCTCTCGATGGAGAGGACGCCATATCAATGTGTTAGAACTCCGGACTGTTTCCTTGGCGCTGAAGCACTTCTTGCCCTTTCTCAGGGGGAAGCACGTGCTCATTCGGACGGACAGCACCTCAGTGGTGTTTCATGTCAACCATCAGGGAGGGACCAGGTCTCTGGAGTCCCTGAGGGAAGCCCATCGCCTGTGGACGTGGGCTTATCCTCTATTTTCCTCAATGAGGGCTATGCACCTGCCAGGCAGAGCAAATTCTGTGGCAGACTATCTGTCTCGTCAGAGACTGCCCCCTGGGGAGTGGAGATTGCACCCCCAGGTGGTACAATTGATTTGGGATCGACACGGGGTAGCCTACGTAGATCTATTCGCCTTGGAAGGCACGACTCATTGTCCTCGGTGGTTCAGCCTGGCAGAGACCAGTGCCCCACTCGGGATGGACGCTCTCGCCAGCACTTGGCCGAGAGCGCTCCTTTATGCATTTCCCCCGATCCCCCTGTTGTTGCCTGTGCTTCACAGGGTGAGATCGTCAGATCACAGAGTTCTCTTGGTAGCCCCCAGGTGGCCCTCGAGAACATGGTATTCAACGCTCCTCAGTCTGTTGGACGGGGATCCATGGCAGCTTCCAGCGAGGATAGACCTCCTGTCCCAGCTGGACGGGAAGGTTTGGCATCCATCGCAGAGCCTCCTTCAGCTTTGGGTATGGCCACTGAAAGGGATCAGTCACTCTTGAGTGGGCTAGCTAGGCCCCTCAATATGTGAGACCCTGCGGAATGCAAGGGCCCCTTCCACAAGGTTTGTGTACTCGAATTGCTGGGCTGCTTTCTCATCATGGTGCAGCGACAGGGGTCTGGACCCGGTCTCTTGCCCTATACAACACATACTATTATTTACAGTGTCTACTTGATGCCGGCCGTGCAGCCTCCACCTTGAAGGTGCACATGGCCGCTATATCCTTCAATCATAGCCATATTGAGGGCAGGTCAGTTGGTGCGCATTACTGGGTGACACAGTTTCTGCGTGGTGCCAAGAGGTTACGCCCCCCTAGGGTGAGGCATACTGCAACTTGGGACCTGCCTCTGGTCCTGCAGGCATTGAGCAAGGCACCCTTTGAGCCTATGTCCTTGAGCTCTTTATCGATTAAGACCGCCTTTCTGTTAGCGGTTACGACAGCTAAGCGTGTGAGTGAGCTCCACGCACTTTCTATTAGCCCCGCATGCCTTCCGGGGAAGGCTGGTGGCACTGGGGTCACACTTTGGCCAAATGTGTCATTTTTGCCTAAGGTTCTGCCCCCCGATTATGTTAACCAGGCCATAGAGTTGGCGGGATTCCATCCTCCCCCGTTTACATCCGAGGCGGAGGAAAGGGCCCACTTACTGTGTCCAGTCCGTGCGTTGCAACTGTACATTCAGGCAACACGGGATATTAGACGCTCAGAGCAACTGTTTGTGTGCTACGGCGGAAAGAATAGAGGAGGCGCGCTGTCTAAACAGCGGCTATCCCACTGGGTAGTGGATGCGATTAAAAAGGCTTATTAAGCATCTGGTAAACCTGCCCTCTCCGAGGTCATCTGCCATTCTACCAGGGGCATTGCCACGTCCTGGGCGGCGATGAGAGGGGTGTCACTGGCGGACGTCTGTGCGGCGGCGTCTTGGACAGCCCCTTGCACGTTCTCGAGGTTCTATCGCCTTGATGTGGCCTCCGGATCCTCACTGACGTTGGCGATCCTGCCACTGGCTGCTACGGCAGTTTAGTAGGTAGGTTCAATTCCTCGTGACACTTCTGGTATGAGTCATCCACTATTGTTTACTGCCTACTGGCAGTCAGTAAGGAATGAAACATAACGCAAGTTACGAATGTAACTATGGTTATGTGAATTGCCAGTAATAACGGTCACTCGGAATCTTTCAGGGCGAGAAGATTCTTAAGAGGCCGGGTGTGGGCTGTCACGTGCTTATATAGCCTACCGGGACGCACGGGCAGCCTACACATGACTTTGTTTATATTAAGACTCGACCTGCGCGGAGTGCGAGAGGGCATATTCACTATTGTTTACTGCCTACTGGCAGTCATCCAGGAATTCACATAACCATAGTTACATTCGTAACTTGCGTTATTTTGGATAACAAGAGAAGTCATTTCGTGGTTTCTGTACACTAAACAAAATACAAGAGTATTACTGCTATTTCATGTATACCAACTGAATGCACCTTATTGACTGATATTGTGATCTTTGTAATATACTAAGTTAGGACCAGAGTTTGCAACAACGTGAGCAGTGTTGCTTGTGTGCCTTTTGTCTGTGTGTTTACAGATAAATAAACCTTTAATTCCTGCACACTGGAAAATCATCATTTCAATCCAAGTGTGTAACAGTTGCAACAGAAAAAATAATTATATTTTAATTATATAATTTTACATTATATAATTCTATCCATTTAGCTACTGTTTTTCTTTCCTTTTATCGACTAGACCGACTACATGTAACTGTAGAGAAGCGTGTCAGACGAATCGGGCTGGTCTAGTTCATTGAAATAAGTCCACGACTGCAGCTTTAACTTAGAGGCATACAGATACAGGTCAATCATTCACATGCAGCATGGATGGACAGGAGGTGATGGGATGAGGTTTGCTCTGAAAACGAAACCTATGAAATATGGGGTTTCCTGAAGTAACAATAGAATCCTCGGGGTACGAAGCATTGCTCGCATTCGCTTGTGCATGCGTGCGTGCTTGTATACACACACACGTGCACACGTGTGTGCGTGAGTGTGTGTCTGGGAGTTGGTGGGAATAGCAGTGGCTTAAAGGCTGAAAGAATCCGGCCCTCCTACCATGGAAGGTCATGTGCCGATGTGATGTTTAGTAGCAGCAGCTCTGTAGCCGGTCACAACCAGGGCTGATGTGATGTTTAGTGGCTCTCAGGCCAGTCACAACCAGGGCTTATGTGATGTTTAGTATAGCTCTCAGGCCAGTCACAACCAGGGCTGATGTGATGTTTGGTATAGCTCTCAGGCCAGTCACAATCACAACCAGGGTTGCCACTTGATATGGCAGGATTTCTGACACTAAACGCGTGAGACCAAGTTCCCTTTGTAGATCTTTATTTAACGTGCACTCCAGCATACACGGACGCTACTGGCTCACAGGCCGGTCTCTCCCAAGTAAGCATAACAATTCAATCACAGAGGTATACTTTATATACAGTCTTAGTCCCACCCACAAGGTGGACCAGAAGAAGAGTCTTGCTTACAGACAGTGGAAGGTGTGAGGGGGAAGGAGGGGGGGGGGGGGCAGGACGTAGAAGTCAACCCAAGCCCGTGACCATCTGCTAGCAGACACAGGAAGAGGGGGGGGGGGGGGGGGGTACAGGTGAGAAGAGGCTTCTGGACAACAGAGCTGACTGTCCTCAGGGTCCTGTTGCTCTCACAGGATGTTAGGTTGTCTAGACGAACCTAGTGTATTCAATGAGCTTCAAATGAGCTTTGATGATGGAAATTCCTCGTCACACTACCCGTCAATTTGAAATATTGAATTGTCGCTTTGTCTATCTATAAATACACCACGTCTCTGTGTGTACGTCTGAAATCCACATGACTTCAAATTCAACACACACACACGTTCCACACCACCACAGGGAGTGCAGTGCCCGGTGCCGAGTCGGTCGGACCCACGGTTGTCCAGAACCGCCACAAAAGCCCCTGCCCAGGCTCAATCAATGTACTGTATGTGAAGAAGGAAAAAGATATGCACATCCCACAGTTTTTCAATACGGTGCTGGATCTAAAAATGATCAAATGAAGGAAAACATGGAATGTCTGCACACAATATAATTATGTTCCCTGTCGTCGTTGTTTCATTAGGTTGAAATAAAGAGAATCAATCAATGTATGACACACATCTTAGAAGTTCATACAGCTCATATACATTTATGACACACATCTTAGAAGTTCATACAGCTCATATACATCTATAGTCCGGACTGCTGTCAAATATCATCTCGTCATCTGTCATGTGGAAAAACCTCACATGTCCAAAACTGTCAGAATTCAACTTAAAAAGTATCGAAAGTATAGCAGATCTACAAGCTCGAAGCGTGTCACTTTGCTGCGTGTGTGTGTGTGTGTGTGCGTGCATGCACGCGTGTGTTTGTGTGTGTACAGTGTACACACAAACACACACACGCATGCACACACCATCATTAAGTGATGGTGGGGGCCTCATGTGGCCCCCGGGCCATCAGTTAGTTTCACATGTATGGTCTTGGTTGATTCTGGGCTGATTCTGAATCGTGGCATTTTGCATTTGACACTAGTGTGCACTGTGCTAACAACACCTGTGAAAAAATAAAGTTTGATTGACTAAATATATAACAATGCCAAACCTTTTCACAACAGTAGGCTGTAAAAAATACGCCTACTTAGGAGACCATTTGTAGGATTTGTAGTCCATTTCTCCAATTCCTTTGTATATTAAAAATCTTTGTTTATGCTCCCAAGGTGTTCTGAATGATGCTTTGTCAAACATCACCATGCACTGTTGGATGTCAACCACCAGATGGCGGCAGTGTCTTGTATTTACACCAGTGTAACATATTGATTTAGTTTAATTTAGTCACAGTCTTTTAAATACAATTCCATTTAGTTTGAGTCATCTGAAATGTTTTAGATTTGGTGTAGTTTTAGTTGACTAAATATAATATTTTTTGTTGACTAAATCTACAGTTGATTTAGTCAACTATACACTTTGTTACACACAGGAAAACAAAAGCATAGACTTTTGATATAAATACACAGAAATTGATATGTTCCCATTGTTTTGGCGGGACCGTACCTATGTTCCCTCAGCCCTATGTTCCCTCGGGTCCACGTCAATATGCCGACGGTCCGATCGACAACCTACCTCAAACCCTCACCCTAACCCTAACCTCCCCCAGGGCAGACACCTAAACCTAACCACCCACCCTCTCCCGACCCCCAGCGCACCTCGGACCAATGCTCCTTCTGAGGGAACATAGGGCTGAGGGAACATAGGGCTGAGGGAACATAGGTATGACGCCGTTTTGGGATAGATTGTTAGGTATGCCCATATAATGACCATATGCTCTAAAAGTGTGAAAAACATATTTTTCATTTCCCCTATGTCTTTAAGGTTTGTGCAGACCTACAGTGGGAGTGAGTCATTATACAACAGATATAGGCAACAGACTCTAAGCCAGGCACCCGTAGCTTCGCTCTGCCTTCATATTAGCTTACCGTTCGATTCGCTGTTAGCGCGGCAGAAAGAATGCCTCGTCTCTCCTAATAGGGTGCTCTCCGTGGTTTTGATATGATGGATATACTACAGTACGCGCTTCATTTCTGACTTCAATATGCCTCTCGTTCAACATATGAAAGCTTTGGAGCTTAATTCTAGCGATATAATAGACTCTCATCACATGTGTTCTCCAGTAGGCCTAAACTAAAGCCTGGTCTCATCACATGTGTTATTCAGTAGGCCTAAACTAAAGCCTGGTCTCATCACATGTGTTATTCAGTAGGCCTAAACTAAAGCCTGGTCTCATCACATGTGTTATTCAGTAGGCCTAAACTAAAGCCTGGTCTCATCACATGTGTTCTTCAGTAGGCCTAAACTAAAGCCCGGTCTCATCACATGTGTTTTTCAGTAGGCCTAAACTAAAGTCTGGTCTCATCACATGTGTTATTCAGTAGGCCTAAACTAAAGCCTGGTCTCATCACATGTGTTATTCAGTAGGCCTAAACTAAAGCCTGGTCTCATCACATGTGTTCTTCAGTAGGTTGTCACAGAAAAGAGTCAGAAATGCCCTGGCTTCCGGCTCATCACTCCTAAGAGGCGGGCTTAAACTAGGGAGCTAGAAGTACTGCTAGCCTATACATTGTATGAGCAGCTCCCCTGGGGAGCTAAACGAATGCATGCTAGCCTTCCTATAAAGGTAAACATTGTGAATAGCTCCACAATAATCATGAAAAACGGTGCAACTTTTTTTCTACTCGGTCTGTGTCTCATAGGAGGGCTGGGTAGTTCAGAAACCGTCCTCCAGTGACATCATCAATGGGGAATACAATAGAAACTGCAGGCTTTCTAGACCTGAAAAGTTGCAATGCGAAAATGGAAGCCATCGTTCCCACGATAATGAAAATCTAAACACTTTCGTGAAAAGAAATCTGCCTAATGATGATATCACTGGAGGACGGTTTCTAAACTGCCCACAGCCATCCTATGAGACACAGACTAAAAAAATCGAGCCATTTTATCATGATTATTAGTGAGGATCTATAATATGAAGATAGGTTGAAAAGTGGTGAAGTGGTCCTTTAATAGATGACTCGGTTATTTTTTTAATCTGGAATTTGAAATTAGGATACTGCTATCCATGACAATTTATTTGTGTCCTATACTGAATTCAGTCTGTGTATTATTGTGCTTATAATACTGTGTATACATTCTGTACCTTGTTTAAATGTATGGATATATTTAAAGGGTAAGACCACTTTTTGAGAGGTTTGGGTTGTTTTCTTACCTTATTATGGGCAAACTATAGTCCATTCCATGAGTTATTTTGCCGTTGTGTTGTTTATTAGCAATTTAAGAAATAAAAAAGTCGCTCTCAAAGTCACTCTTTTAGCACATGAACCAACGCAACAAATGCTGATTCTGACAGTTTATGACATCAGGAAAACTCATGCGGTTTTATTTTCGTCTTTTAAGATAGATTTATAGGTTACTATACTTTGGTCCGATCGACAACCTACCTCAAACCCTCACCCTAACCCTAACCTCCCCCGGGGCAGCACACCTAAACCTAACCCCAACCCTCTCCCGACCCCCAGCGCACCTCGGACCAATGCTCCTTCGGAGCAATGGTCCGTCGGATCATAGTATGCCTCCCAGATTTATAAAGTTACTATTTTAGTCGGAGATTGACTGAAGCAGTATTGCGGCGTTCCCAACTCTCGCGGGGACGTCTTGTGAGGTTTCGTTTGTAAACAGAAGTCTCCACGCTGTTTGAGATGCACCCAGCTGCAGCCTCGCATATATGAGCAATCCCAGACACAGACACTTCTTCTAAAGTGTCTCCCTCAAACAAGTCCATTGTGTATGTTTTTTTTTTTTTTTTCTTAATTTTTATCCCACGATTTTGTAACCCAGTTTTTCTTATCACCCAGTGCCAATTATCTAATGTAATCCTGGGCGCTACACTTCCTCTGCCAACCTGGGGGGGCAGCAGACTGACCTCATGCCTCCTTCTATGCATGAGGAGTCCAAGCTGCTTCTTTTCACCTGACAGAGGGGAATTTCCCCGGCCGGACGTAGCGCGTGGAAGGGACACGTTATTCCGACCAGTTCCTTTCCCCTCCATCAGGCGCCCCGGCTGGCCAGGGGGAGGTAGTTTTAGAGACCAGGATTACAGCATGTTTTTGTGAGGGTATCTACCCTAGGGGACACGGGGAGAACATGCAAACTCCACACAGAAAGGCCCTATCGCCAACCCCCGCCTCGGGTATGGGCACTGATGACGCAGAGGAGGGAACACGCCGCCAGTGCCCACAGCGTCCCCAGCGGGAATCGAACCCTGGACCTTCTAGCTGTGAGGCGACAGCACTACCAACTGTGCCACCGTACCCCTCATTGTGTATGTTTTTAGTGACGAGATCAAATCAATTTATTTACATCCCCGGGCCCCGTCGTTTCCAATAAGGAAGTGGTGTACAGTTTTGGTCCAATCAGATCGTTTTTTTACTCAAGGCAAACAGCAGTGATTCGGTCGGCGTAGGCATAGCTACTGGATCTTCTTTCTACACAAATTAGTCAAAACAAGACAAAGTCGACATTTCTTATACAAAATAAAACCGCATGAGTTTTCCTGATGTCATAAACTGTCAGAATCAGCTTTTGTTGCGTTGGTTCATGTCCTAAAAGAGTGACTTTGAGAGCTGTTATGGAAGTCAATGGACCCTATATTCTTTTCTTAAATTGCTAGTAATAAACAACACAGCGGAGCGAAAAAACTCATGGAATGGAATAGTTTGCCCATAATAATAATAATAGTAAGAAAACAACCCAAACCTCTAAAAAAGTGGTCTTACCCTTTATGTCATGTTTATTATTATTGTGATATTGGATAATTAATTGGTTTGGGCTCAGGTGGCAGTAGTCACCTCTCATCTTTATCTCATTCTAGGCGGGAACCCCTTTTGGTGTTTTAAGCATTATGTTATGCTTTAGCTATTGAAAAAAAGCAGATCTACAAGCTCATAGCTACGAGCTTGTAGATCTGCTATTTTTGAGAAATCATGAAAATGTGGCGCACATCTTTGAATACTTCAAAGATGTTCTTTTTAACTCAAGTCTTTGTTTCTGGGAGGGTCCCTGGAACAATATATTTTCAGATGGGGGTTGGCGACCAATTACATATAATTCTGGGGCTCCTTGACCTGAAATAGTTTGAGAACCACTGACATAGAAACATAGGTTTTTCAGAAAACTGTCAGGATTTAGAAGATATTTGTAGAATCATCCTCGGGTCTAAATGGGTTATAATTAATCAGCTGTACCTTCCTGTATAAAGGTGGACACCCATTCCCTGTCACACTATTCCTGAAGAAGATCCCAGTAATCGAAAAAGTTGAATCAATGAACCAGTGGAGCTGAGTTATTCCTTGACAGTGTTGCAGACGCCACTTCTATCCCTTGTACTGCCATTTGTCCTTCAGCACCTGGACTAGAGTGGATGTGCATGCTCTATTACCGTTGTCACATTTCAACAAGGCACCTACACAAAAATAGGATATTGAGCATTTTATTTACTTCAAAATACTACTTGACAAAACAGTATAGACAACAATTCTTGGGTGTTAATTCCTCTTAGCAGACCTTGTATTCAACACATATTTTTCGAGTATTCAATCAATCAATATACCGGTAGGCCAATTATAGGCCTGTCAACTCCGTTGGAACAAATAGCCTAGCAGATACGCTTTACTGTTTATTGTTAGCTTAATTTATAGCATTATTGTTTATATTGTTAATGCAAATATTATTATTATTATTAGGCTAGTAGTAGTAGTAGCCTAGTAGTAGTGTATTAGCGCAAACCAATGTCCAATAAATTAGAAAATAAGTAGCAATCATCATTTGCAAAATTATATCTCACATTTATTAACAGAAAAACAGAAAAACAGGTATGGCCTATACATCAGGCCAGAACAGTAGGATATAGGCCCGGTTTGCATGCATTGAAATCAAACTATAAAACAAATGGTTATTCAACTGTTGGCCTATAAATAAATGTCTTTCCTGTTGCTTTGTGAGATAGAAAGTCACCCATACCATGTTTCAGCCCACTCATGTTCAATACAAAGTTTATCAACACTGCAAGGTGTGGTTGGAGGCAACAGCGAAGCGCGTTTCCTGGCCAGTTTGGAGCGCACACTGTCGAATTTGGGGATGTTCTCATCATCTGAAGCCTGTCTGACTATTGACTATAGACGATTTGCTGTCGACACGACAGCGAGCTGTTCATGTTTAAATGTATAGGCTACAGGTTGCCTAGTGGAGTGCGATCATGCACCAACGCACGAATGAATAGTTTGTTGCAGAAATGTAAAAACAGCCTAGAATACAGTGAAACATTTATTTTAAGGGATAGCATTCTGTGCGCAGCGTGCGCTCCGTGCACATTTCTGCTCTGCAGCAGCCCCCGTGCGTCTCATCGCTCTCAGTCTATGGCACCAACGCATGATATGTATTTGCTGGACAGAAATGTAAAAACATGCAGCATAATAAAGTCAAACACTTAGTCATAGGAATAGCATTTATTTATTGGACATAAATGTTAAACAGCAGCAGAATAAAATCTAACACTTATCCAAAAGGCATTGAGCGTGGTGCGTGAGCGTTTGCCCACGGTTGTGGCCTTGTGCGCGAGGCTCATAGTTGGGCACGGCGGTCCGTGCGTGAGCGTTTGCCCACGGTGGCTTCGTGCGCGAGGCTCATAGTTGGGCATGGTCGTGCCAAATGGGTGACAGCAATCAAGAGAGATGAGGGACCACGTTTTATAATTACTCGTGGAAGCACCCACGTGTGCAGTGAACATTTCAATCCAGAGGACATACTGAAGTCAAGCAAAACCAGTGGTGGACGTACTCGCATTAAACGAGGAACAGTGCCGTCAAGATTCCTCTGGAATGACTGGGGTAATTATCACATGACGATGTAAACCTATACAGTTGTGTACCTGTCTCTCCAGCTCTTTAGTAAACAGTAAATCCATTTTCAGATCAGGATAGGCCTATCAATTTTGTCAATATGTAGATAAAAGGGAGATAAGTCAGAATTAAAACCTTTTTTATAAGACTTTTTAATACAACCATCATTATATATCGATGCTCATTAGTCCAGATACACCTACTTTTACATAATGTCTAAAACATCTGTGAAGTACCCGTTATTGTCAGGAACCTATCATCAACCCCAGTCTATTTAACACCTGAAGAGACGAGACCAAGTAGTTATTCTTTACCGTAGTACCTGCAATTTAGAGACTTGCAGCTAAATACTTACTGATGGCCACTGAAATGGACTCTTTTAATGTAACACTACTGTACTGTGTCCCCTGACATTTTAAGTTGACAAATAGGTACTCTCCCGATTTGTTGAAATTCGCTACCTACCTGCAACTGTATTTTCTGTTTTATTACTGAACAGAAATTATTACCACCAGAATATATAATAATTAACCTTTCAACAATATAGGTTTTTTTTTAAACTCCAAATTCTATTCATTTGAAAAAATAAAAAAAAATATGTATGTGCATTTACCCATGAACCTGAAACTTTGGTGATATGTTTTGGGATTTATTTTTTACACTACTGGGATAGGTTCAAGAACACGGGAGTCGGTGTACGAGCGAGCACAGAAGAGCCTGTGTGCTGCTGTCTTGGATGACTGTGCGGAGATGTCTGCCCCAGGTAGGGGTGGGCGATAAATATCGTATTGTGATAAAATGTCTCCACGTTATGCCTTGTTGTAGGTTGTACGGTTAAGTAACTTGAATAATAACCCTAAAAAACGCATGAAAAAAATATTGTGGTAATATCATGTATCCTGAATGAAAAGATAGTCATATATTTTCCATATCGCCGACCCTTAGCCCCAGGGGGAAGCACCGACTACAGAGGACATGGAGGAACAGACCAGCAGACGGGACATTCCAGCATTCCATGTCTGGTGGACAGAGGACAACATCACAGAGGACTGAGGACGGTGAACTGGGGACAGTACAAACGAGGCAGTACACTGCAGGTGCAGTCTCCAAAGATCACGATTATGATGCCCGTCCATCTCCTGGTTAGTATACAAAATGTACTGTCTTCTTACAGAAAAGATACAAGTATTGACAGCATGGCGTCTTCACTTACTCAATAAACAAAACTATAATCTTTAAGATTATAGTCAAGGACATCTGACAAGTCCTTGACCAAAAAGTTAACTTTTTAATAATAACGTTTTCTTTATTGAACAACTGAAGACAGTGTGCCGGTGATTTATCTTTAATGTCTGCTCCAAGACTGTTTTAGTGAATTAGATTGGAAAATGCATAGATCATGTGTCCTTTTTTTGTCCTTCTTCTTAAGCTAAACTGGACACTGCCTCTGGAAGAATACGAGACTTGGAGCTCAAGGTCATAATGCTGGAGATGGAGCTTGCTCAGATGAAGGTTGATGTGCAGCCCCTTATTTACCAGTATTGTGTTACAGATGAAGACTACCGTTTTTACACCAGATTAATCTCGAAGGAGGTTTTCACTGTGTTTTGGGAGTCAATTAAGCCCTCGGCTTCAAAACTAGTGTACTGGACAAAGGCACAGCGAACGGCACAAGATCTACCTACCTGTAGCCCTCGTTGCAAACTCCCACTCCTTGATCAGTTTTTCATGTTCCTCTGTCAAGTTGCAGCCGGGCTTCATGAGAGAACTTTGTCCACCATATTCAAGGTCAGCCAATCCACTGTTAGTTGCAACATCTTAACGTGGACTAGCTACCTTTTTCTTGTTCTGGGCTCACTACCATTGTGGATGACCAGACAGCAAGTAGAAGCTACAATGCCTGACAAGTTCAAGATCTACTGCCCTAAAGTCAGAGTCATAATAGACTGCACAGAAATACGCTGTGAAACTCCATACGCCCTGTCACTACAGTCAGAAATGTTTTCCAACTACAAAAACCACACCACTTTTAAAGGTCTGATTGGAATCTCTCCATGTGGGGTAGTCACTTTCGTTTCCAAACTGTATACAGGCTCCATCTCAGACATCGAAATAACTCGTAAATCTCAGCTGTTACAGTTACTTGAACCTGGAGATGCAGTAATGGCAGACAAGGGATTTCTAATAGAGAACATGCTCTCTGATGTGGGGGCAACACTCATCATTCCTCCTCTGAAGAAATCTGCTCAGCTCAGCGCGGAGGACACACGTAAGACCCAGCAGATAGCCCGTCCAAGGATTTTGGTAGAAAGGGCCATACGCAGAGTGAAGGAGTACCACATCTGGGATGGACTCGTTCCTCTGGCTATGACCGGTTCAGTCAATCAGCTGTGGAGTATCTGTTGCATCATGTCCAACTACATGGGGCCTCTGGATGTCGAAGGGGACAAACCAGTCTGAAGCCTCCTTCCATTCATTCATCAATAGGGTTACACACCCTAACCGTTAGGGTGTGTAACCCTATTGATGAATGAATGGATGGGCCAAACAATTTGCATGTGATCCTTTTTAGTATGATAAGTAGAGTGCATATAGCCTACTCCTACACAGTGTTTTTGGCAGCAAATTTTGATTTTAGTTTTAAGTCAGTGTCTTGAATAGTTTTCATTTGTTTTAGTCACATTTTAGTCACCTGGAATGTTTTATTGTTGGTCTAGTTTTAGTTGACCAAATATCATAATATTGTAGTAGACTAAATCTACAGTTGATTTAGTGTCAAGTGTAATCTAAAAACACATGATGACTCATACAGGGGAAAGGCCCTTTACATGTACAGTTTGTGGCAAGGGCTGCAGTCAAAAGGGTAGTCTAAAAGTACACATGAGGACTCATACAGGGGAAACCCCCTTTAGGTGTACAGTTTGTGGCAAGGGCTGTATTCATAATGTGGCATTAAAAATACACATGACTCATACAGGGGAAAAACCATTTACGTGTACAGTTTGTGAAAAAGGCTTTAATCAGAATTGCAATCTAAAAACACAGTGTCATAAAGAGGAAAAAGCTGTTAAATGATTGTTCTTCAAATAAGGCATTATGTTGACACGTAATGTAAATTATTCAGTTTAGTCCAGCTATATGTGTGGTCCGAGCTAAAAACACCAATGCACTAAAAACATATATACTTATAAATTTACCAATAAATTACAGTGACAATTGTAAAGTGCAGAGGTGCTTAGCTTAAAAACTAAATTAAAAATGTAGCCAACTACGCCACCTTTGTGAGAGGTCTGGTCCTATGACTATAAAAACAAGGCAACACAGGTTCGTGGACAACTTCAAATATAAAAGGCAAACTTAAAACAGAGGCCGATTGAATGAACAAACAAATACTTTTATTACACTAAAATAAACAACTCTTAAAACGTCCTTATTAAAACATGTGCAAATTGCTCAGAGGTAGGGAGGGGAGGTTCTCTGGAAGAGTATAGTCTGGAATATCCTTGTCACTCTTCCACTTCACAAACAGCTCCTGTAATCACATACACAGGTAGGCCAGTACAACGGTTCCAACATCTTCTATTATCAAACGTCTCTGGTAGACAGGTATGTGAGCGAGTACTGCATCAGAAGGTTACTTACAGCGGCGGCCGGCATCAGAACCGGCCACCTACGCTGACACGTAAGCAGCACTTGCTCCCTCTCTCCAGCCTCGTCCGTCTGGGTCGTCTCTCTCTCCATCCCCTGCTGCATTCTGTGTGTCTCATGTTCTCCGAACAGCCCCCCATGGGCAAGGCCAAGACGGGCACACACCAGCCAGGGGCCGCGGTCGTGGCGCTTACAGTGTCGAAGGCCTGGCTCTCATGGCACTTACAGCCCATCTGTGGTCGACAATCATGGCTACCGCTGGCCCCCAGCTGGAGTGCCCTGGCCCCAGCCCATGGAGCTGCCCCCATTCCTCCTTCTCCCAACACAGCCTTCTCCTTCCTCTGTTTCTCTCTTCCTGTTCCATTTGCCAGCCTCAATATATAGGGCTCATGATTGCTGGCCACGCCCATTCCCAGGTGCAAGTCAGTCACTCAGCTGCAGGTCCTTAGTGAGTTATGGTAGCCAGTCAGTGGAAAAATAAAGTTATAACAAATCATGCAGTTCAAACAGAAATAAAATAAGCAAAATAATAAAGTAAAATCACTCGACAATAATCTCACTTAACAAAACAAAATCATAAAACACAGCAAATACAATAAACCAAAACACATCTAAAATTCCACCGGCTCACTGCATTAAACATGATGGACTATCAATTATTTTAATCAATTTTCAACTTGCATAATGACCTGCTGATATTGATATAACAATATGAGAAGCAGTGTTTTCCGACATTCTTCAGCAATTACAATGTCACATTAATATCCACGGACTAGTGGTGCAATTGTAACTTGTCTCTGTGTTGACATGTGTTGTTTGGACTAACATATTATCATAGTGTATTTCAATTACTTAGTTTGATTATGTTTAGATTATATGTATTATGCTGTCTTCATAATTGTAACAGAATTTACTCTGTAAATTTCTTCTTTTTCAAATAAAGGGTTGACAGCTACACATCTTTTGTGTGTTCATTACATAAAGCTCATCACACAGAACATGCGTCTGAAAAACCTTTCAGTTCTGAGATCTGAAAAGACAAATAATCATTAAGCGGAACTGCAAGCATATGTAAATATATAAAACTAGAACTGCACTCTGTCGAGTGCCTACTTGCTTGTTGCACACAAGTGCACAAGCAGAGCACGCAAGTACTGTCGACGGCTACAAACTGCGCATCCCTACTTTGTATTGAGTTTGTGCTTGCAATGTACTGCAATTCTGCAAACTGTTAATACATATTTCAATCAATCAATCTCTTTTTTACCGGCTTAAGAACACATCCATGTACACATTGAAGTAAAAATGATCAAGTTTCTCTCTTATTGATTGGATAATTTCTTCATCTCTGTAAATCCTTTCAACTGCATAGTCAGTAAGAGTGTCTGTGATGAAGTCACACCACTGAAGACCACTTAAGGCTAGCTGACCCTGAACTTGATGGTAGTATTTATGACTCTTCTTAAGGTACAGCTTTCCGTTTACTGTGTTGAGGTGTTTAACTTGTGTCTGGTCTTCAACAGCACAACTTTTTACCTCAACCAGCCCAAATGGTGGTGTTCCCTGTGGATCGATGGCTTTACCATCAGGGCTAGCTCCAAGGTGAGGTGCATCAGGGTGGATTATGATGCCACATTGTGTCACAGACACATCAAAGCAGTCTGCATATCTCCTCAGTGTTTCTGGCTCCAGATCCAGACCTCTTTTCATTGCGGCTGTCTGAGGAGTTCCTTTGAGAATGCGGGCTGCCAAGGCTTTGGCGGAAGATTCCCCACGAACATGGGTGGCTTCTCTGAATCTGCTGGCTGTAAGTCGAGGTTTGCGTATGTCGGTCCACAGCTGGCATTCGGACTGCTGGCGGGTTTCTTCTTCAATAGCAGCAGACAGATCCCATGACACCTGCAAGCTATCCAAGTGACATTGTTGCTTATAACTGGGCTGAAAAGCAATTGGAGATGTGTTGGTGAAACGGTAACCCTGTACAGGCAACTGTGGAAACTTGGGACCATCAGGGTGTTTAATGATGTCTCTACTAATTTCAGGAGGGCACTGATAGGACAGGACAGACCCAAATGGCACTTGGCCAAACTTTGAGTCCACCATCTTTAAGTCCTTTAGATCATGCAGCACTTTACAAATTCCCAGTTGTGGACGCAGATGTTTTAATTTCTCCCCGCTCGCCATGACGTGTGGATCTGGAAGAGGCCCTGACAGGAAAAAAATAGGAGAACTGTCAAATTTTGATTTAATTATGACACCTGCCTTTTCACGATAAAGCAGACACCAACACTTATCACCTCCATGTACAGGTCCGTAATGAAGACTGTTAAAGGAGAAAGGCCAACAGCACTCACAAACACACCATGACCATTTTAATAATATAGAGGGCATGCATGTGACATCATACCCGGAAATAATGCAGAAACGCCTACCGAGTGGCAAAAAACTACTTTCTGGCCTTGGCCACCCATACAAACCGAAAAGTCCTATCTGATTGCTTTAAACAACGTTAAACTCACTTTGCCACTCGATTTTCCATTGACATGCGCATACCCTCTATCTATATCATGGCACAGATCTTGATATCTAACAAATAGCAAGGTCTGTCTGGCAGAAATTGCCGATCTACAAGCTCAAAACGCGTCGCAGTGCAACACATTTTTATTTAATTTCAAATGCATTTAGTTATACTTATGTCAACTTTATGAACTAAATACAAAACATTGGACATAGAAAAAGACAATTACATTGTAATACTAGTCATTAAGTTACTAATATAGACTGAGGAAGTAATTATAACTAGAAGTAATTCAATCGGGTCATGTTTGCATGTTTGGAATTATAACAGCTGAAATCAATAAAATATCAGTATTCTGATATTAACCTGTGGGCCACATTAAGTGACGGTGGCGGCCCGAGGGGCACATACGGCCCCGTATGTGGCCCCCGTGCCGCTAGTTGCCTACGTATGATACAGTATAATACCTAAGAAGTTCAGAAGGACTTGTTTGTGAGTGTAATCATAAAGTCCCAAAGAAATGGGTATCTAATGTATGTTGGTTAGCGGTCATACATACCAGTAAATGCATGGTACAGTGTGCACTTAACACCAGTCCTGACCCTATCTTTCTTCTTTGGCACTGGTTTACGCACCACCACTTCCTTCATTAGTTGCCTCTGGTGCAATCCCCTGTGGTAAAATAAAGATGAATAATGAATTGACAAGACACAAAACAATAGAATTGTTGAACTTGTTCAACATAAAAAACATTAATAAAAAACATTAATATCTGACCTGTGTCCTCGGCCGGTGCCAGGTTTCCAGAGAGCTGGTACAGGCCAGAGGTAACGGTACCGATGTGGCTCGTAAGGTACTACATAGGTAAATCAAAATATATTGTGGAAATGTTTTTCTCCACGTAATTAAACCTACCTACATGCATTACAGGAAAAAAAATAACTTTACCATTATCCTTTGTGACGTACCTGTAGTGTGCGGTTTGAAAGAGAAGTGCCACTATATGGTTACATAATGCCTTCCCAGCAGCACATGAGCATGAAGTGCTCTGCAGTTCCACAGGAACCTTTTCTGAATGAAGTGTAATCTGTTAATAGGAAAAAAGCAATGAGCGTGTTTGCTGTAAAACGTTACATTTACACTTCTACAAACAGCAAAGGAAAATAAAAACAGTTCAATCTCAAGTGGATGCATGCCAGTGTCCACAGAAAGAGAGAGAGAGAGAGAGAGAGAGAGAGAGAGAGAGAGAGAGAGAGAGAGAGAGAGAGAGAGAGAGAGAGAGAGAGAGATTTTCTGCCTTTAGAGAGACATGCAGTATAAAAAGGACTCAAACTCAAATGCACTGTCAGGCTAATTTAGAGCCTAGGGTGCCCGGACCACTAAGCCAACATGGTCAAATGTATTTTGATCAAACAGAGTCTTTCTCAGTCTTTCATTTTGTCCACAAAAAAAACAATATTTTGTTTTTAAAGATATGTCACTCTGACACTGTAACATACGTAGGTTTTTGGAGTTTCACTACAGAAATCACTGACAGACTGAGAAACACACTGAAGTAGATGTAACTTTGTGGGAACTGCACACTGTAGTCATCTGCAACCGCAGGAAAACCATCCGACTGCAACCGCAGGATGAACCGCATTACAACTATTCATTTTGAGAAACCTGAAGGTAGTGAGCCTCCTCATTTTTCCTCATTGAACGGTGACTTCGTCCTCTCACCGTCACAGCATGAGCAACTACGTTAGACACTGTGTTTCATTGTTTGGGAAGAAGTGTGCAAGATTAACCATGCATATTAATGAATTATTATATTTCATGATACAGAATGAGATTATGTACTTCTCAAAGTGGGGTCCTTGACTGGGTTGTCCCCAAAATAATGAATATAGCATTCAAATCTGCTATAAACCTCATCTCAGTGCGGTGAGCTTGTAGATCTGCTATTTAAAAAAAGAATAATTCAACTCTTACAATAGTGAACAATTTTTAATTATGACAAAAGTTTACACAAATCTTTTCCTCTGCAGGGTCTCTGGCACAAAACCTATTCAGATAGGGGTCCACACACATTTATGTGGCTAATACGTTACGTATCAAAAGAATATGTTGTGCTGATGTTTTACTAACAAAGAAAAAAGTACTTTACCTTCATAATCAAACAGATACTGTTCAATGAAGAACCCCTTTTCCCATTTGGAAGATGGTGTGTCTGAAAATTGAGCAGCAAGCCTTTCAACATCATTGAACCGCATTTGTGGCAGGTGGGCAAGGGATTTTGTGAATTCCATACCCTGAAATGAGCAAAATAATTAATAATGATATACATGTAAATGGTTTAAATTAAGAGCTTTGATCAAGTCAGTAACTTAGTATAATGATGGATATCCACTGAGGATTGATGTCTATCAAAAAAAATTATATATAAAATAAATACACTAAAAATATATAAATCGCTAATAAAGTATATGTAAGCTTGCAGACCTAAAATGAGAAACATCATAGCCTACTTGTCTATCTATATGAAACAGATTATGTGCCCATTGAATCTTATTTCAAAGGGATTCATACCTCTGTTAAAAATGTAAGGCTAATTTTGGTTGTACATACAGAGTTGGATACACACTGAATGTATGATTGGTTTATTTAATACTGTATTAAGCAGAAATGTAAACAGCACGAGGTGCAGTCACATAAAATGATAACACAAAAAGTCCTGAGGGCTAAATAAACACCAATGATTAGTTTGCATCATGTGGGGTTACAATTAAATTCAACAGTTAAAGGATTTCTAGTTATAAACAAAACAGACTCCCTGCTGTTTATTTAAAAAAAAAATCAACCCAAATGAGCATAAATTAACTGATAAACACAGGCAAACAGCAGCCGCAGCAGCATTAGCGTTGATAGTTACAAGTTACATGCACATCCAAACAAGACATTTAAGGCAATTCCAAAATGGTAAAGTATAAAAGACGGATACCATTATCAAGACAAAAAGATGGTAAAACTGAAAACAGTATTAATGTTAACTTTACCTTTCGGAATGAAACGATATTGGCCTCTTAAAGTCTGTAAAATTGCATGTATCTCTATTGGCGAAATATGCCGCTCCCCTTCAAAGTCAAACCCGGACGTGAACCGGAAGTTGTCGAACGTCATCGTGAATAGGGCTTATTCCCTACACCTGTTAAATCCCCCAAACCTGTATCTTGATTCTACACTCACTCAGTCCACTCCACTCACTCATGCAAGCTGCACAGTCAGGCACATTTTGGTTTGGTAGGCCTAAAGTCCTGTTTGGATGACAATACCTTTGCAACAGATTATTAGTTTTTATTTTAAATAATTGTTTTTGATTGATGTGTCACATTACTAATGGATAAGTCTTACAACATGTCTGTTGAATTGTATCTTATATATATATTTCCCCTCCCCCAGAGTCATGGCACAACCACGCGGTCGCAAGGGGAAGAAGATTTCACCAGAGGAGAACCCCATGGATCTATCCCATCTAGCCCAGCCGGATATTGAAGGTAATGGTTTTTATTGAATCTTTGTTGTAAATACAGTGGTCTCGCATGGCCTCTATTGTCAAAGATGAGCTAAAACAAATTGTGTTAAAGTGATCGTGACATTATTTTGAACATAATTTTAACAACATTAAAAGTCTTGGCCATGGTCCTTCAAACGTGTCTAAAAAGTTTGAACAGAAATCTCCACTCCAGTATTTCTTGCCAGGAGTTTTTGTGTGTATGTAATATGCATCCTGAGAAGGCATAGAAAAACACATTATTTTAGCCTGTAGATGTCGGTAATTCCCCCTTTCCTGTCAATCACTACCCAGCTCCGCCCCCCCCACCCCTCAAGCCCTCCATACCTCTCCGCCCCCCTCAGAGAAAGGGACTGTTCTTTTTTTTTTCCTTTACAAGTTCACAGCATCTCAGCCATAGCAACGCTGCCAGTGCCAACGCACGCAACTTCTTCTCCTTTTATAACTATTTGTTTATAGTTTATATAAAATGTTATTTATAATAAGACTATCACTGCATGTATGTACTGAGGGGATGGACAACAACATGTATTCTCTGCTGCAAAAGGAGAGGAGACTGGAGCAACACGGACATTTAGAGCCTTTTATTAAGGTGCTGAGTATACAAAACGACTAACGTTTCGACCTTGCGGTCTTCATCAGAGTCCACTCTGATGAAGACCGCAAGGTCGAAACGTAAAAGGCTCTAAATGTCCGTGTTGCTCCAGTCTCCTCTCCTTTTGCAACTTTGATGTCCCTGCACCTGTGAAGCACCGGATCAGCCGTTTTAGGCTTGAGGCGCGTTGGTAGACTCCCTTTGTAACATGTATTCTCTATTCAACGTCATCGTACGAGCAACAGTTGGTAAACAAATAAGGCACGTTCGGAAATACCGCACCGGAGCGCACTCGCCTATTAGTTTGCATTGCACAGTGCCAGTTTGGCTCAGTGCGCTATTTCCGAACGCGCCTATGAAACTCCTGCAATATCTCACCCCACGACCACGTCGACATAAACTTGTGTAATGTCATCGATATCATACTCAATGACTATAGCCTATCATTATTCGCCATACTTTTAACGTGGATTATATCACACGAGCGTTGGCTGCGTTGCTATTCCACTGTATCGCATTACAAGAACAATAATGAGCACATGCAATCTACAACAGCTGGTGCACGCCACGAATCAAAGATTATAGTCAAACACACAGCTAATGCGGGTAGTGGCAGTGATTGACTATAAATTAAAAGTAGGCTACCATGAAGCACTTCGGGGTGCTGCAGGCGATTGATTTTTTATTGTGAGTCCACTCAAATAGTACTGCACAACAATTTAACACAAATCATTGCAGTATAAATACTTATAGTTGGGATTGGGACACGAATGCTTGGTATTGCTCCTGGGTTCATAAAAAGTTTGGTTGCAAATCCACTCTGAACTTGTCCGAGATTTGAAAAACTTTCTGGGGTGAAATGATGTGCGCACAAGAGTCGCTTCTTTGACAACTTGGTTGGAACGTTACCGTCAAAAATAAAATGCATCCACCTAGAGCGTGAATCTTCATCTAGGCCAGTTGGTGGAAAGTGCAAGGACTTGTGTTGATTGACACAGCCGACAACGGAGCAGATTGCTTTTTCTCTAGAAGCCATTATTATTATTATTATTATTATACTGAAACAAAGTCGCGGTCAGAATGAGGAAGAAGAGAGGAGAGGGGCGGGGAAGAGAGGAGGGGGGCGGGTAGTAGAATTGGCAGGCAGGGAGCAGAGGAGAGGGGGCGCGGTTTAGCGTAACATTACGTAGGCCTCCGCCGTCCAAGCCACGAGTCATATTTGCATAATTATTCACAAAAGTCCAGACAGCGGAGAATACACTGAATGTTCAAATTTGTTTTTTTTTTGGTGAAATTGATGTCAAGAAAAGCCAAAGAACACAAAATATCTACAAAAATGTGTTTTAAATGTCACAATCCCTTTAATGTATTCACATACCTTGGTATTCAGTGCACGTACAAAGCCCCCACCCCCCCGGTAGTAACCATTAGGGGTCCTGGACCCCCTGTTGAAGACCTGTTTTAAGCTATGGATAATAGGGATGTGTATTTTATCTTAACCCATTTAGGCATGACGTCAAAATAAATAAAAAAGTCTTCAAAATCATGACAATTTTCTGAAAAAAAACATGTTTCTATGTCAGTGGTGCTCAATATTTCATGTCAAGCCCAAGACCCCCAAAAATATATGTAATTGGCCGCTGACCCCCATCTGAAAATATGTAGTTCGCTCTGAAATAATATATATTCAAAGATTTGAGACATTAACGATTTTTCAAAAATAGCAGATCTACAAGCTTTTAGATCTTCTATTTTTCAACAGCTAGAGCACAACACAATGCTTAAAACACCAAAAGGGGTTCCCGCCCAGAATAGATAAAAAAGATTTTTTTTTTGGTATGACAATATAGGCTTTGCAACGGATTATTATTTATTTTAAATAATTGAATTTGATCCTATTAATCCAGTGGTTTTCAACCAGTGGTCTGGGGACGACCAGTGATCCTTGAGGTGGTTCCAGGTGGTCCCCAGCTAAATGATGGAGAGTTGTTAACCAATTGAACACCTTAAAGATCTTTAACTCTTGAGTGTCAAATGAAACCAGATGGACACGTACAGGTCAACAACAAATTATTATTTCGTTTTGGGTCTGAGAGGCTAAATGTCATGAAATGGTGGTCTGTGGCTCAAATGCTGAATAAATAATGGGCCTTGACATGAAAAGGGTTGAAAATCACTGGGAAAATCCATAATGGATAAGCCATATATAATCGGCTCAATGTTGATATGTTTCAACTGTACAACATGTCTGTTGAATCTTATTCCCCCATAGTCATGCCACAACCACGCGGTCGCAGAGGGAAGAGGAATTCACCAGAGGAGAACCCCATGGAGGTGATCCAGTCTGATATTGAAGGTAAGGTTTTTATCTTATTTTAGAATCTTTGTTGTAAATACATTTGTCTCGCATGGCAAGAGATTGTCAGGGTCTCTATTGTCAAAGATTTATCACGGCCACACCAAACCTAGCTCTCTTTGAGAGCCACTGGGCAACTCGGGCATCTGGAAAAAACCAGCCACAAAATGCATAATAAAGTGAGTCTAAAAAGGAACCCTTGCATTTCCTTGAGGCGATTCCTTACAGGTTTGTAGCTGAGATCATTGGAATTAAAAATCACACTTGTGTGAAGTGAGGGGCTTATCTTACAGCTATGATTAGGTGATTTAGTGCACAGTGGCTCTCAAAGAGAGCTAAGCTTTCTGTGGCCGTGGCTGTGATAAAGGGAAGGCCCACGGGGAAGAGTGTTAGGGAGCATGCAGAGGCTCTGGCCTGCCAGCTGAGGAATCGGCATGAAGTGGCAAGTGGGTGCTTTAATTTTTTGCTCACTGTTCATTTATCTCATTCTCTATGGTTTTAAATCAGTTTTCCATAATGTGGTTGCCCGACTGCCCGTGAAAAGTAAATCAACAGTGTCATTACATATTATTGCCAATTTATGAAGAACAATGCTACTTTGTACTACTAGCAGTTTCGCTCATTCTGGATTTTCCAAGTGACTGTTGCCACTCTGCAGTTATCGTTTGGATTTAATGTGCAAATGTTAACTATTTCATAATGGAAACTGTACTTTTCGGGCACGTGGGCATGACCTTTGGGCAAGTAGAACATTCCTTACAAAGGGAGAACAGCTTGGGGAGTAAAGACAGTCAAAGTATTGAATACATCTTTCTGCATCCTTTTCAGTTGAAGAGGTTCAACATGCACCAACCTCATCCACCATGGAGAAATTCAAAACGGATTTCAACCACATTAAAGGACAGAACCGGCTCCTCAAAGAAGAGATTCGTCTCCTCAAGGAGGAGAACAGACTCCTCAAGGATTAGCGAGACTTCCATGTAGAGAAGGCTCGCTTCTCTGAGGCCGGCACCCAGAAGGCTCAGAGAGAGATGTGAGGGGATTAGGTGAGAGAGAAAAACGCAATTTGATTACTTCCTTTATTCACTTTCACAGATAAAAAAACAGAAGACCTCTGCTCAGCCACTACCTCAGTCTGCTGACCAAGATGAGCCAAGTGGAAGTTCTAGTAGGCCTAAATCACATTCACAAGGCCAGCAGAACAGCTCTACCGCTTTTCTTAGTGCTTCCAAGTACAAATGTGACTCTAAAGAACAAAGGATCAAGGTTGATGCCATAGCCAAATGGATTGGGCGCTCAGGTTTACCTATCACAACAATTGAAGATGAGGACTTTTTGCAAATGATGGAGATAATGGATAGGAGACTAGGGGCTGGATTTTGAAGGTGCGTTTTACCATGTGGTAATACATAAATTGGCCTCGCTCTGCGCACAATCGTATTATGAAAGCCTTATCGTCCCGTGTTGAACGCACACACATATGGAATACGACGTTGCTGAATATTTTAGCATTGTGGGAGTGTCCATATGTTAATTATTTTCGCTTTGCGCAATTTGCTATTAAGCCCCTTGACCTGCGCATAACGATTAGACGTGGGTCTAGGCACCTCATAAACGCAAAAAGAAAATATAAAGCACTGTTTGATTTTACACTTGAGCGGCTCTGGGACGCTGCTGTAGTGTTGCCAAGTCTGTTTATTATAAGCGGCTTCTTTTTCTGTAAAGTTGCTTGTAAATATTGGTAGTTGTGGTTGCTTTTCTTGTTTCTAAAGGTTTCTCCTAATGTTGTTTAAACCAGTGATCCTCACACAGCACATTCCCATGTCAAGGATCCCCAGATGAATGCATTTGCCCAACTAAGGACGGCTAATACAAAAATGTAATTAAAAATTTACTTTTGAAAATAGCAGATCTACCAGCTCACAATGAATCACATTCATTCATTAAAACTATGAACTCTGACTGCAGGCGGATATATAATGATCATTATAACAATGTGCAAGAAAATATTTAAAAAGATGGAATATTTGTGGACAATCAAAATATGTTTTTTATTTTAATGTGGTGTCATTAAAATTAATCTGGATATAGCAGACTCACTATCTAGAAAATAAAAACATGGCACTTCATTTAAAATAGGTTACAGACCCCTGTTATATGCGCTTATTTTGGGATTATTTTTATAGACCTATTTACTTGTTTCTCTGAGACATGGCAACAACGTCTTTTCATTGCGTCTTTTTATTAAAATGTTGAGATTAGAAACGGCCATAATTCTTTCATTTCTCAACCTTAAAAAAAACCAAAAACATATCCATAATCCTTGGGAAGTTTGCTTTCATACGCTGTATCACACTCGAGTCAAGTCTTCTTCAATAAAATGCTACGAGCGAAGACCATACCATCACGGGACCATACCGCATCACGGGCATACGCACCAGGCATTCAACTCATTACTCATTTCAAATATAATATAATTATAATTTAAATTAAAATATAATTTTACTGGTGTTTCTCAATAGAAACAACTTATTTTGAGGCATAAAGGTGACAGCATGCAGTGCAATAGGAATAATTAACCCAAATGTGACAAAGTCATATGTCATGTCTTCTATGGTGCCAGCCTGAAGAAATGTAATAATAACGATCCCCAAAGTGCGCATTCCGTATGTGACATCAGCTGACTGGTAAAGAAAATAGTATACGGACATGTTGATTGGGTAACTCTCAAACACGCCTTAAACACTCCCATGACTAATTCAAGGCCGTTTTGCGCACTCCACGGGGTGTCGAAAGCGCTTCTTAACATGCTTAAAATTGCAATATGACATACCTCACGCCCCCAGCTCATATTACTGTAATAGGTAAAACGCACCTTCAAAATCTAGCCCTAGGGCTGTATTTTGCGTGTCTTAAGTACCAGGTCTTATTCCCTAACTTGAGTAAACTAAAGACCTGGAGGCGTGATCAATGCCATTTGGCTATTCTGTGTGGCCAAAGAGCATTGACCACGCCTCCAGGTCTTTAGTTTACTCAAGTAACAAGTAACACCAAAAATAATACAAGATATACAATACCCAACCCCATTTGGACAACATGAAACATAAAAAATTCAAAGATCCCAACACAAAACACCAAAAATAATACAAGACAGACAATAACCCAAACACCTAGTACCACATGAAGCATGCAAAATTCAAAGACACAACACAAAACACAAAAAATAATACAAGATTTACAATACCCAACCCCATTTGGACAACATGAAACATAAAAAATTCAAAGATCCCAACACAAAACACCAAAAATAATACAAGACAGACAATAACCCAAACACCTAGTACCACATGAAGCATGCAAAATTCAAAGACACAACACAAAACACAAAAAATAATACAAGATTTACAATACCCAACCCCATTTGGACAACATGAAACATAAAAAATTCAAAGATCCCAACACAAAACACCAAAAATAATACAAGACAGACAATAACCCAAACACCTAGTACCACATGAAGCATGCAAAATTCAAAGACACAACACAAAACACAAAAAATAATACAAGATTTACAATACCCAACCCATTTGGACAACATGAAACATAAAAAATTCAAAGATCCCAACACAAAACACCAAAAATAATACAAGACAGACAATAACCCAAACACCTAGTACCACATGAAGCATGCAAAATTCAAAGACACAACCCAAAACACCAAAAATAATACAAGATTTACAATACCCAACCCCATTTGGACAACATGAAACATAAAAAATTCAAAGATCCCAACACAAAACACCAAAAATAATACAAGACAGACAATAACCCAAACACCTAGTACCACATGAAGCATGCAAAATTCAAAGACACAACACAAAACACAAAAAATAATACAAGATTTACAATACCCAACCCCATTTGGACAACATGAAACATAAAAAATTCAAAGATCCCAACACAAAACACCAAAAATAATACAAGACAGACAATAACCCAAACACCTAGTACCACATGAAGCATGCAAAATTCAAAGACACAACACAAAACACAAAAAATAATACAAGATTTACAATACCCAACCCATTTGGACAACATGAAACATAAAAAATTCAAAGATCCCAACACAAAACACCAAAAATAATACAAGACAGACAATACCCCAAACACCTAGTACCACATGAAGCATGCAAAATTCAAAGACACAACCCAAAACACCAAAAATAATACAAGATTTACAATACCCAACCCCATTTGGACAACATGAAACATAAAAAATTCAAAGATCCCAACACAAAACACCAAAAATAATACAAGACAGACAATAACCCAAACACCTAGTACCACATGAAGCATGCAAAATTCAAAGACACAACACAAAACACAAAAAATAATACAAGATTTACAATACCCAACCCCATTTGGACAACATGAAACATAAAAAATTCAAAGATCCCAACACAAAACACCAAAAATAATACAAGACAGACAATAACCCAAACACCTAGTACCACATGAAGCATGCAAAATTCAAAGACACAACACAAAACACAAAAAATAATACAAGATTTACAATACCCAACCCCATTTGGACAACATGAAACATAAAAAATTCAAAGATCCCAACACAAAACACCAAAAATAATACAAGACAGACAATAACCCAAACACCTAGTACCACATGAAGCATGCAAAATTCAAAGACACAACACAAAACACAAAAAGTAATACAAGATTTACAATACCCAACCCCATTTGGACAACATGAAACATAAAAAATTCAAAGATCCCAACACAAAACACCAAAAATAATACAAGACAGACAATAACCCAAACACCTAGTACCACATGAAGCATGCAAAATTCAAAGACACAACACAAAACACAAAAAATAATACAAGATTTACAATACCCAACCCATTTGGACAACATGAAAACATAAAAAATTCAAAGATCCCAACACAAAACACCAAAAATAATACAAGACAGACAATAACCCAAACACCTAGTACCACATGAAGCATGCAAAATTCAAAGACACAACACAAAACACAAAAAATAATACAAGATTTACAATACCCAACTCATTTGGACAACATGAAACATAAAAAATTCAAAGATCCCAACACAAAACACCAAAAATAATACAAGACAGACAATAACCCAAACACCTAGTACCACATGAAGCATGCAAAATTCAAAGACACAACACAAAACACCAAAAATAATACAAGATTTACAATACCCAACCCCATTTGGACAACATGAAACATAAAAAATTCAAAGATCCCAACACAAAACACCAAAAATAATACAAGACAGACAATAACCCAAACACCTAGTACCACATGAAGCATGCAAAATTCAAAGACACAACACAAAACACAAAAAATAATACAAGATTTACAATACCCAACCCCATTTGGACAACATGAAACATAAAAAATTCAAAGATCCCAACACAAAACACCAAAAATAATACAAGACAGACAATAACCCAAACACCTAGTACCACATGAAGCATGCAAAATTCAAAGACACAACACAAAACACAAAAAATAATACAAGATTTACAATACCCAACCCATTTGGACAACATGAAACATAAAAAATTCAAAGATCCCAACACAAAACACCAAAAATAATACAAGACAGACAATACCCCAAACACCTAGTACCACATGAAGCATGCAAAATTCAAAGACACAACCCAAAACACCAAAAATAATACAAGATTTACAATACCCAACCCCATTTGGACAACATGAAACATAAAAAATTCAAAGATCCCAACACAAAACACCAAAAATAATACAAGACAGACAATAACCCAAACACCTAGTACCACATGAAGCATGCAAAATTCAAAGACACAACACAAAACACAAAAAATAATACAAGATTTACAATACCCAACCCCATTTGGACAACATGAAACATAAAAAATTCAAAGATCCCAACACAAAACACCAAAAATAATACAAGACAGACAATAACCCAAACACCTAGTACCACATGAAGCATGCAAAATTCAAAGACACAACACAAAACACAAAAAATAATACAAGATTTACAATACCCAACCCCATTTGGACAACATGAAACATAAAAAATTCAAAGATCCCAACACAAAACACCAAAAATAATACAAGACAGACAATAACCCAAACACCTAGTACCACATGAAGCATGCAAAATTCAAAGACACAACACAAAACACAAAAAATAATACAAGATTTACAATACCCAACCCATTTGGACAACATGAAACATAAAAAATTCAAAGATCCCAACACAAAACACCAAAAATAATACAAGACAGACAATAACCCAAACACCTAGTACCACATGAAGCATGCAAAATTCAAAGACACAACACAAAACACAAAAAATAATACAAGATTTACAATACCCAACCCATCTGGACAACATGAAACATAAAAAATTCAAAGATCCCAACACAAAACACCAAAAATAATACAAGACAGACAATAACCCAAACACCTAGTACCACATGAAGCATGCAAAATTCAAAGACACAACCCAAAACACCAAAAATAATACAAGATTTACAATACCCAACCCCATTTGGACAACATGAAACATAAAAAATTCAAAGATCCCAACACAAAACACCAAAAATAATACAAGACAGACAATAACCCAAACACCTAGTACCACATGAAGCATGCAAAATTCAAAGACACAACACAAAACACAAAAAATAATACAAGATTTACAATACCCAACCCCATTTGGACAACATGAAACATAAAAAATTCAAAGATCCCAACACAAAACACCAAAAATAATACAAGACAGACAATAACCCAAACACCTAGTATCACATGAAGCATGCAAAATTCAAAGACACAACACAAAACACAAAAATAATACAAGATATACAATACCCAACCCCATTAGGACACCATGAACCATAAAAATTCAAAGTCACAACACAAAACACCAAAAATAATACAAGACAGACAATAACCCCAACACATTAGTACCACATGAAGCATACAATATTCAAAGACACAACACAAAACACCAAAAATAATACAAGACAGACAATAAACCATACACCTTAGGACACCATGAAACATAAAAATTCAAAAACACAAAAAATTGAAAAGTATAGAGTTAAAGATCTATAAGGAGACTATTTGGTTACCAACTCTCCATGATCTAGCTGGTGGGGGTCACCTGTACCCTCTCAAAGATCACTGGTAGCCCCCTGACCATTGCTTGAAAACATTTGCACTAGGTGACTGAAATCAGGGCATAGTAGGTACTGCAGGGTAATTATATATATATATATATATATAGAAATTGACCACTAGGTGGGGTATCCTTGACTTACACAAGAATTACATTGGATGCCTCCCTGGACCTAATTTACAAACTAGCATTACCCAGCATGCATCAGGGATCCGTGACTGTAACAGCGGCGTGCCACATTTGCATACCTAACTTCACCCGCTACTGGGGACACCGAGGCATAGTATCAACCAACAAGCCTCGTGTAAGTATGATAATCTGAGTCCTTTGTCTACACCCTCATTGAACTCAGAGCTCATATTATAAGGGGGACCTGTGAAACTTCACACTTAGATGCTACGGCAGTCTGTGAAATATAAATTTTATAAACTTTTTTATAAACATTAACTACAAATAATATTTTAAGTAATGTCTACATAGGCCTAACTATGTCACCATGCAAACAAATGTTAAAAAACTAAAAACAAAGTTATGCCATCAGTCTATTCCAATATAATCAAGTAAATACATTGCCGTTGCAAAGACTATGTCATCAAATTGGCATTTACATTTCAATTATTCTATTCACACCTCCCCAAGCTTCAAACAAATTCAAGACAATGGCCCCCCTGGCCATACCCAAGATTGCCTGAGGTTAGCGAACATCCCCCACACCTTCACCCCACAGAGCGTCATGTCTGTTAGATTTGAGGGAGGGAGGGAGAGATGAGATCAGCTAATCACACACACATCATGCATTTTATAAATAACCTATTATTAGTTTTTATTATTATTTAATTATAAACTATTATATGCTAATTATATTTATGGATATTTATATTTATTATTTATGATTTATGATTATGTTAATTATATCTATGGAATCCCTGGAATGTAATTACTAATTTGCATAATTAATTATGCAAATTATGCATTAATTGCTCACTAGCGCCACCAGTGGTAGTGGTCAGAACGTGTAGTGAACACCCACCATATTATACTACTGGTAACATCTCTGTTGGAGAAAAAGGCTATACGTGTGGTGTCGGCGGAGCAGAGCAACACCGGGTTTTACTCCCGCTACCTTCTCGTGAAAAAGAAGGGGGGGGGGGCATGCGGCCCATTCTAGACCTACGGGCTCTGAACGGCTATTTGAAGGTGTTTCGCTTCAAAATGCTCACGAGCAAGGCTCTGCTGCGTATGATGCGTCGAGGGGACTGGTATACTACTCTCGATCTCAGAGACGCGTATTTCCACATCCCCATCTACCCGCCACACAGGAAATTCCTACGGTTCGGCTTCAGGGGACAGATATACGAATATCTGGTCCTTCCGTTCGGACTGTCACTGAGTCCGAGGACTTTTGTGAAATGTACGCAAGCAGCCGTCGCTCCGCTACGTCAACGGGGCGTTCGGATAGCAATGTACGTGGACGATTGGCTAATTTATGCGGACTCAGAGTCGTCTCTGCGACTACACATAAATTACCTGGAGCTGATGTCGGTGATGTTGGCGTTGCAGCATTTCGAACATTTCATCAGCGGTTCCCATGTCCTGGTCAGGACGGACAACACGACGACGATGTGCTATATCAACAAGCAGGGGGGACTAAGGTCCACCAAACTGCATGCGCTAGCACACAGACTGACGTTATGGTGCGACGAGCACCTTCTGTCGGTCAGGGCCTCCCATGTTCCGGGACTCCTGAACACGGGAGCGGATCTGTTGTCCAGGGGCCGGCACCTCTACGCGGCTTGGTCGCTGCACAAGACAGTGGCCAAGCAGATATGGGAGAGGTTCGGCGAGCCACGAGTGGATCTGTTTGCGTCGGAAGAAAACAGCAAGTGTCCTCTGTTTTTCTCCATAGCGGGGACGGCGCCGCTGGGCTTGGATGCCTTGGCGCACCGTTGGCCCCGGGGCCATCTTTACGCCTTTCCCCCGCTGTCTCTCATCCTTCCCACACTGGAGAGGGTGAGGACACAGTGCCTGTCGGTGATCCTAGTGGCCCCACGATGGGGCTCTTGGAGGTCAGACATTGTCCCTCTCCTGTACGATCGGCCCTGGCAGCTTCCAGTACGCAGGGACCTATTGACTCAGGCGGGGGGCGAGATATTCCACCCGCGGCCGGAAGATCTAGACCTCTGGGCCTGGCCCGTGAAAGGCTGAATCTTGAATCTTCCCCAGAGCGTCATCAACACTATTCAGTGTGCGAGGGCGCAGTCGACCAGGGACGCCTATGATTTGAGATGGCGATTGTTTGAGGACTGGTGTTCACCAGCTCAAGTGGTGCCTTTTCAAGCGCCAGTGAGGGTCGTTCTGTCGTTCCTCCAGGACCTCTTGGATAAAGGCAGAGCCTTTAGTACTGTCAAGGTGTATCTGGCTGCTATCTCTGCCTGCCACATCGGTTTTGAGGACAAGACGGTGGGCCAGCTCCCGCTGGTACGCCAGTTCATGAAGGGAGCTAGTCGTCTCCTTCCGGTGACTAAGACTTTGGTTCCTTCATGGGACCTTGCTTTGGTTCTGGACTCTCTGTCCCGACCACCGTTTGAGCCCTTGGAGGAGTTGAGTATGAAGCTATTGTCGCTGAAGACAGCGTTGTTAATAGCTTTGGTGACCGCTTAGAGGGTCGGTGATATCCATGCGTTGTCCACGAGTGCGGAATGCATGAGGTTTAATGGGGATGCTAGGGTGGTCATGAAGACCAATCCGGCGTTTTTACCTAAGAACCGCCTGGCTACCCCGGTACCGATGGACCTGGTGGCGTTCTGTCCGCCCCCCTTTGCCTCTGAGGAGGAGAGGAGGAGGCATAACCTCTGTCCGGTGAGGGCATTGAGGTTGTATTTGGACAAAACTAAGGCGACAAGGAAGACTACACAGCTGTTTGTCTCCTGGGATCCCAAGACTGTGGGACTGCCTATCTCGAAGATTAGGCTTTCCCAGTGGATCGTGGAGGCTATAGAGCGGGCTTACTCTGGTAGGAATATGGTGCCTCCCATAGGGTTGAAGGCGCATTCCACGAGGGGTATGGCGTCATCCTGGGCCCTCTGTAGGGGGGTCTCTGTTCAGGATGTTTGTTCCGCTGCAAGTTGGGCATCGTCTTCCACTTTTGCCACCTTCTATAGGCTGGATGTGACAGCAGCGCCGATGGCGCATGCGGTCCTGAGCGTGGCCTCCAGTTAGTGGAGTGACTTGGCTCCCTGGGGGGACATTGGTCTTCTCCAGGGTGCTGGGCTGGTGGTTCTGTCGGCTCCTCTTAGGCGCTTATGACAGACCTGGGCCTGGTTGGCTTTCCCAAGGAGGGGCAGTAGTCCTTTTGGGGACGTACTGTGGTCCTTGCTCACAGATGGTACGGGCCCTAAGGGTCCAGACTTCGCGATGACAATAAGGGAGTTAATAAAGTCTCCCATAAGTGAGCAGCCTTGCTAAGCTGATTAATATAACTAGGGGTTACGTATGTAACCAAAGTTATATAACAGCGAGCAAGGCTGCTCACTAGGATTCCCTTCTTGTTGCTTGAGAAGAGAACAATTGTTATCGAATGGAGACTAGGGGACGTTGACGCGCTTTTATACTAGCGCACCGGTGGGCGGTTCTCAACGTCATCACGTCTCAAAGTCCCAGCCAAAATTGTCTGTGAGTTTATATAATGCTTCTGTGTTTACGCTAGGGGGCGCAAACTCCCATAAGTGAGCAGCCTTGCTCGCTGTTATTTAACTTTGGTTACATACGTAACCCATAGTTTTATAATATAATTGCCTATGTATAGTGGGGGTCCCTGCTTGATCTCTCACTCTCAGCTAAGTGGTCCTTGGCTTGACCTAAAAAACATTGAAGACCCTGGCCTGCATGTATTATTAACGTTATAAATACATAGCAGATGTACAAGCTCACAACGCGTCTCATCCACGCCCCGCTGTGAGCTTGTGGATCTGCAATTTTAGGCGTGCGACACCGTCTTGCTGCAGAATATAAATAAGGCTTCTATCCCAGAGAATAGCAGGGGAAAGCTGGACAGTGGAAAGTTGTGGAACGGTTGTAAACGACTTTAAACGCAAGCAGTACACCCAGCTGTGGCGTTGTTGTTGTTGTACACGTGTGTGCAGACTGCAGAAGCTTTCTTTAATTACAAATTGATGATTGCGAGTCGCGACGCAGATTCGCGTCGGAGAATCAGCTAGAACAGCTGTGTGGATCATTAGCAGCACCAGCGCTACAGTGAAAAGTCAACTGATCGACGGACAGCTATTTTATAAAGCTAAAGGTTGTGCTTCCTTTGTGCGTGGGGTTCACTTCTGTTCGTCGCGGGTGCTCTTTATAGTCTGTTGTCTCAACCTGTCTACTCTACGGTGCAGAGTAGCTGCGTGCTCGCAGCGCACAGCCGCACACTGTGCGGAGCTGGCTGCGAGAGACCTTTTTTTTCCTTCCTTTTCTGATGGTACGTTCAATGCGCCTCGGAAACACAGGATAGGGTGAAATTTACCATGAAAAAACAGTGCAACCACGGATTTTACCGGTGCAAGCACTCCGCGAACGATGCATCGAGATTTCACCCGTCAATTTTACCGACACACAGTGAATGAACCGATTCACTCGCATCGCGCACGTCATAATCGATGTATCGATACGTATCGATTATTTTCCACATGCCTACTTTGCACGCATCAAACGCGCGGATTGGAACAAGGGAGTCCCAGGCGTGTCAAATATATGTGGAGAACACTTCGTCCCTTCGGATTACGAAGCATATGGGCAGTGGAAGGCTGGTTTTGTGTCAAGGCCACAACTGAAAAAAGACGCCGTCCCTTCCGTACATCCCAGTCCCACTGTTGGTGTCTCTGGCCAGTCCGTTCGGCCGAAGTCGAGGGCCTTACATATAATGGAAGTAAACCGGGTAAGTGTTATAAGAATCTTGTTTTGTGTTGTTGTAGAATACTGTCACCGAAGTAATGTAGGCCTAAATGTAAAGTAAGTCTATTTGATTACTCTCCTACCAACGTGGTTTAGAATATCCCGCCATTGTATTGTAATTACTTATAATAATGTCGCGGTTTATAATAATTTAATAACGTCTCAGGTAGTTTTACTAATGTAAAATTGACATGAATACTAGACCACCATTTAAAAATATATGTCAGGGACCCCCATCCCCATAAGCAGTGGCGGAGACTCCGGGGGTGCCTGGTAGCTGAAACACCCACGGTTAAAATAATAAGCCAATATGCACCCACCGTCCCACGTATTATGAAGACTGAATTTCGCCTCCCTTTCCCCTCCCCCTGCTCAAAATGTCACGTAGTCACACACCTTTACGGGGGCGCTTGGGCAAGAGGTGTTGGGCCGCCAGACGTGGGCATTCAAATGCTAATAAGGTGGCTTTTGTGGACTTTGAGCACTCACGATCATTATTGAAACATGCCCCTGCCCATAAGGGAAGGATATTTGGTAACATTTTGATCTTTGGGATCCCACAACTATCATCCGTAATAATTTAAATCTGATCTTGTACACATGGAACCAAATGGACCCTTGTTCCATTTGTACACTCAGAGCAACTCACGTTATATTTGGAAAAAATGACTCACAGGGTCTATCGTTAATTTTACAGGGGACCCCCTGGCCCTATTTGAGAAACACAGGACCACAGTAGAAACAAGCCACTGTGCCTTTTTTGTTTTCCTTTTAGCATCATTGTAAAATCATACCACTGTACTATTTGCAAACAGTTACTGTATTCAGTTTCAGTCAATCAAAATCATAGGCCTAAATGTATATGAATGAACATCAAATTAATTAGATATGAACCTAGTTTAGGTATGTAAACTTGTTACCAACAGCAGCAAGTGTATGTTACAGTGTAATATATTATAGTTTCATAGATTCAGTACTGGTAGTGTACTGGCCGCCCCCCATATCCAATTATTACATTGGCACTGCATATTGTAATGGTTAGGTTCTGTGCTTTTTTTAATAAAGTGCCTGGCAGCCGCGGTCACACAGAAGGTAGAGGCTCCTTCGACATCTATGTCTTCCACTGTGACCCCAAGTCAGCCCGAGCCAATACCCATGGCTCTACTTCCTGAAGTTCCTGCTGTAACTCGAGGAATGCAGTGCTCCAGGATAGCTACTCCACATAAGACCGTTGGTGAGTAATGTAAACAGTGTCAGACTATTGGCCCTGTGTGTCGAAGTGTCCTTGAACAAGACACTGAACCTCTAATTTATCCCATTTGCCTTGCATGGCGGTGTGTGAGAATGGGTGAATGTAATGTTCAATCTATATAAAGCGCTTTAGTAAATGCACCATTTACCATATAACTAGTACTCAATTGACTATAATTTCAGGTTTTCAATGCTCGCCCAAAATGGTCGACATTGGGGTACAGTGTGAACTAACTCCTATGTGAGCTAGAGGTCATGGAGGTGGAGGAGGAGGAGGAGGAAGAGAAGGAAGGGATGGATGATGATGATGAAGATTATGTCCCATCAGAGGATGAAGCGGTTGAGGAGATGGCATCTGTGACGGCGTGACGCGGTCAGTGGCCATTTAGTTTGGTGCCACATTTATGCTTTGCCAAAACACGAATGTTTGTCCCAGAATAAGTGGTTAATATTAAATGTATTCTTTATTTTCCAGAGAGCCAGCAACCGCATACCGAGGTCCTGTGGAGGACCAGAAATACATTGTGTTTGAGTCGCAGCTAATGACCCTTTTCCAAACCTGTGAGTTGTGTTTTGAGAAGACACCTGGCAAAGTCAGAGTAAATGGAACAGCAATCTACATCACTCAGTCTTGCACATTGTGTGGCCATGTGAAGCAGTGGAACAGATTGCTGCTGGGAATTTGCTGCTTTCCGCTGCCATTCTTGTTTCGGGAAGCATGCCGACCAAAGCTCTTCGAATGCTCAATATTATGGGACTGGCAACAATACATTGCAACACATTCTTCAGGCACCAGAAAGCACACCTTCAACCTGCCATTGTCAAACTGTGGAAGGATGAGCAAAGTGACATCATCAGGTCACTTGAAGAGATGCCTGGACCACTGGAAGTTTGGAACAGTCAGCGTCATTGAGCAGAGAATCAACAAAATCTTGCATGTTGAGATTGTCCAGGTATGTTCTGTTGTGTTCATTTCAAGTTGTGAAATGCTCAATGATCTGTAGTGGCTGATCCATCTGGTTTCTCCTTTACATGTGTTTTGTTTTGTTCTGTTTTGTTTGTTCTCCATCTTAGAGTAACGAGGTCAAGAGCTCATCATGGTGTGAACTGGTTGGACTTCAGAGAACCAAGGTGTTCCTGGACACTGCTGGATTACAAGTGGGAACACTCATCACTGACAGAAATCGTCAGGTAGCAAAGTGGGTTCGGGAGTTCTGGATTGGAGTCAACCATCGGTTTAAGGTATGATCTAATGTGTATTTACAGTGCTTGTGCTATTTTGTATTTATTTTGAATGAGTGAACCAACAAACTCACCATTTCTAATCAATAACTAATATTTAGTCATTGTAACTAACAATTAAACAATCGTGTTTATATTGTAGACTAATTACATATACTTATGTATATACTATGTGTAGGCATCGCCAAGCAGATCGACTTGCTGGCCTCCAGGAAGGAAAGCGTTGATGCTGGGCTTTGGCTTTGGAAGTCCATCATCAACCACCTGTACTGGTCTGCTGCATCAAGCACAGAAGAAGAAAGTGACATGATTTTGGCCAAGTGGCAGATTGTTCTCTTTCACCTTCAGAACCAACACACAGACCTCCCAATTCCACTGATGCCATCGTGTCCCCATGATCCACTGGAAGAGGATGAAAGGACAAAAGTGTGGCTGGAACCAAGTAATATATAATAATATAATAAAATAAAAAAGTCATTCATTCCAGAATGTCATTATGTCATTGTAAACTTAAATTGGCATTACCGAGTGGATTCAATGTTAACTGTCTGTCTGTCTGTCTGACGTCTGTGTGTGTGTGTGTGTGTGTGTGTGTGTGTGTGTGTGTGCGCGTGCTCCAGACTCTGCCAGCTCAGTTGGGCTAGAGAAGATTCTCCATGGCACTATGATCTCGAAGGACATTTCACTGCTGTCCACAGACCACCAGACATCCAGTTTAGAGGCGTACCATTCACTGATCCTCCAATTCCTCCCAAAGCACACAGCCTTCTCCTACACAGGAATGCATGCCAGGTAGGCAATACATTTTGAAATAATGTTATGGTATAAACCAAGGGTCTGCAACCTATTTAAATTAGGTGCCGTGTTTTTATTTTCTAGATAATCAGTGTGCCGTGTCAACATTCATTTAAAACCAGAAATCGTCTCTCTCCGAAATATGCCAGTTTGCCAGTGATAACCCTCATTTGGGCCAATGTTGGAACCGGTGCCAAAGGTTGCTTACCCCTGGTTTTACGATTGTATGTATGGCTTTACTATTCAGAGACATGCTCTATTTTTTTTCTCTACTCGTTCATTAGAACATACCTTGCTGCCATGCACTACAATGAGAACAGTGGCCGCATGCAGGCAGTTCGAAAAGATGGTAGGCTCAGATGGTCAGTTGTGTTCCCGAAGGCCAAGAAGGGAGAGTATTCACTTCGCCCAGTGAAAACTGAAGCCACTTATGGTGAGTGTCAACATTCTACAATATAATTTAGCAGCCTTGTAGCAACTATTGCTGCTGTAGCAGTTATCTTGAACATATTGCCATTTGGTTACAGAATACACAGCTAAAATGATGCAGATGGTTGTCTGCAAAGTGTCGGGAGACATTGATGGCACCCAGATTGCAATGCCTCTGTCCCCACCACCCTTGTGCCACGATGCTACTCGCCCTGAGATGAGCCATGCCGTAGCGTCCTATGTGAGTCGCTTCAAGAACAAGTAGCAATCTACGGTGAGTTTCTACAATATAATTATGTTGTCTCACTCAGTTATTACATTTCTATATCCCTATATACTATGCATACTTCGTCATTGTTATACTGCTTTTGTGTGTGTGTGTGTGTGTGTGTGTGTGTGTGTGTGTGTGTGTGCGTGTGTGTGTGTGTGTGTGTGTGTGTGTGTGTGTGAGACAGAATGTACGGTGGTGATGGTGGTGAGGTTGATAGGACAGCCCAGAATCATCCAGCATCGAACCGGGGCGCCCACACTTGAGATCAAATGGCCAGCTCTACCCACTTAATAATAAACTTTGCATTTTTCTACATTTAATTTGTGTACTAATCTCATTTGTTAGTCCTTCCTTCAGTAGTGAAAATAGACACGGGGAAAGAGTATTGATTGATTGTGTACTTTATAAACTTCTGGTCCAAGCCCCTAGGGCCTAGGCTTGTTTCCATTGTGGTCATCTGTATAATATCTGAATCGGCAGATATGATCCTGCAAATAATCGGTCAGAATTTCATAATCATGCACCCGGCATGTCATATGGTCTACCTGCCCCTGCACCTCCAAGCAGACAAGTCTACTAGAAAACAACACGCATTGTTTTCTTTTAATGATGATCTTTTGCATAGTATTGTATACAGTATTTGTCTATCAAATGTTTTGATGAATTGAGTACAAAAGGACCCCCAACGGAAACAAGCTTTCTTGGATTCATCCTTTTAGCAGATTGTACTGTGCTTATCCATCAAAGCTGTTAGTTAATAAATTATAATAAGTACATCTGAGATCCAGGAAATCGTGTCAATGTTTACAATCTACTATGCCTGCAATGTGATCCTGCTGAAATGCCTACGACCCGGCAACTCCCAACTAATCTGTGAAGAACTTTTCACAAACTATAGAGTACATGTTTATGTCTGGATATTTATGTTCAAGAATCAAAATATGAAGGGGCACAAAGACATTTACTACAAGCACAAATGAAAGCACCTGAAGCCATTATTGGTAATATGTAGAGGAGCCATTTATTGTAATTAAAAGGTTACATTGGGATTTTATGGCAGCCTGAAGCCAGTGTAGGGAATTCCGGGGTCATTAGGAAAAGTCTGTCTAATGACATTAACAGCACATGAGGGAATGGGGATTCTGTTGCGTCTCCCAAGTCTGTGCCAGTTCCACCAAATAAACTGCCTGTAGGCGATGTAGCGGAATTTCCTGAGAAAGAAGAAATAAAAAAAAAAGTTTTCTGGTTTTGGTGAAATATTGTTTTTGACATTGTGTTATGTTAACTTGTGGCAACTAAATGAGTAATGTGTTGGTATCAATTACTGCACTGCAAGGTAAATTACATGGTGCAATTGTCAATTTGGTAAAAAACCTGTATAAGGAGATGTGAGTAGGATAATGTAACATAGCCATTTGGTCAGTGGGGTCCTCTAGAGATGTATCATCACTTTTACAAGGTTTAAATGACGATTTAAAAACCACTAGAATTATTGGCAAGCAAATCAATGTATGAGGCGTGAGCTCCATGTTGGAATCAAGGAAAGGTAAAGTATTTGGTTGTGTAATGTGCATATATATGTCATATATTATGACTATGTATGTATATGACACTCACCCATGAGTGTGAAGTTCCTCAGCATCATCTCTGTGGTCGTAGAACCAATGATGGTATGCTGTTCTGAGGACGTTGACATCCAGACAGATAGTTGGGAAGCCAGGGTGGTCTGTGATGCATCGAATCGGCTCTTGAGTCTCAGCCATGGTGCTGAGTGTCTGTGCGTAGCTATGGCAGCCCTTACACTCTACATGGGTTGGCCTCACAATGCACTTCCCACAGTTACACCTGCAACAGCAATATAGATTTACGGTTACCACTATTACTTGATATGAAAATTGAATTGAAAAATTGATTTTAAACTATGCAGACTATATTATTTACCAATTGGTGTTGCCCACTCTTGGAGGAGATCCTCTAGCTGGGCCTGGCTGAGGCTGAGGATGAGCTGCAAGTGCAGCTGCTACAGGTTCAAACCTAAAAGGTTGGACGTGAGCTGCTGCACCACCAATCGCCACATCATCATCTTCATCTTCACTTGAACTTGCTGAGGAGGCCGGCACGCTGTTGTCACTCTCACTGTCAGACATGTTCATTTCGTTGTAGTCCGGGTCACGGGGTCGTTTAGTTACAGGTAGTTGGGTAATGGTTACGATTGCGCAGTTGTGACGAAAATAGCAAATCTCCAAGCTTACAACTCAGCTTGTAGATCAGTACGTGTCCGTAAAACTCGGGAACTAAACCACTAAAACCTGCACTGAATTGACATGGTGACAAGACGTCTATCTAAATATGACGAGTAGACTAGACTACTATACATAAATAATATATCAATACATATATTTACCCAATTAACATGGTTTAGGACATCAATCATCGACCTGCTTATAGATATTAGCTGCTCAAACGTGTGTTAATGTTGGCATTCATTTTCTAATTCATGGAGACAGAAAATGTTTGCCATATTGCAATGAGAGAGCAGCCAATATAATAACAAATATCTTTGATCGATTTGACATTAAATTGGCCCACTACAAATTGTATCAGGAACGATACCGGTACATTTATTGTGGATATGTATTCCAGTGAAAAACATCTTGTCGGGTGAGTTATGATTCACATGCCAATAAGTGGTGCAGGTGCTTTATATTGTGAATGTGCATGTCCACCGTGGCATCTGTATGAAAATACTAATTTCCTGTTATCTCACTTATACTTAATTGAGAAAGACCATATGGGTCGAAACGTTGCTGTGTTCGTGAATAAAGTCACCTGGAGCATTAGAAAATGGGAGGCTGCGAGCCCTTGTTTTCGATTATGATCTGTTTGGCTCAGCACCAAGACCGGAGGATGTGCGTTATATTATCGTATTCTCCACCGTGGCACAAACCATGCCTTTGTACCGAATATGATAAATAATGAATTAATAAATCATTCATTGTGTCCGGCTGCCTCAACACAGCTCATCCCTTACAGACACATTTGAAAGAACACAGTATTTACACCAGATTTCAAATTATCCCATATCGGAAAACAACAGTTGTAATGAAAGAATAGACACACTAGCTGCCAGCCAATTCAAGTTTATTGAAATGTTATTGTAATGTGTACAGCTGGACACAGACAGAAAAATGACCAGAGGACTGAGCTGTGTGTGTGTGTGGGCCTGTGGGAAGGGGGGACCTCCATAATCCATCCACCGAGTCTCCAAGCTTGTCTACCCGCAGATAGCAACTAATCGTCGGCTTGGTGCCAAGTCAGAGTCTTGCTCTAAGCCTGGAGCGGAGTGAAGACACGCCCCTCACGACTGCAGCTGCAGAGATCTATATAGCCACCTATGCTAGCTCTGTTTCACTATGGATATTGCAAAAACGGTCTTATCAATTATTAAGAAAACATAACGTGTGATGGCCGAAATATCGCCGGTCATGGTCATTAACAAAGTTATGTATTTACTCCCTTCGTAGAGTGTTTAATATGGTAATTCCCACAGCCACTTTTCAATGTAATCCTATGGGGGCCCGACCAGATCCCCCCGTGATGACGCGCCATATTGACTCGTCACTTTCCGAGGTGAATGGGCGGTGCTTCGGGAGTTGTAACCTCCTTCTTCTGACAGCTCCCAAAGTACACACAATTACACTATAGTTGTATTGACCATTGTGTTCACAATTATTACACAATTAAATTGGGATAAGTAGTGCCAAAAATGTTACCTACTCTTTAAAGGCAAGGTTGATATTTCTAAATTGTCATGTGAAGTGTGCACAAAAGGTAAATTTGCTCAGAGCCGAAACAGAGAGCCAGACCAAAGAGCTAAAGCTGCACTAGAACTTGTACACACTGATTTATTTGGACCAATCGATCCAACAGCTACAGATGGATTCAAATATACTCTAGCATTTACTGATGACTATTCAGGAGCAATTTTAGTTTATTTCTTGAAATCTAAGAGTGACACAGTCAAAGCTACGGAGAAATACATTGCTGATGTTTCACCTTATGGGAAGATTAAGTGTATTCGATCAGATAATTGTACAGAGTATGCTTCTGGTCTATTTCAAGCATTGCTAAGCAAAAATGCCATCAGACATGAGATCTCAGCTCAGAATGGGACCGCTGAAATAAATAGAAGACTGTTTGAAATGGCCAAATGCATGCTGATTGAAAGCAGTTTACCAAAATAATTGTGGACGTATGCAGTAATGATGCTGCTGTTATTCGAAACAGGTGTTTCAACAAACGGGTAGGACTAGGACAGCCCCTATATTATATGCTGACAGGAAAGAAGCCAAACCTTTCGAGAATGAGAACATTTGGGTCCCCATGCTATGCATTCACAATGTCAAAAGGCTATCTTTGTAGGCTACGACAAATACAGCCCAGCTTATTTGGTGTTTTATCCTGACACAGGGAAAGTACTTGTAGCTAAACACAGATTGGTAAAGTTCATTCAAAAGAGTGTCATTGCGAGTCAGACACAAACCGAGCAAGAATTGGAGGAGGATGATGGTTGCAGTATAAGGGGGGCTGTAAACTATCTACCTAAAGTTAAGGAAACCATGGTAATCCCAAAAGAGACACAAAAACAAGATGCAGAGTCAGAGATGAGTGATCTGGTTGACATTCAGGCAGGTGAAAGTAGCCAGAGTACAGAGATGAGTGATCTGGTTGACAAAAGTAGCCAGAGTACAACTTATCCAAAAAGAGAAAGGAGACCACCTCAATGTTTAAAGGATTACGAGTGTCAAGCTAAATCTGATGACCAGGGAAATGTAACCTTTGATTATTGTTATGGATTGATGAGAGAAAATGATAAATTTACCCTGACTATACTGCCAGAGGGCAAGAATGCAGTGGGGGGTGAAAACAAAAACAGGGTGAAAGCATTATTGTCACAACACAGTAAAACAAAAGGAAAGAAGGACAAATAAGTGTTAATTTGTGTTTGGGTGATAGGTGATGATCTGATTATGTGATATATTTAATCTGCTATTTATTAATGAGTATTTGAAAAGTACTATAACATGTATTTGAAGTTTTATTATTGCAACCAGTAATTTGATGACATAACATGACGACAGATGTAAAAGAGATGCTTACATTTTGCACATATTTATTGAAATGGATTATTTATTTTATGTGAAAAGATTGTGTAAAATAAGTTGAGATTCAAGGTTTAACACTATTAAGTTTAATGCATTTTATTGTTTACCAATATGCGATCAAGTGGGGGTGTTGGAATATGATCTATATTGTGTGTGTATGAAACATTTTATTGTGAAGTGCCCGGAGTGCTACCCGGTAGTGTCTATTACTGAGTGTATACATCTGCAAAATAAACACCTCGCTTCAGTAGTGCTGTTGACATGCTGAGCGAGTGTATGTGATGGAAGCTGCTGCCTACTCGTCTCTTTATTTCCTCGCTATCTAGATCCTTCTTGTAGCTGCAATGGCAGCTCTGCTAACAATATATTTATATAAAAATCACACCTGTGTGAACCAAGTGGTGCAACTCCCCTCTCTCTCTCTCTCTCTCTGCTCCGTTAGATTAGCTTTATTATGGATCGCGCATGCGCGCTGCCGTCCACCTCCCATTATACAGGCAGAGCTGAAAAACTGAAAAACTCCTAATCTACGGAGCTCTCCATGGTTTGGTCAATTAGCGCGATTTTCGGAGGTCTTTGCTGATAATCCGGTGGTCTAGATGGAAACATTGGTGCTTTCTAGAGCAAGGATGGCTATATTTTAGCTCGCTAGCATTGATGCTATTTATGTAGCAACAACATCTGTTTCTGTGCTGCGTGTGCAGCCTCACAGACCGTGGCAGTCGCACATGCACGGCACTACACACCCGGGTGCGGGTGCACACGGTGCGGGTGTGTGTGCACACCAGTGGTGCACGCGCACGCATGCGCACACCACTGGTGCTCATTGACGTACGTACACAAACAGGTACACGGACATTGCTGGATGTAGAAGTGGTTGCACCACTTAAAAATAAGAAACTAGGTCCATGAAAACGAGCCCGGAAGAAGCAACTAACACATGAGCACTTTAAACATTATATACATCAGATATTGTCACAAATATCTAAAAGTGAAAAATGTGGCATGTTTTTTAAACATTTTACACAAACACAAATCTTGTATAGAAAGGGTCCCTCCTGGCACAACATATGTTCAGATGGGTTGTGGTCCGTGGACAAATCATAGACTGTAAAAAATATGGACAAAGCATTCCCCGGGTCTAACATGAACGTAAAATGACTTCCCCCCCTTCTTCTTAGTTGGTTTTTATTTTGACTCGAGTGGGTGGAGAATCCCGATCATAGACTGTAACGGTAGCCACGCCCCTCAGAACATATGCGACTTCATGGTCATTCTTTTAATAAATGGGACCATAATTTTCCAAAAAGAATATTATGACATTAGAAATTAGACTTTAAACTAGTGACTGGAAGCAGAAAGTATTCATGACCATGTTTATTAAGGTAATACAGTCTAGGTGAAGTTGGGCCCAAATACATGGACTTCTATGGGGCTATGGGGGTTTTTTGGGCCCAATGACAGCGCCACAACAGGCCATTATATGAACTTTCAGGAAATCCTTAGTGGCTTCACAAAATATATGTCTGACTGCCCCCCTGGGACAAATACATTCATTTTGCGAATGTGAAAATGTTTGAGAACCATGCACTAAACAAACTTTAGGAAGTTAAGCCACAAATAAGTAACTACACTTTAGAAACGTATAAGCTACTGCAACTACTGATATTTACAAGCAGCTTTACAGAAAAAAACAAAGTGCCCACTGTCACTGTGTCACTGTGACAGGAGCTGTAGTGACATTATAGGCTGGATGGTGGTGGTGAGCGTAGCGACAGACCGACAGCCACTGCAGTTGTTTTTCCATCGGAAATAATTCAGTTTCCTGCTACTTTAATTATTCATATATACAGTAGGCTCAGCAGCTATTTATAGAAGCCCAGTCCAAATCCCCAGTACCGCTTTAACCCATTTTGGGCGGCAACCCCTTTTGGTGTTAGCACTATGTTATGCTTTAGCTATTTAAAAATAGCAGATCCACAAGCTCGTAGCGTGCCACCGAGTGGCACGCTACGAGCTTGTAGGTCTGCTACATAGAAACTTAGCATTTTCAGAAAACTGTCAGGATGTAGAAGACATTTTTAGAATCTGATCTCAGGTCAGAATGGGTTAAAGTAAACTTGGTGTCTTTCAACCTATTCTTGGTTCCGTTCCCTTGGTATTCAGCTGTCGACAGACGGCCAGGATAATGTGTGTGTTTTGTTTTTGGCGGCTTGTTGGAGCTTTGGATTTACTGAAACGTATGAGATGTGGAACAGACAGCAGACGACACAAACTCATAGTTTGACAGTTTGACTCTGTTCCGAGTTGCCCACCACTGCCACTACTGCACAGACTGCGGGCTGCTCGGTAGGAGTCACTGCCCGAGACAGGGCGTCGGGGACGATGTTCAAGTGACCCTTCCGGTAGTGGATGTTGAACTGGAACTCCTGGAGGCGTATAGTCCAGCGTGTGAGCCTAGAGGAAGCCTTCGGGTTGCTGAATGCCCATGTGAGTGCGGAATGGTCGGTGTATACATCGAAGTCCACCCCTTCTAGGAAGTGCTTCCATTTCTCCACCGCCCACACCACAGCGAGACATTCTCTCTCGGAGGCAGAGTAGTTGAGCTCCGCTCCTCTGAGTCCCCGAGAGGCAAAGGCGATCACCTTATCTAGGCCGTCCACCTGCTGGGTTAGCACAGCTCCCAAGCCGACACCACTGGCGTCGGTATGCACCTGGAACGGAAGTGCCAGGTCGGGCTGGACCAACACTGGTGCCTCGACTAGCGCCTGCTTCAGCTTATCAAAGTTCGTCTGACATTCCTCCGTCCAATTCCATCTCACCCCCTTCTTTAAGTGGTTCAACGGCACCGCCAGGTCCGCAAATTGAGGAATGAATTTGAAGTACCACCCCGCCATTCCTAGAAATCTCTGCAGTGACTTCAAGTCATGGGGCGCTGGATACTTCATCACGGCAATGGTTTTTTCTGGGTCCGTCTCGACCCCTCGGGCAGAGACAATTTAGTTGGTCACGGTAGAAGTGACACTTCCCCAGATTCAAAGTGAGGTTCGCAATGTGCAGTTTGGCGAACACGGCATCGAGGTCTCTCAGATGCTGCTCAGGACTTGGGGAGAACACTATAATATCATCGATATATACGAAGAAGCACCGTGTCTTGAGCTCCCCAAGCACCCTCTCCATCAATCGCTGGAAAGTTGCTCCGGCATTCTTGAGCCCAAAGGGCATGGTTCTGAACTGGTACAGTCCAATGGGTGTTATGACTGCCGTCTTGTGCTTGCTCTCCTTGTCCATAGCAACCTGCCAATATCCAGTCTTTAGATCCAAAGAGCTAAAATGGCATGCTCCATGCATTGACTCCAGGATGTCATGAATCAGGGGCATGGGGTAGGCATCTTGCTGGGTCTTGGCGTTGAGCCCTTTATAGTTCACACAGAACCGATTACTCCCATCTGGCTTTTGACCAACACCACGGGTGCGGCCCAGGCCGAGTCTGAGGGCTCCACGATTCCCTTGCCCAGCATCTTCTGTATTTCGTCCTCAATGATCTGGCGTTTGAACGGTGAGACTCGGTAGGCTCTGCACCGCACGGGTATCTCATCCGTGGTGTGTACTTTGTGGGTGGCGACGTTCGTCTTCCCCAGCTGCCCTGAGCACACGGAAGGCCACTTTAGGAAGAGGCACTCCACCTCAGGAGGGACCTCTGGGAATTGGGGTAGGGAAGCACCCACCGGATTCCCCACCGGGATCGGTGAGGCCCGGGAGGCAAAAGGAAGGTATGTGTAGCCATCTGATCCCCACACCCCATAGGTCTTATCGCCAAAGTTGATGACCGTTTGGTCTTGAGGCAGAAATAATATTATCATTAGGCATTATAGAAAGAACATTATAAAGACATAATAATTCTTATTAGGCTTTGTTATCCGGTTTCTTATTCTAATGTACACATATTAGTTCTAATTATGAACAGATAATTTTTATGTTTTTTAAGGAACGGCCAGTGAAAGGGGTGGCCAGTGAGGACCCTATCCGGAACAAACACGTAGTGCATCTGAGCTTTTATTGCTTTTAGCTCGGTGAGCTCGACCACCACTCTGTCTGTGTCGAAGTCAAAGCTGAGACTGTCCTCAAAGACAGACTCATCGACACAGACGGAGTGGATGGCCACGGCTGTCCGCCCTGCGCAGGAACTCCCAAACGGAGCTGACATCCCCCTTACATTGTCCCCGTTAAGGTTTGCAATGTCCCCATAAGGCTCCCCCTCAAATGGCGACTGGGCTATTGGCTGACTAAGGTTAGGGGTTAGGGTTTAAACGAAGAGCTAGCCCGCCCTAGGACCGGAAAGGAATCAGTTTTAAGGGCCGGCGGAGGCACGGCTCTACACATGACTTTCCTAAGAAACCCCAACCTGTAGCGTGGCTCAAGTCCCACCGCCGGGGAGGAACACACATAAACGGACCGACGGCCGGCTACCTACGTGGGTGGTATGTCCAGGCCTTTCTCACAGAGTCAAGGAGGCTCTGAGGTTTGCTTTTTTGGTGTCTGTGGGGTGACAAAAAGGGGTTAGGGTTAGGTAATAGAGGACTTTTAAGATGGGAATGTTTGGTTCATTAGTTTGGAGATGAGCGTGGCATTTGGACGGTTCTTCTTAATTTATTCTGTGAGAACCTTTCTGGCAATTTCAAGGCTGTTTGGATAGTCTTTGTCAGGTATAGAAATAGTCTTTGTCAGGTATAGAAGGGAGATAATTAGCTTCACCCCTTTTTGGCCGCTTGATGTCTTTGCTTGATGGCGGCAACGCTGGATTGGATCAGCTTCTTTTACCCCCATTTGCTAGTACTTCATCCGACATTTTACTTTTTCTAAGCTTTGAGCGGTAGTTTCCCATCTTAGTTTTAAGATAGGTTCCCCAGCCTTGCCATGGTACATCATAACGACGCTCAGCAAGGCAGGGGTGGTTGGCAATCAGTGCTTTTGCCACACTGGTGAGCTCTTGTCCCGCGGGATAAGCTTTGAAACTTAATATTTTCTCTGAAAGATGGTGTAATATGTTGATCTTCATATCTCTTGTTATGGCCAGAGGTGTTCCATCTCTCTCATAGTCACGATTTCCTTGGAGTAGTTTGAAGTTAACATCCACTGCAAACTTAGGTATGTGCATGTCGAAGGACTCCGGCCATTGTTCTCTTCTCTCTGGATTGGACAGGATCTCTGTGTCATCTGTGCTGCAGTCCGAGTCTGGTGCGGTGGCCATTGCGGTAGGTGTTGCTGTCGGTGTTGCTGTGGCCATTGCGGTGGGTGTTGCTGGTGTCAGGGATGTCGTCACGCCTACCTAGTTGTGACATCATTCCCTCCTTTTATAAAGGCATCTTGCCAGCACCAATCTCCGTCCGATTATGAATTGTCAACCTTGTTTGTATGAGATTCTAATTCTAAACCTGCAATTTAAGCATTCTTAACTTGCTCCCAAAACCGAAGAACATCCGCCAAGACCACTGCGGTAAAATTATTATTATTATTCGATCTGGTCAGCACTTTCTGCTCTTGCGACCAAGACCTTCTCCGTCCTTACAGATCTTGGATCCGATTATTATCTTGGTCTGATTATTCTGTAAGGATGGAGAAGGTCTTATATTATATTATCCGCAGTGGTCTTGGCGGATGTTCATCGGTTTTGGGAGCAAGTTAAGAATGCTTAAATTGCAGGTTTAGAATTAGAATCTCATACAGAAGGGTCCGCGTCAATATGCCGACGGTCCATTGGTCCGATCGACAACCTACCTCAAACCCTCACCCTAACCTCCCCCGGGGCAGACACCTAAACCTAACCACCCACCCTCTCCCGACCCCCAGCGCACCTCGGACCAATGCTCCTTCGGAGCAATGGTCCGTCGGATCATAGGGTGCTTCCCATACAGACAAGGTTGACAATTAATAATCGGACGGAGATTGGTGCTGGCAAGATGCCTTATAAAAGGAGGGAATGACGTCACAACTAGGTAGGCGTGACGACATCCCTGACAGCTGGGGGCACTGATGATGTATATGGCAGGATTGTGTAATCGATAGTCATAACAGCCAAAGGGATGATTTTCAGCAAAGCTCTATCGGGCAATTCTGTCATGTCAGTCAAATTGCAGAATTTGTCATTGAAGTCTGGATCTTCAAACTGAATGAGAAAGTCATATGGCAGCGACAGTATATCCTTCAGTTGTACTTTCAATTCTTCAATGGAATCTGGTCTCTCATCAAGACTTATCTTCCTAATATCATTTCAATTGATGACAACTCTCAGCAGTAATCTTCGGGCCATTTTGACGTCCTAAGAAAAAGCAGAACTGTGTCAGATGTCAGTGTTTGACCCTGTTAAAATAAGGTATTGTGCAACATGATAAGTTGCTTAGAAGTGGTCTGAAGTAGGGCTGACCTTCGATCACGTATTTGGAGATCGACGCTTCGAAACCCGACGGGGGGGATTTAAAGAAAAAGGTGAAACATCCGACAGTAACAAATAAGCAATTAAACAGCGCCTGCCACATTACCTCTCCTTCAAAAAATATATATATAATCCAAAGCAGCACAGCACACGACGAACGGCATTTTGCATTTATAACTGAAATAAAGCGCCATTTAATCAAGGCTTTCTGATGCTTTTTGGGTTCATCTTCAGGGAAAAAGTGCTTCAGCCGATCCAATCCAATCTGTGATGGGTGGCTTGAGCAGAGTTGACCATTGCATCTATCGTTTCCAGTTGTCCTCTGTTGAACTCGTGCTTTGTGGAACAGCCAGAGCGCAATTGTCTTCCATCAGCTTTGAACAGGGTGCTGTCATGACCTGAAATGCTGCTTCTCTCCTTCAGTATTATCTGTTTAATGTTTTCCAATTTCTCTATGTTCTGTTGACAGGTGAATTTGTCATGGCCACTTTTGATAATGAACCCTTCCTGCAGAAATCTTCTGCCACTGGCTGGATTGTCACCTTCCACAAATGAGAGCATCTTCTGGCATTGTTCAATTACCTCTTTGCTTTTGTATTCTCTATTCCTTTCTTCTAGGAAGTGTGAGTGGAATCTTTTGTCGTCAGGGCACGTGGGGTAAAAGGCTCCGTAAAGGTTTGGAAGAATTGTGTTTGAGAATTTTGTCTTTGCTGCCTTTGGTATATGGCAACCAACCCAACTTCAACTTCCTTTCTTCTGACAGCTGTGGATACAAATACATAAAACAACCGTATTAATTATATCCCAGCCATGTTATTCTCCCATCTGTATTTACTGTAATATCAAATATGACTTCATATAGCCTACTGTACATACTATAGTGCCTTTCATAATGTTATCGAAATCTCAGAGCACTTTTACTATAAGAGCAGGCCCATCACATAATATAGTTTGCAAATTAAATTAGCTTGCTAAAGTTGCTATTAAAGTGAGCCACTCTTAAACTCCAGCTATATACACAATACGCTATACCTTGTCAAATGTATCACTCCTGCCGGGGTTGGATGAAGTAGAGGCCGTTACGGTGGGTTCATTGGCACGAATATGTGCACCCGGTGGGCACAATACCCATACGGGTTGGCATCTGTCTCAGGCTCATACTCGTCGCAGTCTGTACAGTTAAGACATCTGCCTCTCCAGACTCCACGTTTATCCTTCATTTTTGCGCACCCAAATATTCCACAGGTATGATGGGAAGCATTGATGATGGGTACCGGTGTATTCACTCTTCACTTCCTTCACCCCTGGTATGGCAGTAATGGTATAATCTAGAGAGATCTGATAGGTCGAGCCGCCACAGTGGATTGTACCAAAATACAACATGATAGCGGGAGTTTGGTAAACAGCAGCATCACGGGAGATTCCCATGAACTGATTTTGCTGCTCATAAACAATATAGCATGGATTATTAGCTAGTATACTTGTAGAGGCATTCCATATCCAAACCCACATGGTGAGGGCCCTGGAGTGTTATGACTCGAACAGAAAAAAGGTGCAGAGAAGAATTGTGGCTCAACTGAAGGATATTTATTAACTCCAAATATCTACAAACAAAACATGAAATAATAAGTATAGTAAGCAAGTGCGAAAGTGCGGTCAAAAACTGTATGCCTTCCCGGCCTCACCAAACATTTCCTATTGTTCTCTAAATGCCTGTCAAGTGACCTTTAACAAGCTACAGCCCTTCCTGTCTGCCAGTGAACCTTTCAAAATAAAAGTTACAAATAAAAGTTACAAATCACTGCAGGGGAGATTTTACTTTGAAGGGGAGAAATTATACAGGAAGTGCAAAAGGGCTCACTAAATTAACATGACATACCAGACATGCCTGAAGCCATTTGCATCATTTTTCTCTGTTGATCACGGGTGGACAATATACTGCTTTAAAGTATTCTCAACATATTTTGTTTGATTATTTTTCTGCTTTTCTTCTAGTGTGTTGATTTCAATACTGATGTGTGTAGGGGGCACGGTGGCACAGTTGGTAGTGCTGTCGCCTCAAAGCTAGAAGGTCCTGGGTTCGATTCCCGCTCTGGACGCTGTGGGCGCTGGCGGCGTGTTTCCTCCTCCACGTCATCAGTGCCCATACCCGAAGGCGGGGTTGGCGAAAGGGCCTTTCTGTGTGGAGTTTGCATGTTCTCCCCGTGTCCCCTAGGGTAGGTACCCTCACAAAAAACATGCAGTAATCCTGGTCACTAAACTGCCTCCCCCTGGCCAGCTGGGGCGCCTGATGGAGGGGAAAGGAACTGGTTGGAATAACGTGTTCCTTCCACGCGCTACATCCAACCAGGGAAACTCCACCCTGTCAGGTGTAAAGGAGCAACTTGGACACTCAGGCATGAAGGAAGCATGAGTTCAAGTCCGTTGCTCTCCCCTTGTCCCCCATATATGGGGACTAGGTTGGCGGAGGGTGTGTAGAGCCCAGGATCAAATTAGATGATTGACCCAGGGGTGAAAAATGGGTTACAAAATTGTGGGATAACAAATATAGATTTAAGAATACTGATGTGTGTTGAGTGCGCAGTAGTGAGTAGTTGATTGCTCGTTTTGTTGCACCTGCTGGGCAGCAAGGTGGATGATCAAAGCCCAGGATCCCGACTTCCCACACTACAAATGGAATGGCTGGATGAAGAGTATCCATGCAGATAATGTCAAGTAGAGCACACAGATTGATTTCCTCCCAGTCATCAAAGGTGACCCTAATTACCACAACACCATCTTCACCACTCTCAAAGAGTGCACGCGGCTCTCTGCAGACAGGGCCACTATAGTGACGTTCGATCTTCCGATCTGGCTGAAGGCTGTGGACATCATAAAGCAGGCCAATCTACCCATCATTCCGAGGTTGGGTGGAGTTCACCTGCTGAAGTCCTACCTTGCATCCATAGGTAACATTATGGAGGATTCTGGAATACTAGAGCTGATCCAGCTGATTTATCCAGGGAGTACGACAGCCAGCCACATCCTGGATGAAGGGTGTTTTGACAAGGCAATTCGTGCTCATCTCCTCATTGATGCAGCCATCTATCAGCACACCATAAAACATGCCTTCACTGAGGAGGAGCTTGTTGAAATGAGGACCTTCATGGAGAAGGTAGCTGATGGGAAGATGGGAGCCAGAGAAACAGATCGAGTAGTGGCACTGTTTGAAGACTCACTGAAGGAGGAAGAACACCTACACTCTGGGTGCAGTACCACCACATGGTGGATGTGATCAAGATGTTCATCCAAACTGAGCGGCTTGCAGACCACAATGGGCACCTGTTCTGCATTGTTACCATGATGCTGGACATCTTTGTAGCTGCGGGCCATCATCAATGTGTGACAGTACGGCTGTACTGTCAACTTATGAAGGAACTTGAAACTTTGCCTGCTTACAAAGAGACCTTCGAAAGTTTCACCTCCTGAGTCCCATGGAAACCACGTTGTCCGTTATTCCAGCCATGATTGGTCTGGCACCTGGTGTCACATCTGTATCGAGCAGACATTAATGAAGGCAGCCAAATCAGAAGGTGGACTGAGCAGAGGGAGGATGAGAAACAGTGATTCTGGCCACAAGTGCTGGGTGCTCACCCTCAGTTATTTCTCCAATGTCACCCAGCGCATGGAGGAAGATGTAAAGAAACATTCCACAGAGACTTTCCAAAACACAGATGAAGTGAGATGCTGAAGCAGTTGAACTTGCCCTCCAATGGTTCGAGGAGAACAACCCATTCGACCACGATCGAGACAAGGAGATGCTTGTATCTTTCTCTGCAGGATTCACCAGCACAGGAGTTGACTCAGTCAATGCTGAGAGAGCAGCTGAAGTAGGACATTCTGGTACTGGTACATTTACCATGGACCAGGTACTACTCTGGGTGCAATTCGATACAACATCTTCTCACATAAGGCAGCGGCTGGGCTGATTAAACCAGATAATCTACCTCCAACAGAGGGTGCAGCTGCACAGCATTCTCTCCGTGCCTACCTACATACCCGGGACTAGATCCTATACAGAGCATGTCTATGGACCCCAGTGACTATGGATGGACATTAGGTGTTCATGGTTATGAACCAGTTCCAACACTAGACCCCATGGCTCCTGAGGAGCTACTAAAGTTCACAAGCTGCAATTGTAATGAAGATTGCAGCAACCGGCGATGCAGCTGCAAGAAGAATGATGTCAAGTGCATCTCAGCATGTGGAGTTTGTAAAGGCATTACATGCAAGTCATGATGGTGTTGAAGAAGACTCAGACATTGACTCCTGAAGCATTTGACATGATGGATCAGTATTATTCTAATCGAAATAAATGCAACTGGGAAAGGAACTGGTTGGAATAACGTGTTCCTTCCACGCGCTACGTCCAACCAGGGAAACTCCCCCCTGTCAGGTGCAAAGGAGCAACTTGGACACTCAGGCATGAAGGAAGCATGAGTTCAAGTCCGTTGCTCTCCCCATGTCCCCCATATATGGGGACTAGGTTGGTGGAGGGTGTGTAGAGCCCAGGATCACATTAGATGATTGACACAGACAAAATAAATAAATGCAACTTTTTATGTAAATGTTAAAGTGGGTGTGGCAGTTTTTCCACTAAGGAGTGGTCTTGGTGAAAAATAAATGCTAGCAATCAACTCAGAATCATGAAAAACCCTTAGTTTGACCCCTCAAAAGTCAAAAAAGTCAAATGTATGCACTTTCGAATTTTCGAAAATCGGTTATCGGTACCCCGACTTTGAGCTGTTTTTTATGAGGTTTCCCACGGGAGTTGAATTTCAAACTTTTAGTACATGTTATAAGACACCTTTAGAAACACATTGGTGAAGAAATTTCTTGGTAACGATTTAGTTCCCAGATTGGTCAAATACCTGATAATGGACTGAAATAATTTCGAGATTTGTACTACTAGGATAAATAACTTGCACCGCGGCAGGCAAAAAAAAAAAAAAAGTCAACCTTTTACATCGCAAACGGGTAGAATTATTGGTGGCTATATAGCACGGGCGACGAGTCCATATTAGGTCGTGGCGTATTCCGTTCTTGTCATGGCGTATTCCGTTCTAGCCACGGCGAGTGTCCATATTACGTCTGGCGTATTCCTCTCGTCGCGGCTAATTCTTAACACTGTGGCGAATTATTGTTTAAGCTGCGACATATGAAGAATAAGCCATGGCGTAATGAAGAATATGCCATGGCGTAAAAGAATACGTCGCGACCTACGTCGCCCGCCGTGAAATAATCTCGTCCCACCTGGGAAATTAATGAAATAATTTAAATTCATTAAATTAAATGTCAGTGTAGAATAATAATTACACCATCTCGATGAAAGGCAGCAGCAAAGATGCACGCAATCACATTGATCAGAATTCCCACGACACCACTACATCGGGGGATTGAACGATGAGCGGGATAAGTGGGTTTTTACCATTTTACCACCAGGCAGTGGTCTTGGTGAAAAACCATTTTCGATGATCGGTTATCGGTAAAATGTAATGATTAGTCGCCAGAATCAAGATCCTTGGTGGTCTAAAACTTGAGTTATTGTAAAATAACAGCATGTGGCGGCCATTTTGAAAAACAATGGCTGCCATGGTCACAGGATAAATCTAAATAGTACCAATGTATCCCACATCCTTAAAATGTATGATTAGTCACCAGAATCAAGATCCTAGGTGGTGTAGAACTCGAGTTATTGTAAAATAACAGCATGTGGGCGGCCATTTTGAAAAACAATGGCTGCCATGGTCACAGGACAAATCTAAATAGTACCAATGTATCCCACATCCTTGAAAATGTATGATTAGTCACCAGAATAAAGATCCTAGGTGGTGTAGAACTCGAGTTATTGTAAAATAACAGCAGGTGGCGGCCATTTTGAAAAATGGCTGCCATGGTCACATGGGACTCCATCATGGCCCATAGCACTTACCCCACCCCCTTAGATAGCAATTCTGTAGACTTAGATAGCATTTGATACAGACTTATAGCATGTTATGTAAACAGCATAAGTGCATTGTATGTAGTCATAGCACGTCATAGTACATAATGTATATCATAGTAGTATAGATGTATAGCTTATTTCATTATAGATATTCCACTGTTACTTTCTTAGCTTACGCATGTTTCATGATAAATGTTTTTATGTGATGTATTCCCCATGCTTTTTGTTCTTGCTTAATGTAAGTCGCTCTGGATTAAGAGCGTCTGCTAAATGCCTAAATTGTAAATGGGAAAATCTAAATTGTACCATTGTATCCCTCATCCTTGAAAATGTAGTCTTAGTCACCAGAATCAAGATCCTAGGTGGTGTAGAACTTGAGTTATTGTAAAATAACTCAAGTTTCCTTTTTGGAAAATGGCTGCCATGGTCACCACGAGACAAATCTGTGATGGCCCTATAGCCAAAAATGTTCCTTAAGGCATGCTCTAACTGTGTGCCAAATTAGAATACGTCCCATTATTCAAAAACTATCATTTTATTGTTTTAGGAACACTTTTGTCAACTCCGTCAGATACATGTCAACTCCGTCAGACACAAAACCTGACGGAGTTGACGTCTGACGGAGTTGACAACATGGCATTTGTTTTCATCTTAACCCTCTGTAGTACAATGTAGCCATTTTGTTTTTTCTTCAGTTGTTAGTGTAACAGGTTTTTAGGAGAGTTGTTACTACTCTAGTTCGGACTCCAGTTCACACCAATACGGAGCAAATGACACGACACAATAGGGATAAGGTATAAAAGTACAAAAGCCTTTTTATTACAATCTAGACTAATAGACTAATTCATTCAACAATACAATATGATAAATGCAAGGGTACCCTTTTTTTAAACAAAACAATAAATCAATTCATCAATAAATCACTTCATTACATTTAAAATGGCAAGCAGCAATTGTTAAAACTAGAGGGGAAAGAGTCAGTGAGTCAGGGGTTAGAAATACCACAGTCCAGTCCAGTAGTGAATGCGATCCGGTTTTTGCGCCTCGCCACAGCTGTGACGAGACAGCTAGTTTAGGTTAGTCCGATCCACACCGTCCAGTCCGGGACTTCCGCGTCGCCGCTATCCGGGCGTCCTGACGCTCCGCTGTTAAACAAATAGAACGGTGTAATGAGTGACAGCCCTCTCACAACCGGGACTTTCAACTATGAGTCTATGACACAACACGCACGCTGGCGTTATTACTTTCCTTTAAAAAGGAGTAGGACGAGCATATCAATAAATCAATCTCTGGTCTGCTGCTCCACCGCCGTCACAACATCCGGCTGGCACCAGCACCTCAACACAGAAACGGGAACTCGAATCACTTTACTGTCATACTATAGAGCCTTATACCACGCAGTCAATAGAACGGAGGCATATAGTTACTTCCCTTAAGTCAGATGATAGAGAGCGTTGACATTGCAGAGTGATCAATCTCAGCGACGTGGAGGAGGCGATGAGGACATCGGACCCACGGTGTAGTATAGAGGAGGAGAGAAGTCCGTGGAGAGACGAGGAGTTATTTCTATCTGGCCTACAACATGTAGGGAGAAGACTAAGAGGACATGAGAGAGAGAGGTCTGGCGTGGTCCGACGACGGCAGCAGCAGGCACTGTCTGAGCAGAGAGAGAGAGCTTGAGGTGGGATCTAGGTGGACCTTTTATTTGGGCGTGGAGTTTTCACTGGCGAATGAATGTCTTGACTCAGTCTGTGTCATAGGCTGCACACGCCTTGGTTAGAGCACCTGACAGGTAAACATTACTGTGGCATAATGTTCATTGTCCATCGCTATCATAGCGCACAGCACTCATCAAATAACACAGAAATGAAACACAGCATGCATAATCAAAATGAAACACAAAATATAAATAAAGCAATAAAACACAATATAAAGTTAACCATTTATCATGCTGCTCTACGTGGCACTGTGCATTCTGTGACATTAAACCAAATGGCATTTTCCACTCTATGACATTAGCTAAACCTAACCCTAAACTAAAATACTAAACATTATTTTGGAATTCTTAACAAAGATCATAATAATGTCCTGACGGAGTTGCCATGTAAAAGCTGTGACCACATTGATATCAACATTGTTTGTTTAAAATATCAAACAATTGAATGCTTGTCAGACCAGCTCCACTGTTGCAACAAATATAAAAAGGGATTGGAAAAGGAGTCTTCAGGCTAAATCTGTCAACAATATTTTCTGATTAATTTAAGACTTTTAAAAAACCTGACGGAGTTGACGGGAGACGTGGGACACACATTTGATATGAGATATTTAATGGAAAATATAAATTAGAATTAACTGTGTATATTGTTTGCTATGTTGTTTACAATCTACTTTAATTTAGTATGTATATTTATTTGATTGTGACAGTATTAGACACTTTTTTGGCAGTTTGAAATTGTGACCACTTGCTGGGGACAGGCTAAATACAGGCTTTTTTGGGTACAGTGCCTGCTTTTAACTAATTCAGATGGCATATGAAAACAATTATAATGAAATGAATGGCATAATAATACTCAACTGTATTACATTTAACTTTGCAAGTGCTTTTATTTTTATGAATTAATTAATTTTTTAACATAATTTAAATGGCTCTTATGTGTGGGACATGTTTTTTCCACTTTTGTCCCTCATCTCAAGAATGAGTTAAGTATATAAGTAACGTCGACGTGTCAGTAAAACGCAGTCCAACACAGACATTAATTCATTATTAATATGGTTGCAAGTTCATTCCGAAAATCTATTACAAATGTTAGTGTTTTTGAAGAGAAGTGCAGAATGTTTTCTTGTTGTTAATGTCATGCAAATGTATTTTTCAAAGCTAGAAACATTTGTTAGACATAACTATAAGAATCGTATCTGTCTGTGAAAAAATAATGCAGATGATGATAAAAGCTGATAGATTTAAGGCGATTCAAATTATATATAGGATAAAAAGGCTCAAAGGCTCATGCACCTGAAATGAACCCAACACACACACACGTGTGCGCGCTAACACACACTAAACACTTCACAGAGAGGCGGCGCAAATCAAATGAAGAATTAATGTAAACACTCTCTGGGTTCCACATCACAAAATACAACAACCAAATAACATATAGGTTAGACGTTAGAGGGCAACCTGACCTGACGGCCTCTCTTTCATGTCTGTTTCAAAGGCAGGTGTTGCCTTCGTTGGACTGGAAACCAGACATCATATTTCGCTGACCCCAGTTGTGGGTGCATCTTCATACTTACATTACTTGTGTGTATGTGTAAGTAGGTATGAAGATGACGTGAATGACAAAAATAAATAAAATCTTGTGTGCACGGGGAAATCACAACGCTATAAAATATATAATTACCAATCCCTTATTGCTACTCCTTGCTTTTGCTGAGTAGAAAAAACACACACACACACACACACACACACACACACATTTGAATTATTTTATTTGGATCTGCACAAGAGGCGTAATACAATAGACCCAAACACTGATCAGAATTAGGTTATACATTATATGGTCCAACCAGATATAGCTGCTGCACATGCTTAACACACAGAGGGAAAAGAAGAAAAAAAAATATATATAGCACATTGTTGACATACTATTACTTGACACTACTAGACAGGATGTTTGTTTTGGGTTTTTTAAGCCACCTAGGGATAAATTAAACAACGCCTTCTCCAGACAGACAGACTGCCCATAGTAGCTGAGACAGAACAGTATTTAGACAGCTTTTTTGCATTTGTTTTTAGCAATCCACCCAATTAGTCTAGGACCTGACTAAGATATGTATGCACTTCATTTAGGAGAGAATATCGCAACTGTTCTTGACTAATATGACCCCCGTGAACAACTTGGGAACTGTGAACAATTCTCTATCCGGGGCGAAATACCCGAAAATGACCACGCCCTTTTAAAAATGACCGCTACTTCAAACATGGCTCTATTTTCTAAACCGTTGGAGCTACAGCTTTTCTGAGGTGCTCAAAATGTTCAGAATGCTCAGAATGTTTGTTGAATCCGTGCCCAAGCCAGCAACCATCCGGGTCATCATAGTGGCCAAATCCAATATGGCCGCCAGTCCGCCACCTGAAAAAGGTTTTGTCCAGAACTTTTGAACCAGATCAGCTATGAATGCAAACTTGGTGTCTAAATCATGTTTTTTGACAATTAGAAACATTTTGGAATGCTTATCTGTATGACTGGGTGTGTCCGAACCTCTATTTTGCATATTTCAAAGATGGCGACTATCTGACAATTAGTTTTACTTTGTCATTTTTTGCAAACTTGGCGTCTATTTTGTGCTTTTTGAGCATTAGAAACACATATTCATGATGAAATCCATCTAGAGCACTCTGATTTGCTTATTACAAATACTGTATGGCCTACATATCAAAAATGTTATGTAACATGAAGTTTCATCCGGATTTGAGTGTAGAGTTGTTGGAATAGGTTAAGATCAAACTGGAGAAAAGAAGCAACCTGTGTCTTCTTTTCCTTTCGGCTTTTCCCTTCAGGGGTCACCACAGCAAATCATCTGCCTCCATCTCACGCTGTCCCCTGCCTCCTCTTCTCTCACACCAACTAACTTCATGTCCTCTTTCACTACATCCATACATCTTCTCTTTGGTCTTCCTCTAGACCTCCTGCCTGGCAGTTCTAACCTTAGCCTCCCTCTACCAATATGCACACTACCCTCCTCTTTATGTGTCCAAACCATCTCAGTCTGACCTCTTTGGCTTTATCTCCAAAACATCTGACATGTGCTGCCTGTCCCTCTGATGTACTCATTCCTGATCCTATCCATCCTCGTTACTCCCAGAGAGAACCTCAACATTTTAGTCTATGCTACCTCCAGCTCTGCTTCCTGTCTTTTCCTCAGTGCGTACAGATGTACTTTTATTGACAATAGAATAATAGCATAAGAGCATAATAATAATAGCTTAATAATTTATGCTGAGCATTTGTCAAAGGTATCACATTTTAACAGTGTTTAAATTGGAAATGCGACACAAACACACACACACACACACACACACACACACACACACACACACACACACACACACACACTCTCTGTCACACGATGCACTCCGCCCTTTAGAGTCCTCACAGAGAAGACTTTTTTTTGGTCCTGATCATACAACTTCTATATATCGAGGTGCAAAGGATTCCAGCTTTGCATAATTTTCTGTTTCCAATAGGCCTACAGTACATAACTGTTGCAGCCTAAGTGGAGGAGCTTTACTGGCTGGGTCCTGTAAAGTTCCCAAGTCTTAGTCATGGAGTCAGTGACCAGCCCAATGTACTGAAATTTGGAATGTAGTGGCATTTTGACAAGCTGGATGCTGGATCAATGTAGCCTGGCTAATAAGCCAGACTCAAATCACACGGTCGTGTGGTATTTGAGTCTGGAGAGGCTGTGTATGGATCTTGTTTCCCAGGGGGCGGGTTCAAACATTTTCTCTTTGACGCAATTGGTCAGAGCTACTGTCAGTCAAAGGTCTCAAGCATTGAAAGTCACTGTACCAAAGCCCGCCTTTATTGCATACCGTGTCCCGATTGGCCGCCCCAGTTCTCTGGTGTAGGAAATAGGCGTACAATTGAGCCTCTCCAGACCGTAATCCGCCGGCAGGCATATTTTTTTTGCCAACGGCTGATTCGGTCTGGCTTATTAGCCAAGCTAGGATCAATGTAGCTTGGGTAGGAGGAAGGTTCTCAAGGGACTTGCTACAATTTGTTTGACCAACATCAGCCTTCCCTGACTATGTGAAAAGGAGTGCAGAATCTCACAGAAACCCTGGTCACTCTCACCTTGGACTTGGAGCCTGAAAAGATCAACTCTGATTTCCATGTCCAAAGATTGCCGTATGGTCATTGTCATATACAGCAAGAGTCGTAGCCATAGCAAAGTAGATGAAGCCTTACAGTGGCTTTCTCAGTCCCTCTATGACAGGGGTGCCCAGTGTTTGTACCTGAAAGGGCTTTAGAATAGCGGCAATGACATTACATAATAAGACAAACACACTTGCCTACATATTCTGGCCAATCTTTGGACATGGAAATCGGAGCTGATCTTTTCAGGCTCCAAGGTGAGAGTGACCAGGGTTTATGTGAGATTCCTGTAGTCCTTTTCCCATAGTCAGGGAAGGCTGATGTTGGTCAAACAAATGGTCGACTCGCAAGTCCATTCTTCCTACCCAATTCTACTTGATTCAGCTTGTCTAAAGGCCACTACATCCCAACGTTTCAGTACATTGGGCTGGTCACTGGCTAGGGAACCTTACTGGACTAATTTTCTAGATGCCAGTAAAGCTTGCACCATCCTCCTCCACTGAGGCTGCAACAGTCATGAAAGGCCTAGTGGACAAAAAGAAAATTCTGCAATGCTGGAATCATTTGCAGTGCACCTCGATATATAGAAGTTGTATATATTTTTCCATGAGAAATCAAAAGGACGGAGCGTGTGTGTGTGTAAACATAGGTTTACTGTTTTTAAATTTGATACACCTTTGACTAATGTTCAGCATAATTTATCATGATATTATTATGCTATTCTATTGTTTCTATAAAATTACATTATGTATACAGGTTGTTTCTTTTCTCCAATTTGATCAACTCTACACTCACATATGGATGAAATGTAACATTTTTGATATAGGCCATACAGTATTTGTAATAAGCAAATAAGAGTGCTCTAGATGGATTTAATCATAAATATGAGCATTCCAATGTGTTTCTAATGTTCAAAAAGTACAAAATAGACACCAAGTTTTCAAAGTAAAACAAATTGTCAGATAGTCGCCATCTTTGAAATATGCAAAATAGACGTTAAGCCACACCCAGTCATAAAGATGATCATTCCAAAATGTTTATAATTGTAAAAAAACATGATTTAGACACCAAGTTTGCATTCATAGCTGATCTGGTTCAAAAGTTCTGGACAAAACCTTTTTCAGGTGGCGGACTGGCGGCCATATTGGATTTGGCCACTATGATGACCCGAAGGGTTGCTGGCTTGGGCACGGATTCAACAAACATGAGCATTCTGAACATTTTGAGCACCTCAGAAAATCTGTAGCTCCAACGGTTTAGAAAATAGAGCCATGTTTGAAGTAGCGGTCATTTTTAAAAGGGCGTGGTCATTTTCGGGTATTTCGCCCCGGATAGAGAATTGTTCACAGTTCCCAAGTTGTTCGCGGGGTTCATATTAGTCAAGAACAGTTGCGATATTCTCTCCTAAATGAAGTGCATACATATCTTAGTCAGGTCCTATACTAAATCGCAGACCCCTGAGCACAAGTTTATGGACATGGCCCAGACTTCCAAATACAAGGACAATAAGTTGACAGTTATATCCCAAGGCCATAATACGTTCCACCAGAAGCTGATATTTCATAAGTTTGGATGTAAAACAAGTGTCCATATACAAATAAAATGGGCAGCCTATTTCAAATATAGTGACAGTTTTTCTAATTTCATTGATGAACACAATATCTGGGGTATTTGGAATATTTTGTAGTGAATTGACATGCGTGTCATTGTGATCAAACCAGTCTATTTTTACAGTGCTGTGTTTATACATTCTTGTTGTCCTGTCCTGTACTCCTCTGATATTGTCTGAGAGGTCCACCAGACGGTCATGTCTGGCAATGTCCTTTATAGTGGCTGCAACCATTAAAGATGTGTTTCTTTGTCATGTGGTACTGGATGTAGGATGCAGTGTGGGTCGTGTGCTGTTGGGTACCAGGTTGCCAAGTTGAACTTGGTCGGCAACACCTGTAAACGGGCTTTAATAGTGCAAATGAGAATATCCTCATGTTACGACTCACTGAGTCTAGGACGGTTATGGGGTAAGAAAGGCAAGATGGTGTATGCCAATAGTTGTTTTATTTCTTCTAGCTTCAGATGGCATACAGGGTTGAACAAAATAGTGTAACACTCGTGAACAATGTGAGCAGGCTGAGCAGGACCATAAAGGAAAGAAAGTAACAAGAATACCCTAACACTGCACCCTATACTAAACCCCCTCCCAATATCTGACTGGTGACAAAAGAAAACGCTATCTGACTACTCTATTCTTATGCCTACCATCAAACAAAAGTACATGAGAACGGTGCCTGCTTAACTAGCTAAGGTGATACAGTGAAATACTAATATAGGGAAAATACTACCTGCTCGTGATTCACAGTTAGATATGAAAGCACTTTACGTAAGAGTTCTCTCTTAGGAGGTTTCAACTCATATATATATATATACACACACTGATACAAATAGGGACACTCTTCCCTGCACGGAGGGCGCGCTGTCACTTCCCTACTCTAGTGGCAAACAAGGTAGTCTGACAGCGGCCCTGATCGCAGTCTTCAGTGGGACTTTATCTCGTCAGGTGGGACAGGGTGGAAGCGCTGGTTGGACGTGCAGGATTGGGAGTAGGCGGCCAATGGTGGAGCGTAGGGAACGCTCCCCACCAATGGCTGCGCACGGACGGATCTGCAGGGACGACAAACACAGGGCGCGCGCACAGACAAACAGACATATAGCAGACCCGTGCCCCGACATCCGTAACACCCCCACCCTCAAGAAACAAACCATGGGGTTTGTTCTGAAGTTACAATTACACATACTACCAAAAAAACCCACTAATGTAATATCAAAAATATGTACAAATACAAACCACTCTAGACAAGGCGTCAGCCAACACATTGTCTTTTCCCTTCTTGTGCTTTATCTCCAAGTTGTACTCTTGCACTATTAAAGCCCATCGAATGAGTCTTTGATTATGGTTGTACATCCTTGACAAAAACACCAACGGGTTGTGATCTGTAAAAACGATCACAGGTAAGGAACTGCATCCTACATATACATCAAAGAATTGGAGTGACAACAGCAACGCCAAGGCTTCTTTTTCAATTGTAGAATACCGGAATTGGTATTTGGTAAACTTGCGCGAAAAATAGCAGACTGGATGGTCCACTCCGTCACAGTCCTCCTGGATAAGGACTGCACCAGCCCCGACAGCACTCGCATCAACTTCAAGTTTAAAGGGCCGATCGAAATCTGGAGCAGCGAGTACTGGGGCATTACATATGAACGATTTGACGCTCTCGAACGCATGCTGACAATCATTAGTCCACACGTAATTTGATTTGGGACTGAGCAAATTGGTGAGAGGGTATACCACAGTAGAAAAGTTTCTACAAAACCCCCGGCTAGACCGAGGAATCTGCGAAGCGCGCGTCGCGTCTGAGGAGCTGGGTACTCCTTTATCGCAGCAACCTTGGCCTCCAGTGGGCGGACTTGGCCTTGCCCCACTTGTTTTCCGAGGTACGTCACAGTGGCTTTTCCAAACTCGCATTTGGCGAGATTCAATGTTAGCGAAGCCTGGGCTAAGCGCTGAAACACTTGCCCCAATGTGTGCATGTGATCACTCCAAGTAGAATTATACAGAATTACATCATCCAAGTAGGCGTTAACATTAGGCACGCCCGCTAGTACAATGTTAATGAGCCGTTGGAATGTTGCCGGAGCATTGCGCATTCCAAAAGCCATGACATTGTACTGCATAAAGTAGTCTGGTGTCACAAATGCAGAAATGTCAGAAGCACGCTTAGTTAACTTAACTTGCCAGTAACCTTTTAACAGATCTAACTTTGTTACGTAAGTAGCGTTGCCCAGATTGTCAATGCAATCTTCAATAAGTGGCAAAGGGAAACTGTCTGACACAGTTACATTATTCACCTTCCTGTAATCGGTGATGAATCTAGGTGAACCATCCGATTTCAATTCAACCAGACAAGGGCTGCTCCAGGCACTGTGTGTTCCGCCAAGCCATGTTTAAGCAAATATTCTGCTTCATCTTTCATCATTTTTCGTTTTGCTGGATTTGCACGGTAAGCGTGCTGCTTAATGGGTTTGGATTGGGTGACTTCTATGTCATGTTCTAACACCGTTGTTTGGGTGGGAACATCGCCAAATATCACGGGATAAGCGTTAACCAAATCAATCACATCATTACGTTGCTCGTCAGCCAAATGAGCGAGATGAGAAGGCAACTCTCTTACCATCTGAGAATTAGGCAGTCGTGCACTCTGCTGCAGAGTGGGACGTAATACCAGTCCATCATCACAATCAGACCCAGTAGGTGAATCAGCCACAATCAATGCCGACACACCAGAACACACTGCAGGTTCAGCAGGAACAGCACTGGAGGGAGCCCTGGAATGATAACATTTTAACATGTTAATGTGACACACACGAGCTTTGCGCCTCCTGCCAGGAGTGCTTATGACATAATCCGTTGCACTTAATTTTTCAAGAACCTCATACGGTCCTTCAAAACGGGCCGAGAGCGCCGAACCGAGGATAGGCAACAAAACCATAACTTTATCCCCAGGTTGGAAAAGTCGCGTGACCGCCGCTCGGTCATAGTAACGCTTCATTCGCCCCTGTGATGCAGCGAGCGCATCTTTTGCAAATGAGCAAGCCCGGTGAAAACGCTCTCTAAATTTGCTGACATAGTCCAGCTCTTTTAGAACTTTGAGAGGCCCCCGAACGGTGTGACCAAAAACGAGCTCAGCTGGGCTAAAACCCAGTGACTCTTGTACAGCATCGCGTGCTGCAAACAACACAAATGGGATGCCCTCGTCCCAATCTCGCTCGTTCTCGAGACAATATTTGCGCAACATGGGCTTAAGCGTTTGGTGCCAGCGCTCCAGCGCACCCTGGCTCTCGGGATGGTACGCGCTGGAAGCTTTGTGTTCAATGTTTAACATCTTCAACACTTGATTGAACAATTTGGACTCGAAATTTTAACCACGGTCTGTTTGCAAAACCTTAGCCAGGCCGAAAATAGCAAAAAACTTGTACAAAGCCTTGACTACCGCTTTGGCTGTGATGGAACGCAAAGGAACAGCCTCTGGGAACCGAGTAGCGGCGCACATAATTGTGAGCAAATACTGGTTACCCGCAGCTGTTCTGGGTAGCGGCCCAACACAGTCCACAATTACCCTCTCGAATGGTTCACCTATTACAGGTATAGGATACCCTCTCGAATGGTTCACCTATTACAGGTATAGGATACAGAGGGGCAGGAGGAATAACCTGATTAGGCTTCCCCACCAGTTGACATGTGTGGCAACTCAGACTTCATACCCGGCCAAAATAAATGTTTCAGGAGCAGATTGTATGTCTTTGTGACACCGAAGTGGCCAGAACACCTACTCTCATGGGCCACTGACAAAACCTGCTGGCGGAATACTGTCGGCACAACAATTTGAAAGACAGCACTCCATTCCAACCCTGCGTTAGCCAGCGGAGTCCATTTGGTGTCCACCCAATATTCCGACCTCCCAATATTCCGACCTCCCATAATTCCGAAAAAAGCAAATAATTAAGAACTCCCATAGGTCCGACATCCCGTTTTCCCGACCCTATTAAACCCATAATCCCGAAATCCCATTGTTTCGACCGCTCATATTAAACCCATAATCCCGAAATCCCATTGTTTCGACCGTGCCCAACTATGAGCCTCGCGCACGAGGCCACCGTGGGCAAACGCTCACGCACGGACCGCCGTGCCCAACTATGAGCCTCGCGCACAAGGCCACAACCGTGGGCAAACGCTCACGCACCACGCTCAATGCCTTTTGGATAAGTGTTTGATTTTATTCTGCTGCTGTTTAACATTTATGTCCAATAAATAAATGCTATTCCTATGACTAAGTGTTTGACTTTATTATGCTGCATGTTTTTACATTTCTGTCCAGCAAATGCATATCATGCGTTGGTGCCATAGACTGAGAGCGATGAGACGCACGGGGGCTGCTGCAGAGCAGAAATGCGCACGGAGCGCACGCTGCGCACAGAATGCTATCCCTTAAAATAAATGTTTCACTGTATTCTAGGCTGTTTTTACATTTCTGCAACAAACTATTCATTCGTGCGTTGGTGCATGATCGCACTCCACTAGGCAAAGTGTAGCCTATACATTTAAACATGAACAGCTCGCTGTCGTGTCGACAGCAAATCGTCTATAGTCAATACTAGCTGTAGGCCTATACTACATGCTATCCTCGCAAGTAGGGCACCATTCATGCTATCCTTTTTAGAGTAAATATTTCACTGCAGTGAGCATTTCTATTTTAACCAAACTGTTATCTTGTTAAAATAAAGAGAAGACATGGGGAGCAAACATATCGTGCACGGACATTCCCTTCTTTCCTGATGATTTTGGTCTATGGCACCATATCTAAACTATTCATTTATTCCCTATGGAAACAATTATTGGGTTTTAAATCCTCTTAGCAGACCGTGTATTCAACACATATTTTTTGGCAAAATGTTAAAGTATTCAATCAATCAATATAGGCCTATAGGCCTGTCAACTCTGTTGCGAAACAATATAGCCTAGCATACGTTTTACTGTTTATTGTTAACTTAATTTATAGCATTATTGTTTATATTGTTATTATTATAATTATATTATAATTTATTATTATTATTAATTATTATTATTATTATTATTATTATTATTTTAGTAGTAGTAGTATTGCATTGTATTGTAGCCTATGTAGTCATAGCACATAGTACATATATATATAGCATAGTAGTGTATAGTTTAGCATAGTAGTGTATAGTTTATATGTATAGTTTGTATAGTTTCATTATATAGATATTCCACTGTTACTTTCTTAGCTTACGCTTGTGTCATGATAAATGTTTTTATGTGATGTATTCCCATGATTTTTTTGTTCTTGCTTAATGTAAATCGCTCTGGATTAAGAGCGTCTGCTAAATGCCTAAATTGTAAATTGTAAATAGTAGTAGTAGTGTATTAGCGCAAACCAATGTCCAATAAATTAGAAAATAAGTAGCAATCAGCAATCATCATTTGCTAAATTATATCTCACATTTATTATGAAAACAGAAAAACAGGTATATGGCCTATAGCCTACCTCAGGCCAGAACAGTATAGGCCCGGTTTGCCGAAAAAAAAATAATAATTCAAAACTGCCCTATAAATGTCTCTCACACAAAATCGTGCACACAATGCCTTATCGCATTCCAATAATCTGACAAATCGAGGTCCCCGCGATGGTACTCCCTCTTCAAACGGGAAATTCTGCTTTCAAGGCGTCTCCACTTCTTCTTTTGCCGAGGGCGAGGCTCTCCCCGTTCTGCTGCACCTGCTCTGATCTCCACCAGCCGCTGCTCATCTTTCAGACGCCGCAGAAAGATCCAGAGTGATGGATGGCGCCTGTCCAGAGCTCTGTTCCATCTTCCGTGGAATCCTGAAACAATAATAATAATAAATTAATAATTCACTTCTTTGTTAAATAAAACACACACACCACGCGCGTTGGGTCAATATTTTTGCATTTTTAAATAAAATAAAATAAATAAAATAAAATATAGCCTACTTCTTACCTTCTACGAAGTTGTTCGTGCGGTTGTCTGACATTCGTTCATAGACGTTCCACAATAATGGAGGAAACTGCGCGCCAGCTTGAATGTAGTTGCGCTCCATGTATCCAATGAAGTTCCTCAGACCAGGGAAGCGCCGCGTCAGCCGTCGTGTCGCTCGGTCGGTTGCGAGGAGGTCGAAGTTCTGCCCCACCACAGCCAAGGGCAGATATCCAATTGCCATGAATTTTTGGATGCATTCTTTCAAGCGCCGAGACTGGCGGTATGCCCCTGCTAGCCCCAGATGTTGAATTCGCCTCCATAAGCTTTGACAGAAATGGAAATAGCAGCCGCATGACTGGCTATTTGGCAATTCTGTCTGAATACCTAGGAGCAAAGAGCTCTCAAAATATGTGATTATCCGCTGCGGTCTCCAGCGGTGTCCCGTTACGCGCCGCACCTTTGCTTTGACGTGCGATAGGACCTCCCTGTACTGGCCAACCTCTTTACCATTCATCAGGCACATGATGAGTGGCACCACTCTCCCTGGAGGGTTGGGTGTAGGGCCTCGGGCAGGTTTTGAATGTACCATCCATATATACATCGGAACACCTTTGCAGCTTTTCTTGCTTGCTACGACGTCGGAGCGGTCATTCTGACCGGTTTTGAGATTTAAAAGTTTATTTTCTTAGCCCATGGAGTCCAGAGAAAGTTCCCCTTGCATGACTTTGTCTAAATATTCGATTGAAATCATCTCTGTTTTTTTCCCCATTTGAAACGTTTTGTAAATATGATTTTAGGCATATATCTCTTACTCTGTCAAGCTATTATCGGCACAATGGACCGACGTCCCCCTTTCTCCCCCATAGGCCTACTCGCCTTTTTGCTGCTTGATAATGGTGTCTTTTATAACCCGATTCCCCGACATTTCCTTTTCACTTGATATCGTTTCGTAGAGAGGGCCTACACAACCGATCTATATACCAAATGAAAGACCGAATTCCGTAGTTTACATGGTATTTTTAATTTTTTTAAATGAGCAAAAAATGAGCGAGTTATGATTTAAAGAAAAGAGGGGTGGAGGAAAAAAAAAGAACACGCAACACACATACAGCTAGCTAACTAGGCGATTATTTGGATCAATCAAATATATTAATTACATCGATTATATCGATAACACGCGTAGCCTATAATGTTTCCCCCTCTATATAAAAATGACAATATATAACTCTAATGTCGTATTTCGTCATGTATGTGAACTAGGCTGCTTGCAAGGGTGTCGCTTTCGTGAGCAATGGTGTGCATGGCCGGTTTGACCTGACGCGATTCTTTCTTTGGCACAATCAATGAAATATAATACTGGCTACTAAGCCCGTTTTCAGCTAAATTCGGAAATGTCCAGGCTAAATAACGTATCGACGGGAGTCGTGTTAATATTTATTTACTCGTCATTGTCATGTTCACTCCAAATAAACAAGTATTATGCACTTATGATGCGGAGAGCCATCTTATAAAATATTTCGGTTGGGATATTGAGGGGGCAGAAAACAGCCCGGTCACGTGGTTGATGTACTTGCAAGTTGGGACAAAGAAATACACACGGGCTTAGCAAATGTTTTTTATTAATTAAACTGATATAACAACATAACGTGGCTAATAATTGTTTATTTGGAATGTACTTTGGCTTGTAATTTAGGTAAATATAACGCGACTCACTTGTATAAGTAATTTACCGCGGACATGCCGCATTTACTGCAATACATTAGCTTTAGTAATGCGGTTAGCTTATAATATTAGCAAATGTAAGCTAACGGCTGGAGGAATGGGGGTCGGTTACTACGGACAATCCGGTCAATAACATCATTACACTTAAACATTAATACAATTATGTCATGTTTACATGCCTAGTCAAGCAGTCTGTACATGGCGTGGGGTCACATAATATTAATTACATCGATAACACAAAAGAAAAGAAAGTGATCTTTGCAGGGTGGAAGAAGGAAAAAAAGAAGCAACAAAGCGACACTCTTCCATGGCTATGTTGCAATATAGCACTAACCGGGCAAAATATGTATTACATGTATTATTAGTTTTATAAATTTTAGGAGTGAAAACATGTGTTTAGAAATGACAACATCTCAGCAGTTCAGACAATGTCCCATTGTTAACAACACTTAACACACGACACAGAGAGCTAGCTAACTAGGCTAGGCTAGCTAGCTTCTCGCTCCATTGAAACCGAGCATTCAATAATAGCATCCCTCTGCCCTCATCATGGATAATAATCATTGTATTCATATTATCTTATCAAAATAGTAAACAAATTCCAAGTTAATTAACCAGGCAAACATATATGATTTAATTCGTTGGAAATGGGATGCAGCCGGCTTGAACGTCTCCAGGGAGTGGGGGAGAGAGTGGCCAATCAAATCGCACCAAAAACACGGTCCCTCTGACCGTTCAGCGACTGAGTAGTAGTGAATTTTTTTCAGACTGGCTAGTGCTAAGCAGTCCTGGGAAAAAGATCTGGATGTCTCTATTCATGATGAGGGCTGGGCAAATATGTGGGCCTATGCGAAACAGATTTCAGTTTGTAACCGAACTAAATCCATCCAGTTCAGAAATTAATATTACATCGTATACATATAACTCCTGCTCTCAAGAACAAAATGGATGTCAGTGCGTCCCCATTTTGCTTTAAGTGCAAGACAGAGATTGGTAATTATGTTCACTGTCTTTGGTCCTGTGTGAAGCTTCAGAACTATTGGTATGACATTGTGTCAGAACTCTCTGTTATTTTTGGTGTCTCGATCGATTTAGATCCGTTGTGTCTTTTACTTGGTCTTCCGGATGATCATGTCATTGATGACAAACATAAGAGGTTGTTCAACTTATTAACGTTTGCTGCTAGAAAGAATATTCTTTTGTTTTGGATCAAGGATGTTGCTCCATCAAAGAAATCATGGCATAACATTATAATGGACTGTATTCCTTGTGAATACATTACTTGCATGCTGCATTCTAAATTGGACACTTTCTACAAAATTTGGGACCCTTATTTGAATCATATTGGAACCACACTGTCTGCCACGATACTTGGAGGTTTTCCGTACCAACCTTAGTTACTTTGTGCCTATGATAACTGTTGTCTGCCTTTTTAATATTTGTACTGTATTTCCTGAATTCAAAAGCCACTTGTCATTATGGTTCATTGTCCTTGTCATGTCTTTGTATATTCAATCTTTTTATTTATAATAGTGTTGTGCCTGAGCTGTTTTTGTTTTTGTTTTTGTTTTTATTTTCTTTTATTTGTTATGTTCTTGTTGTATAATGTCTGTTTGTCTTAAAAATAAAAAAAAACCCAATAAATATACTTTATAAAAAAAAAAAAAGGAATAGCATTTATTTATTGGACATCAATGTTAAACAGCAGCAGAATAAAGTCATAGGAATAGCATTTATTTATTGGACATAAATGTTAAACAGCAGCAGAATAAAATCAAACACTTATCCAAAAGGCATTGAGCGTGGTGCGTGAGCGTTTGCCCACGGTTGTGGCCTTGTGCGCGAGGCTCATAGTTGGGCACGGCGGTCCGTGCGTGAGCGTTTGCCCACGGTGGCCTCGTGCGCGAGGCTCATAGTTGGGCACGGTCGAAACAATGGGATTTCGGTTATGGGTTTAATATGGGCACGGTCGAAACAATGGGATTTCGGGATTATGGGTTTAATATGGGCGGTCGAAACAATGGGATTTCGGGATTATGGGTTTAATAGGGTCGGGAAAACGGGATGTCGGACCTATGGGAGTTCTTAATTATTTGCTTTTTTCGGAATTATGGGAGGTCGGGATATTGGGAGGTCGGAATAATGGCATGGCACCGTCCATTTGCGCATCAGCATGCCATTATCAAGGTAGTAACCAACCTGATCAGTTTTAATGGCATCTGACGTCAACAGCTCTTTAAAACATTTTCTTAGGCTCGGATCCCCCTTTTGCGAAACTGACAATGACTGTCGGGTAATGGGCACCTTGGGAACATTTGTATGTTCGGGAACAATTGTACACGGTACTTTGTCCGCTTTTCTTTCAGTGCTAGTCTTAGCACTAGCTTTTTCAGATCTATTCCCCACTGTTTCATCTCTGAAAATCGGTCCTAAAATCGAATCTGACAGATCGACAGCATCGCCTAATTTGGCAGCTTGGGCACGCGTAATTACGCATGCCGGATACACATTGAGCATGGGAGAAGACTCACTCACGTCAGGCACCCCAGTCAGAGGAATAGAATTCAATACCTCAAGAGGAGGCGTCACTTTCCCACCCGCAACATCATTCCCCATTAAGAACGTAATCCCTTGAATGGGCAACTCAGGACAGACAGCAATAGGGAAAAATCCTGTGACCAACTTAGAGCTAACATGCACTCTGTGCAGCGCCCTTGGAACATATCCCATTTCAATGCCACGTAACACAGTGCTACAGCCACACGACGTTTGTTCATTAAGTGGCAAAACCCCAGCTAAAATTATAGACTGTGAACCACCTGTGTCGCGCAAAATGCGCACTGGCTGCTGATCATTAGGATCCCCTGTCAGCGACACAAAACCATCAAACGTGAACGGGGCAAAACATGAGTCAGTAGTGTCACATCCCTGAATGGAAACGGGTTCCGTTTTAATTAGGCCTATTCCCTGTGCGTGACCTGCACCTGACTGCTGCTGTGGTTTACCAATACGTTTATAACAATCAGCAATTACATGCCCAAATTTATGGCAAAAATAGCACTCCCTGTCATCCTTACGTGGAGACGACTTGGACGTGTTATTTTGTGCCGCAGAACCACCTCGAGAATTAGATTTCTCCCCATGTGGACTTGGAAACCCTGTTTTGTGCGTGAGCACGAACTCATCCGCTAGCACTGATGCCCTTGAGAGTGACTCCACCTTCTGCTCATTTAAGTACATCACAATGCGATCAGACACCAAACATCGCTTGAATTCTTCAAGCAAAACCAACTCCCGTATCGCATTGAAGGATTCGCACCATTTATCAAAGAGAGAGCCTTTCTCTCTGGCAAACTCAATACCCTTTTTGAGATTTCTAAATTTCTGGCGATACGCTTCTGGAACGAGCGCGTACCCGGTCAGAATAGCCGTCTTAACCAAATCATATTGCAGACTGTCAGGTAGAGAAAGAGCAGCAACAATTTATTGGGCATGGCCCTGAATTTTGCACTGTAGTAGCAACGCCCATACATCTTTTGGCCACTTGAGCGCAGACGCAATTCTCTCAAATGCAGCAAAATAGCAGTCCACCTCAGACTCCCTGAAGGTTGGCACTAAAGCAAGATGCTTAGACACATCAAAAGTGGCAGGATTAGTAATTGGAACACCCGCAGGTGACATACCTGAGTACGGTGCGGTGCGAGCCCCTCGTTGTGCGTCGATTTCCATCTGCTTTATTTTCACAGTAGTGTTTGCCTCAATCTCCAGTTTCTTTACCTGGAGCTGGTGCTCAAGCTCAGCTTGTCGCATCTGCAAATCCACTTTCATTTGCGCAATACAGACTTCAACGTCCCCCTTGGATCCATCTGGATCGGGTAGTGGTTCACGACCACCCCCATATTCATGTACCTCATGCGGCTGGATAGGCGCCTCAGCACCCTCCTTCTCACTCTCGGCGTCTGATAGACCGCCATCATCATCCTGAACATCACTATGTTCTTTGCCTTGAGCGCCACCAGGCTCATTCACGGGCATACTCACCGCTCCCTCGCCAGGCAACACCAGCAGGACATTCTTAACGACCAAACCAGCCGAAACGTGCGTCTTTAGCTCTTCCTTACTTGCCACCTTCGGGACGGGAATCTGATAATGGAAAGCTATTTTATACAAGTCCTCTTTGCGACAAGCATCCAACTGAATTAACGTTGGGCTTTCTTCAAATGCATCAATGTCAAATGGAGGTGCCATCTTTCTCTCTACCTGCGTCTTTACACAAACTTTCCACAACCGTATGCCACTAAAAATAAAATAAATATATATTCACATAACCAGGTTCCGTTAAGCTCTACGAGCCCCCATTCTGTTACGACTCACTGAGTCTAGGACGGTTATGGGGTAAGAAAGGCAAGATGGTGTATGCCAATAATTGTTTTATTTCTTCTAGCTTCAGATGGCATACAGGGTTGAACAAAATAGTGTAACACTCGTGAACAATGTGAGCAGGCTGAGCAGGACCATAAAGGAAAGAAAGTAACAAGAATACCCTAACACTGCACCCTATACTAAACCCCCTCCCAATACTGACTATCTGACTGGTGACAAAAGAAAACGCTATCTGACTACTCTATTCTTATGCCTACCATCAAACAAAAGTACATGAGAACGGTGCCTGCTTAACTAGCTAAGGTGATACAGTGAAATACTAATATAGGGAAAATACTACCTGCTCGTGATTCACAGTTAGATATGAAAGCACTTTACGTAAGAGTTCTCTCTTAGGAGGTTTCAACTCATATATATACTGTATATATATATACACACACTGATACAAATAGGGACACTCTTCCCTGCACGGAGGACGCACTGTCACTTCCCTACTCTAGTGGCAAACAAGGTAGTCTGACAGCGGCCCTGATCGCAGTCTTCAGTGGGACTTTATCTCGTCAGGTGGGACAGGGTGGAAGCGCTGGTTGGACGCGCAGGATTGGGAGTAGGCGGCCAATGGTGGAGCGTAGGGAACGCTCCCCACCAATGGCTGCGCACGGACGGATCTGCAGGGACGACAAACACAGGGCGCGCGCACAGACAAACAGACATATAGCAGACCCGCGCCCCGACATCCGTAACACCTCACCTATGGTGTTATTTGACAGTATAGTGTGATAATGAGTGGTTTGCAAAGGGAAGAAGAGCCAGTTTTCCCTGCAGCCTCAGACTGGTCCAGTGTTGTGCACTTTCTGATCACTTCATTCCTAGAATGGTGGCTCTTGCGGTCGCGGATTTGATTGATAGTTCATGGTGCGCACCGTTCTGCTCGTAGGTCGCACATGCACGGACACGCGGATCTATAATGATGCTGCCTTAGTCTTGAATCCAAGGAACTGCGTCTCATTCTCCAGCGCGGGTGGTACTTTACGTCGCTGCATGTGTTGAATGAGTGACTCACGAGCCATTTCTCTGACCGTGGGGTTGTCGCTGTTGAGCAAGGTGACTGGTTCTGGTGGCGGTGTAAACCCATTCAATATTCGGTACACCCAGACCACCATCTCTGATGGGCTGAAACAGTATGGCACGGGTGGAGTGAGTATTGAGACAGAACCAGCCCCTCACCAAGCGCACTGCCTTGTTATTCAGTTCTGTAAGGGTGTTCTGTGGCAAATGGATGTTCGAGAATAGATGTTGAATTTTGGCGAGTGCCAATTCTCTGATTGCCCGCAATTTCATTCGGATAGGGAGGGGGGAGGAGTCGAAAAAGTCCAGTCTGACAGAGTAGTCATCATACAGTTCTCTGACTTGCTCTTCCCAGTCGCCTGCAACATTAAATGTATGCCCCAGGTATTGATAAGTTTCATGTCTTGAATACACTCTGATGGGTTTTTGCATTAGTGAAAAGGATGGGGGCTTGTCGGTTTTAGATTTGTACCACCGATTACCACCGCTGCGCCTTTCATAAAACGCAGCACATTTGGTTTGTTTAGCCTCCGACCTGGACCACAGCAGAAACTCCTCAGTATGGGAGAGCATAGCTAGAATTACGTTCTCTTGATGTGACGCAATTTGCACATCATCGGCGTACCCCTGGACTGGGTTTGGTGATCTTATTCCTTCAGGTGCGCACTGGCGCATCCATTTGAGCCAGTGGTTAATTGCAAGGATAAAATTCACCGCACTCCAGGGACACCCTGTTTTAATACCTATACCAAGCTTGATTGGATCAGTCAGAGTGTTCCCACATATAACCTGAATGTAGGATTTTTCAGTTGTGGCAGCTGGATTTCACTGAGAGCATAAATCATAACATTATGAGGCAATGTGCCGAATGCATCACGGAAATCTAAGAAAACAGAATAGAACTTTGCAGAGTCATGTTTAAAGTTGTCGATCCCAGTCTTCAGACAGAAAACTGCTCATTCATTCCTTGACGGGCAATACCTTTTGTTCAGATGACAGAATGCCAGTGTCTGTGAGCCAGGGCAGAATACGGGCCAATATGCATTTCATGAATACTTTATATATTGTCTGTAAAAGTGAAATGTCCCTCCACGTAGAAGGGTCGTCAGGAATATTGCCTTTTTTTAGGGATTCTGTGTATTAATGCACCTGCCCATGAGTCCTGCACTTTTCTATTCAGCAGGCAAGTGTTGAATATATTTACCAGAGTTTGAGATGAGTTAGTGGCTTTTAGGTTTTCATATGTGACCCCGTCAGCGCCACTCGCCTTGTTGTTTGGCAGGCTATTGATCACATCTTCCACCTCACTGGCTGTAAAGTTACGGGTGGCTATATTGCGGGGGGTCGAGTGCGAGCGTTTGTAGCCATGGTGCGTGATTAGTTTGTTTGCATTTGGCTGAGTAGTAATTATGCACAAGGTCGCTGTTATTCAATATGATTTCTGTTGCTTTCATTATTAATATGGTTGCAAGTTCATTCCGAAAATCTATTACAAATAGTGTTTTTGGAGAGAAGTGCAGAATGTTTTCTTGTTGTTAATGTCATGCAAATGTATTGTTCAAAGCTAGAAACATTTGTTAGGCATATGACTATAATCTGTCTGTGAAAAAATAATGCAGATGATGATAAAATCTGATAGATTTAAGGCGATTCAAATTATATATAGGATAAAAAGGCTCAAAGGCTCATGCACCTGAAATGAACCCAACACACACACACACCCATCCACACACACACACGCACGCGCTAACACACACTAAACACTTAAGTTCACAGACAGGCGGCGCAAATGAAATGAAGAATTAATGTAAACACTCTCAGGGTTCCACATCACAAAATACAACAACCAAATAACATATAGGTTAGACGTTATGAGGGCAACCTGACCTGACGGCCTCTCTTTCATGTCTGTTTCAAAGGCAGGTGTTGCCTTCGTTGGACTGGAAACCATCATTTCGCTGACCCCAGTTGTGGGTGCATCTTCATACTTACATTACTTGTGTGTGTGTGTGTGTGTGTGTGTGTGTGTGTGTGTGTGTGTGTGTGTGTGTAAGTAGGTATGAAGATGACGTGAATGACAAAAATAAATAAAATCTTGTGTGCACGGGGAAAACACAACGCTATAAAATGTATAATTACCAATCCCTTATTGCTACTCCTTGCTTTTGCTGAGTAGAAAACACACACACACACACACACACACACACCTCTGTAAAGCGCCTTGGATAAAGGCGCTATATATATATATAAATGCACCATTTAACGCTAGTGTAGGCCTACTCTCTTACTATTCCACTCATCAGCTGACTGATCAGATCACTCAGCAGCAGATCGTCAAGAACATGATGCACCATCAACGATACAAAATATGTAGCCTACAGATACAGATATGTATACATATAAGGCCCAAAATATATAAGTAGCCTATATAAGTAACGTCAACGTGTCAGTGAAACGCAGTCAAACACAGACATTAATTAATTAGTAATAGCCTATATGGTTGCAAGTTCATTCCGAAAATCTATTACAAATGTTAGTATTTTTGGACCAGAAGTGCAGAATGTTTTCTTCCTAGCTGGTTGTTAATGTCATGCAAATTTATTTTTCAAAGCTAGAAACATTTGTTAGGCATAAGAATCGAATCTGTCTGTGAAAAAAATAATGCAGATGATGATAAAAGCTGATATATTTATGGCGATTCAAATTATATAGGATAAAAAAGCTCAAAGGCTCATGCACCAGAAATGGTGACCCTATCCCCCCCCCCCACACACCCTCTCGGGGTTCCACATCACAAAATTTGTTAGAGGGCAACCTGACCTTAAGGCCTCTCTTTCATGTCGCTGACCCCAGAGTTGTGGGTGTAATAACCTATAGGCTATAGCGGTACAAATTATCAAGATGAACCTCTCAAGGGTTAACAAAAGTTAAGCTTCAACTTTGTTTATAACATTGTTGTTGTTCTGTGAACGTGTGAACCTGCTGAACCCGAGATTGTTTACCTGAACTCATCGATTGTTTGGTGCGGCTCCTCTTTCAGTGCACCTGCTAGCTACTTTAAAAAGGCCATGGTTTGCCATTCTGCTTGCTTGCCTGACACTTTACATTTGATATTCACTCGACAACCATCATCATCAACCATCATCATCATGGCATTGAGGTCAGCACTCCAGACAAGGCCGAACGCAGACCCATACCAGCGGCACCCGATATTAGTGGTCTGTGTGCTTATCCCTGAATTTATTGCTGCATCTGGTAGCAGGTTCAAGTCTAGCTCAAGGCAAACACTTACTTGAACTTATGATGTTCTTTTGTATATTTTGTATGGAGCATGGACACAAGCTAAATTATTGTAAATCATTTGATAACACTTCTATCAAGAAAGACGTTGTGTATTGTATTTTTTAAACAGGCTATAAACGTGTTGGACTTCTCTCCTCTCCTTTTCTCTCACTGTGACACAAAACAGACCTTTAAAACATGTTTTTTAATGTGATTCTTCGGACACTAGACGTATTTTTCATATTTAGAGCATGCCGAATCCAATGGCGTCGGTCTTGACTTTCCACGACGTTTGCAAAGGTCAAAGTTCAGCCAAAAGACTGCAAGGGTGGCCTTTGGGGCCAAATTCCTTAGAAAATGGGGTGAAGAATATTAAAAAATATATGTAACAACCTCCATTTTCCATATTCAGGACATGCCAAATTCAATGGCGGCGGTCTCGAATTTCCACAACGTTTGCAAAGATCAAAGGTCAGCCAAAAGACTGCCACGGTGACCTTTGGGCCAGATTTGAGGTTCCAAAGGTCGCAGAAAAAAACCGAGACTATCACGACGATCGGCTCATCGCCGCGATCGCAGAGATATAAGGCCGAACAGACTTACGATCATCGACGTAGAACGCACAAATTTCAAACCTTTGCTTCACTAGAACGGCACAACGGTAAGGCCTTCGGGCTTCTGATTTTCGGATATGTTATAGAGCTTGCAGAGACGCACGCGTGGATCTATAGAACGTCCTCGGGCGACTTTCTAGGAGGCGGGGTCTCGTTTCACTTTTTTAAGTCAGGATGCTGTTAAAGTCTATGGGTCTATGAGGTGTCTGATTGAGAGACGGCGAGATCAATTCGTGGCGGCGACGAATCGTTGCGACGTATTGTTGAATCGTTGCGACCTATTGTTTTACGCCATGGCATATTCTTCATTACGCCATGGCTTATTCTTCAATATGTCGCAGCGTAAACAATTAGCCGCGGCGAGAGGGATACGCCAGACGTAATATGGACTTGCCGTGGCAAGAACGGAATACGCCATGGCTTATTTTTAAATACGTCGCAGCGTAATAGGAGTTATAGGCGTAATAGTTTAACTTTGTTTATTTTTTTTTGCCTGCCGCGGTGCAGGTTATATATCCTAGTAGTACAATTCTCGAAATTAATGGAGTCTTTGCTAGTGTAACGGTTAGCGCTCTCGCCCCTATAGTCAAGGCCCCGTGTAGGAGCCGGTTCGAATCAGGCAAATGGCAAACTTTTTTTTTTTTTATGTTTTTTTTTTTTAGCCTATATTGTGTATGTATACAGTGTGTGTGCGTGCGTGCGTATACAGTGTGCGTGCGTGCGTGTATGCGTGCGTGCATGCGTATACAGTGTGTGTGTGTGTGTGTGTGTGTGTGCGTGCGTGCTTCATCGTATTTATTATTATTATTATTTATATTTATACTTCATCGTATTTATTATTATTATTATTTTATCTCTTTTCCTACTTGGATCCGTAGCCACTGGCACTGCCTGGTTGGTCCATCTGTACCTGCATGCATCTGTACCTGCATATTAATAATAATAATAATAATAATAATAAATACGATGAAGCACGCACGCACACACACACACACACACACTGTATACGCACGCACGCGCGCACGCTGTATACGCACGCACGCACACACACTGTATACATACACAATATAGGCAAAAAAAAAAAAACATTTAAAAAAAAAAAGTTTGCCATTTGCCTGATTCGAACCGGCTCCTACACGGTGCCTTGACTATAGGGGCGAGAGCGCTAACCGTTACACTAGCAGAGGACTCCATTAATTTCCAGAATTGTACTACTAGGATATATAACCTGCACCGCGGCAGGCAAAAAAAAAAAAAAAAGTTAAACTATTACGCCTATAAATCCTATTACGCTGCGACGTATTTAAAAATAAGCCATGGCGTAAAAGAATACGTCGCGACGAGTCTTCACGCCGCAACTTATTCTTAACGCTGCGGCGAATTATTGTTTACGCTGCGACGTATTGCGTTCTGCTGCGGCGATTTCCTCACGCTGCGGCTTATTCTTAATGCTGTGGCGAATTATTGTTTACGCTGCGACATATTGAAGAATACGTCATGGCGTAAACAATAGGTCGCAACGATTCGTCGCCGCCATGAAATGATCTCGCCCCACCTGGTCTGATTCACAAAGCCAAAGTGAAGGACGTTTTGTACGACTGTCAGAGGCGTACATCGAAGACATCAAACCGTTCGTCTGGGCGAGCTCTCCGACATATCCGAACGTCAGACCGTAATGTTTTATCGTTGTCGCGTTGTCGCTCGTCAAAGTCGGCAAATTGTAGACCTTCGTTCAGGGCTACCGCCGCGACCGTATGTCCGTTTGGCCCGAAACTTATACGTCTGCGATCGGGGTCGTGACCCGGTCGCAGTGATGGTCTCGGATTTGTTCTGCGACTTTCGCGTCAAAGTCGTACATTTCGAGGCATTCGTGCAGGGCTACCGCCGAGACCGTATGTCCGTTCGGCCCAAAACCTATACGGCTGTGATCGGGGCCGCGACCCGGTTGCGGTGATGGTCTCGGATTATTTCTGCGACTTTCCCGACTTTTCTCGCTAATTTAGGCCTCTTGCTAACTTAAGCCCAGCCTCCTCTTGCTAACTTAAGCCCCGCCTCCTTTTTTGTGGGAGTGGTTTATGCAAATTGGGGGTGCAGTTTATGGGGGTGTTTTTGGTGCTAATTAGGGGCGTGTGTTAATTACATAAAAATAAGTTCTGCGACTTTGACGCGAAAGTCGCAGAACAAATCCGAGACCATCACTGCTACCGGGTCGCGGCCCGATCGCAGCCGTATAAGTTTCGGGCCAAACGGACATACGGTCGCGGCGGTAGCCCCATTTTTAAGGCATTTGGGCCAAAGGTCAACGTGAGTCATTTGGCTGACCTTTGACCTTTGCAAATGTCGTGGAAATTCGAGACCACCGCCATTGAATTCGGCATATCCTGAATATGAAGAATACGTCTAGTGTACCAACAATAACATTAAAAAACATGTTTTAAAGGTCTGTTTTGTGTCACAGTGAAGACACAAAACTCCTCTGGAGAGGAGAGGAGAGAAGAGGAGAGGAGAGCAGTCCAACAAGTTTATAGCCCGTTTAAAAAATACAATACACAACGTCTTTCTTGATAGAAGTGTTACCGTCCAAAATGTAGCTTGTGTCCAAACAATATACAAAACAACATTATAAATTCAATTTAGTGTTTGCCATGAGTGGGATTTGAACCTGCTACGACTTGCAGCAATAATCCCAGGGGTAAGAGCACAGACCACTAGACTACGTGTAGTACTGGACACTCATACTATGCAACGAGCAGAAAAAAAAAAAGAAAAGAAAGAGAACCGATATATATCAAACAGTAGTATTCGGCACAGTACACACATCTGGGCCCATACGATGGGAGAGATTTATAATAATTCCTGTACCCAGCAAGGTGTTCATGGAAATAGCCCAAGACTTCTCTGTGTCTGTGTGTACCACATCAATACAGCATGGAATTGTGGACAAAATATTTTCCAATGACAACAAAATATTTTGGGTCTGAGAGGCTAAATCTCATAAAATGGTGGTCTGTGGCTCAAATGCCAAAGATATAATGTACCATATGTGACCAGTGCCAGTGATTTAAACCACAAGTCGGCAGTAATGAAACTTCACAATATAACGAAATGTATTCTTCTTTTTTTTTTGGTGGTTTTCGTTTTTAGCCACATTAACACAGTTGTAATGTTAAAGAATGTTTTTATTCCATCAGAAAGTCGTTTTAGTGTCATTAAGTCGTTGTAATTACGTTGCAAAAATGTCTCTATAATGAAAGAGTATTTTCCGTATTTTGGGGGTGTGAACATTCCTGCACGTATTTACATAGAGCTGTTTCGATTGGCCATACCTATGTATTGTTCTCCAGTTTCACGTAGCCGATCACCGCCCATAAGTAGCAACGTGTTCAGGCTGTCAGTTCTGTCAACATCATTCTTGTTGTTTGTTTGTGATCATGGCTAGTAACTTTGAATTGGAACGCTTGCTTAACGCTTTAAATGGACAGGCACAAGACGATCTCCTGGGAACATTTATTTCTGATTTCATACACGCTGGCAGTGAGTTTGTGGACAGGAGTTTGTGTTGTGATAACGAGGACGAGGAAGACGAGTCTGGAGGGACAGCTGGGCCGGGTGGTGTACAGGTCGGCATCGCCTCGCTTTTACTTGTACCAGAAGTCAATAATGTAGCAGTGGACACCGACCGACCAGCAGAAATGGAGAAAATAATAAACTTTGATTGCGGGTGTCATAAAAGATCAAAAGAGAACGTAGAACAGCCGCATTCGTCTTGCAGTAAACAACTCGATCCAGACATGATCTGGGAGACCCGAACAGACATGGCAGCTTTGACAAAGGACCAGAAAGACCTTGTTATTTTGGCGATTATAAAGACTTGTATGAACGACTCCGAAATGACTCAATCCACGAAGAAAGTCAACGCGAAGCGAAAGTTCAACAGATCCACATACATGGTGAACGCCATCGTGGTGTGTCGAGCTACCTTTTGCTTCATCTATGGGTGAGTTTCATTATCATCTTGTATATATTCAGGATCTAGTCTCTGAAATCAGTCTGTTTATGAGTTTGTTTTAAGTAAGACTGATACATGATGCAGTAGCGTTTTAATTTGCAGTGTGTTGTTAGCGTTAGCGCTGTTTATAACAACATCCGGTATAGAGCGGATACGGAAACGTTTGTGTGCGTGTATGTATGTTTATGTTTAAGTGGGTGGGCTCTAGACCGGATCCAAGCGCTGAACAGTAAATAGAGTCCAGGCATACTAACGTTGTTAGTTAGTAACCCAGCGTTTGTGTTGTTTTTGTTCAGGATCAGCAGCACCCTTCTAAATGCAATTAAGCGACACTACAAGGAGAATGGTATCACTCCACGGCAGAGGAAAAAGACTCCCAGAACGAACAAGAAGTTTCTGACTAAAGAGGACATCACATTGGTGTTGACATTCATAACAAACTATGCAGAGGTCCATGCCATATCTTTGCCTGGTCGACATCCTGGACACAAGGATTACAGCCTGAAGTTGTTGCCAAGTAATGTGACCAAACTGTATATTTATTTAGTCACAGGGAAAGTGCAATGTTAAACTGTTAGTTGTATTTTATTCTTATGCCACTCTTATTTGTCATTGTCACAGTATGCAAATTCAAGTATGTGAAAATAAACAAACTAATTCTAATTCCCATCTCTATTTATTCTTATTCTAAGAGCCCACTTTGTTTTACTAAGTGTCCACTCAAGTCATTCTGTGCAGTTGACAGCTAAGTGGGGGGAGTGGTTAGTGAATGGGGGGAGTGTTTATGCAAGTATCTAGGCGTGGAGACAAGTATCTATTGTCACACCCATTCCTGGGCTCAGAGATGCTAAATACTTTGAAATCTTAGAATGGCAAATTATGTACTTTGGTGTTTACAGTTCAACAAATTTCAAATGGTCATATCTTCTTCATTTCCCCCCCAATTTCAATGAGCAATACATCATATGAAAGGTTACAGTGTGCAGTTTCATAATATGTAAAGAACTGAAAAATGAAAAATGCCCCCTTGTATATTAAACCACTGGCACTGGTCACATATGAAAAGGGTTATAAACCACTGAATCAAATAATCAATCAATCAACCCCAAGTCTGTGACCCAATAATTGGTTACTCTCAGAAAAATAACCCAGAAATATTACCAAACTTGAAAAACCCTTGAATTGGGTCAAAATAAAATCCCTATAACCCAGGAAATTGTTATGACTTTGAAAAATAACCCAGGAATGTGACCTAACTGGTCACAATTAACACAAGAATTGGGTTACAATATTGACCCATGGGTTTTTTGTGTGTGTATCCCCCCACACCCTCTCTGGGTTCCACATCACAAAATTAGTTAGAGGGCAACCTGACCTTAAGGCCTCTCTTTCATGTCGCTGACCCCAGAGTTGTGGGTGTAATAACCTATAGGCTATAGCGGTACAAATTATCAAGATGAACCTCTCAAGGGTTAACAAAAGTTAAGCTTCAACTTTGTTTATAACATTGTTGTTGTTCTGTGAACGTGTGAACCTGCTGAACCCGAGATTGTTTACCTGAACTCATCGATTGTTTGGTGCGGCACCTCTTTCAGTGCACCTGCTAGCTACTTTAAAAAGGCCATGGTTTGCCATTCTGCTTGCTTGCCTGACACTTTACATTTGATATTCACTCGACAACCATCATCATCATGGCATTGAGGGCAGCACTCCAGACAAGGCCGAACGCAGACCCATACCAGCGGCACCCGATATTAACCCTGAAGGCGGCCAGCGTGAAAGAGACCACCAAAGTCCTGCAGTGGGACTTCACGGACGAGGGGGTGAATGCCGCTAAGGTCGCCAAAAACTCCTATGCCGCCTTCACCGATGGGGCTACTGCTTCGAAAATGCTACTTTTCGAGCAGCAAGCCCCAAAGGTGAAGGCGGGGAAGACCTACATCCTCCAAAATTATGGGATAACGCAATTTGGTGGGGTGGGCAGCCTGCAGTGTGCTAGGGACACGGGGTTCTATTTAACAAGAGACCTCACCATCAGCCCTGAAATGGAGGCGCAGTGCGCGGCGCTCCTGGATCCCCCGTGCCAGGCTGTTTCCCTGGCAGATGCAGTCCACAATGTCCTGCCAGGCCTGGTGACCATTACGGGCCACATTACAGCTGTAAGTCGACCATTATATTATTATCATCATTATTATTATATTTAATATTTGGAATGTTGAACGGTATACTACCCGTAAAAGTAGCCTTAACATAATATGTTCAAATTTTATACACCGTAAAAATATACAGTAGGCCTATATAAGCACGCATGCAACAAATTAATTACTATGGATATCATTTGAAATTTTTGCTATGCATATGTCTCCTCATTTCTGTCACATATACAGATGGAAACTGTCCGCAGGTTTGCCGGGGAGAAGGGAGCGCCCTGCCCGGTCCAGACCATAAAAATAACGGAGGTAAGTTTTACTTAATTGTCTTTCAGTGACAGTGTTAACTTTCAACTTCGTGAAATAGTTAATATCCGTATATAAATACTCGTAGGCCTATACTTTAAGCCCATGGCTATGTGATTCTTTCATTGCAGAAAGGACATGAGGGGACGGTGGTCCTGTGGCGGGAGGCAATCCTGTCACCATGCCTGGTAATGGGCAACATGGTCCGGTTCACGGGGATGAGGATGAAGGCCTCTGCCGCTGGAACAACGTTCCAGAGCACCAACTTCACAAACATTGAGGTAATAGGCTACTATATTGTCATTTAGAATAATAGTGTTTGTAACAGTATGATGTTAGTGTAATTATATTGTCTAGATTTGAACATAATAATAGCCTATCTATTATCTCGATAATCCCTCGATCTATCATTGCAGCTCCAACATTGGGATAGACACAGTGAAAGGTCCTATATGCATAGGATATAATGACTGAAAACAAATTTGTTTGATTTCTACAGAATGCGGTGGAGTGCAGGGAAGGGGGGTGGTACTCGGCGTTATGGAGACCGACCAGGGGATGGAGCTGCTCCTCGGCGACAACAGCGTCGTCAACATTTCCCTGGCCAAATTCCAAGACATTTCCCCCCCCGAAATCGAATTCCCCCGAAGGTCACGTATGACCAAGGGAACGTCGACATCGCCCTGCAGCCGCAGGTCGAGGAGGAAGAGGACGAGGAGCTTCCTCCTTTTCAAAACTATTTTTATTTATTTATTTCATGTTCACGGAAGACAGTTTGAAGACAGTGTGCGGTTACGTTGTTTTTTCCTTGTATTGTTGTAAGCTTTGCTTTTCATTAATTTCATGTTCAGAAATTCATTTTTTTTTAATTAATTGTAATTGTTATTAATTATTTCTTGTTCACTAATAAATGTAATACTTAAATAATACTTGCTTTCTTTATCCCAACCAAGACTCACACATTGTTTCAGGGGGGAAAGACCAACTCTTTCACTGTTTTAATAACATAATACAGACAATGAATGTCATTGCTTGATTTATTGAATATGCCTACTTTATTATAACTTCATTACCAGTTGGCCGAAAAAGTACACTAAATAGAGTTCAATACAAGGTCTGCTAAGAGGATTTAAAACCCACGAAAGGGCTATGGCTTAATTGGTATTGGAGTCCTTCCTATTCAGTTCATGGGACATTTAATGACAAATATATATACAAATATACAGTACTATGCAAAAAGAAAGTCATATAAACGGTTAGAAATTTGATGCTCAATGTAAACCTTTATTATTTAGATTTAGATTTCTGCTATTCTGTATTTCAGGTTAAAATAGTTGTAATAGTTTGATATATCACTCAATCAGCAGGTGGCGCAGCAATGCATCAATGAAAATAGGTAACCTATAGAATTATTTTAACCTTGAACCGGAAGTGAATAGTGATACTGATTTGCCATAGCTATGCACAACAACTAATATTGGACAGTTGGACCTCTAAGAGTTGGACACCCGTGGTAATGGGTCAACTGCATGTGGGTGTTGGATGAAATCCTTGACAAGCTTATGGTAAGAATAATCAATAGATGTGTGACATTATGGGTAAATACAATGATTTAACGTGGTCCGTAGCTCTCGTCAAATGTTGATTTATGTAGTTGTGTTAGACTAAAGTCACACGAGCGCTAATGCTAATGCTGGCTAGCTAACGCCAGGTTAACGTTTCAACTATAAATACGATACAATCTATGTCAATTGGTAAACATCTAAATGCACGTGTTTATGTGATAACGTACTTAGTGCAGAAAGACCATTCAACCTGAGTTGTTTATTAACATAAAGGTAATGTCCTTTATTTTCCAGAAAACCAAAGAGAATGAGGGGCAACTTAGGGTTCGGGTTAGGTTGTTTAGGGTTAGGTTTAGTAGGGTTGGGTTTTGGGTTACGCCACCGGTTAGCCCAAGCCCCAGCCCCAGAACCCGTACTACAACAACCCGTACTACAACAACCCGTACAAGGTAATACTGTTACTACTGTAAATAATGTATCCTCCTTACTGACATGTTTGCACCATTGGTGAGATGCGAAAATACCTTTCGCTGTGCTGTACTTGTACTGTACATTGACAATAAATTGAATCTCATCTCAACCCGTACCAGAATCAGGATCCGAATCAGAATCAGGATCCGAATCAGGACGAGGACCAGAACCGGACGAGGACTATTACGATCCGGACCAGAACCAGCCCCGAGGACCAGGACCAGCCCTAGCCCAAAGAAGAAAGCGGCTCATTAAATGGGGTGGGCGTCTGGGGCGTTATGTGGGCTTTTCTATTGGGCTTGCGCTTGGTGGGGCCTCTCTGGTGATTAACCCTTTCGGTCCTCTCAGTCTAGTCGCATATGTGACTGCAGGATTAATTTCCTACATTTCCAACGATATCGGGAAGTATGTGGGAAAGTGGGTTGGGAGGAAATTATAAAAAAAAAAAAAAACTGAACCAACTGTTTTGCCTTTTCTTGTTGTTGACTGTTTTGAAGGAAGGTTGTTTAAAGATCCGAACAGAAAAGTCCTGTCTGGTTGCATTAAACAATGTTAAACTCACCAACATTGCAGCTACGAAAAGCTTGACTGATCCTCTTTCTATCTGCAAAGTTTTTGTTTCAGAAACATCCACCATAGAAACCTTATGTGCTTCTTTCTGTCAAGAAAGGGGGGCATGTCCTGATGGGAAAATCATTCATTTGCATACTCTCTCTATAGTAGTAATGCCAAGAGCTGTGTAAAGTGTAATGTAGTTCTGACTGACACCTTTCCTTTGGAAAGGTCAGTGAGACAAGGTTCTTGTATAGTGTTTCCACAGAACCTTTTAGCAACCCTGGTCAAAAGTGACACAGAGATGAAATATGTGGAAATTCCAGGTACTATTTGGCCATAGGCCTATGTCTGAGGCAAATTAAATGGGTTCTGCATTTCTGCACCAGATCTTGGACTTTTCAGTAGTTTTAGTTTTAGAGATGATAGATTTAAGCATTACATACATTACTTGACACTATAGACTATGTAGCTGTTGTACTGTATGTTTTTTTACTTTTTTTGCACAATGCATTTTCACCTGAATTTGAACCTTTCAATTTGAATATTGAATTTGAACCTTTCAAGGTTCAATTTGAACCTTGAACCTTGGTAATGGTCAAAGTGTATTCCAACAATATGTGGATGACACGTTTCATTTTACGGTCAGAAATATGAACAGTATTAAAATAATATTATGGACCATCTTTGATGTTTATGGGAAGGCCTCAGGGGCAAAGATCACTATTGAGAAAACATAAATAATGTAGCCTATGTTGGGCAGGGTTGTGATATCCCTTCAGAGTAGCAAAGGACTAGCCTATATTAAAATACTAGCTACTGTACTACCAACATTGTGTAGTGTGTTTGTGTGTGCGTGCGTGTGTGTGTGTGTGCGTGATTCTGACACTACGCCTCACTTTCAGCATGTACTGTAGAAACCCCCTATAAGTAAATAATAATAACATATCAAACGGAGGGGGAAATTGCAAAGTAATTTACACTTAAATGGCTTTTCCCCTGTATGAGTCCTCATGTGTTTATTTAGATCACTCGTTTGAATAAAGCCCTTGCAACAAACTGTACACCTAGAAGGCTTTTCCCCTGTGTGAGTCATGTGTTTTTGTAGAATACCAAACTGACTAAAGCCCTTGCCACAAACTACACTGTAAAAAAAATCAGTCTCGAAAGTTATCTCGATTCACTTCTTCTCTTTAATTCAACGAGCTCTGATAAGTTTAGAAATATTAACTTACATTCATGAATTCACATTCTCAAAAGGTTAAGTCAATAGACTTCTTCCCTTTAACTCAATGAGCTCTGATAAGTTTAAGAATTTTAACTTACATTCATGGTTTTTCAAAAGTTAAACTTGCTTTAATTCATTGTGTTGACTTTTGTCATGTTGACTGAACTTGGGCCTTATGGAACTTTATAACTATTATAAAAATGTGTATAGAAGTAAAAATAGGGGTCCTTTCTTTCCAAACAAGACTATTTCTGAATGTTTCAAGCACGCCGAATCCAATGAAAGTCGTCTTGTAGCTCTACGGCACTTCTAACTTGCCACCAAATCAAAAGAGACACGTTTTTTCAGCCCCAAAAGCTCAATTTTTAATTTTCTTTTTCAAAAAACACTTATTCTGACTCACATTTTCACGCTGGATCTAATGGAAATGGTCCTGTTGAAAAAAAATGTTTTGTGATTTGTCTAGCCTCTTTAAGGCTTCTAAGTAAAAAAACCATTGGATATTAGGGGCCCATCTTTTAGTATGTTATATAGCTTGTCAGGACGAACAATCTGATATGTGGTTCTCCACACACGGTCGTGTGGTTCAGAAGCGGTTCAGAAGCTTAGGGTTACACTTTGACGTGCGATAGCTCCTCCCACAAAGGTCGAAATTGGAAGTGCTTTGCATCCACGCATAGCTATCGATAAGACGAACGCGCCCATATGTGTCTCCCCGCGCACGGATGTGTGGTTCTCAAATTTAGGGTTAGCATTTCACCATTCAATAGACTGTGAGGTTCGTCAAGTCTATAAGCCTTCCGGATTACAGATCAGAGTTGGAGAACTCTTGCTACGGGTGTCGCACGACAATGGCGGACATATCGAAACGTAGATCTCGGAAAGCTGAACACGCCAACGTCAATTACTTGACTGACGGACGTATCGTTCAAGAGCTATCGCGCGTTGAAAACTAACCCTAGGGTTAGCCAATTAAGAGAACCGTAAGTCTGTGTGCTGGGAAACAAATATCACCATCTTCGGCTCGTCGTTCTGAGTCAGAAAATGGTCTCGGTTTTCTCCAGACGATTTCTGGGGGCTGGGGACAGGAAGTAGGCGTTTACACCCACTTCCTGACATCGTAGAGAGATAAGACCACCACCGTTGGAATCGGGGGGGGAAAGTAAGTGGGAATACATGCCCCTTGATTAAAACAATTTATAGGAAATAGGTTTTTTTGGATGCATTGGTGACATTTTTACAAACTTTGGCGCCCTTTTTCACCACTTCCCTGAGGTCAGACAGTCTCGTCATTGATATATTCGGATTCAGCGTAAGAAAGTGAGTCTAGAGAGGTACTTTTTACACCCTTACACCAAAGGTCAAGGGTATGACCTTTGGCAGGCAGAAGGTTTGATTTGTTCGTGCTTAATTGACAGCCAATCAAGAGTCCAGTCACAGGTGGAGGTGGGCTCTCAGAGTTTGCTAGAGAGCAGGTGTTCTGAATCAGCCTCTAATCAGTCCGACCATGGACATCATCGGGGGAATTCAGGCCTTGTCTGCATTTATGAAGACTGTTTCAGAACTTTTAAAAGCCACCCTGAACTTAAGCACCATTTAAAAGAACATTTAAAACATCGTAAAATTGTCACCAGGGCATGTTGTGACTTGTGCACATTCTCTGAGCCTAGTGACATTGGCTACGTTTACATGAAGGGTGATCATTCCGAATAAATACTTCAGAATAAAATACATCCGATGTAATGTTTTTTGCCGCGAGTTTACATGGGAAATGGTCATTCCGAATGAGTGTTTATATGGAGAAGTGATAGAAGACATGATACATGTTAATTCACGTGAAACTACGCCATCTGTTGGACACATAAAATATAGGCAGTTCATTCATTGTGACTGTCTCAACAATACAAACATATTACAGACGAAAGACGATACTTTGAAATCCCATCATTTCATTCCGCAGTAGCTTTGAGGCTGCTGGTTGGATAGGGGCGGCGCGGGCATATATGTTTAGTGTTTACCGTCTTTTTTTCCCCACCCGCTGCGGCTCCGCTTCTCTGCTGGGAAGGTGATCATCTCGTTTTTATTTGTACTACTACTTTGTATTTACAGCACGGCCAGGGCACGCAACGCAACACTGATGATTATTATTGTATCGGGTCGCTCGTTATTTTTGAGAGAGAGAGAGAGAGAGAGAGACCGTTGAACACACACACACACACACACACACACACTGTGACACACACACACACACACACACTGTGACACACGCACACACACACACACACAGATCAGGGGTATCTCATCTGCTGCTGCTCCACGTTTTTTTTGTGGATTTCGGATCTGAAAAAAGGAACGAAATAACGCGCTCTATGTGCAAACTCCTCTGCGCCGACGGCGCGCCTTGGATATGAGCGCCTTGGAGCATGCTCAGAAAGACCAGAATGAATTTACATCCGAAGCAGTGTATACATGAGTCAAATTTTCTTTCAATCGCATTGAAGTGATTGAACATCGGAGTAATCCGGCCAGTGACATCGGAATGGTTTTTAGATCGCATTGAGCGTTTTCATTCGGATGTAAGTTTTTGTAGGTGTTTACATAACAACGTTTAATAGGATTGAACTTCTATTCGGAATGAAAAGGGGATTTAACTGCTCATGTAAACGTAGCCATTGACTCATATTATTCTCATCTTAAGACTCACGTGAGAAACAAGGAAACTGTTGCATGTCCATTTACAGGTTGTCTTCACAAGTATAGTAAACTGTCATCCCTTACGTCTCATAGAAGTCGTTATCACAAGTTTTCCACTTTAAATGATTTAAGACCAGAGCTTTTAGAGAAAGATACAGTTCCCACCACTGAAGATACAGTTTGTGATTCAGGGGCATCACCTTCAAATGATTTTGAACCTGAGGGTGAACCAGCTCTTCAAGATGTTAATGCTGTTAAAAATAGGTTGGCATCCTTATTTCTCCGCATGCAAACAATTTTAACATCTTTCAAATTCAGCAGTACAAGAGGTAGTTGATGAATTATATGACATTGGCGAATTTGCTCATCAAAATCTTAAGAACGTTGTAGAGAAGGTTTTGGTAGAACATAACTGTACAGTTGATGCCTCTTTTGTAACATCATTGTGTGATGAAATTCGGTCTTTGAACCCACTTTCAAGGGATAGTACGTTGGGCACAGACTTTGGCTATTTTTTTAAAGGTTTGAGCAATTTTGAGTGATTTTATTCTGAAACAGGCCATTTATAATTACTACCATTTATCCTTTGTGTAAATATATTTTAATGCCAAATGTATGCTTTTGTATTGTATTACTTTTGTATTGTACTTTGATTACAGAACTTATCCACCACTAGATAACACGCAAACACACATGTTATCTGCTTTCAAATGAGTTGCGTTTTCATAATCTTGCGTGAGCCAAGTGTGAATTGTGTGTGTTAATTCTCTCTCTCTCTCTCTAGAGCCATGCTGTGTGTTGCAGTCTCGTGGTCCGAGATGGTGATGACCTCCGCCTCCTTCTCTGTCAACGTGGATGACAGCCTGACCAGCCTGCAGTGGTTGCTCAGGTCACCGGCCTGTGACGTCTCTGTCCCTGGTGCCAGCGGCAGAGGGTCCCAGCCAGGTGCAGGGCCAGCCAGTCAGAGGGAGCCTCCGCTGTCCGCCCACCACCACCAGACGCATCCTGTCATCAGCTGCCGCCAGCCAGTGAGTTCTTCTCCGGTGACTTTGTCCCCTCTGGCTGCGGACCCAGCACCCCCCTTCCAGACCATGACGGTGGCCTGCAGCCTGACGCAGAAGAGCCTCCCTGGCATAGAAGGGTAGCATGTCGTTTGGGTTAGTCAATACTTCAATTCTCAATGCTATTGTCCAAGTCTCTTCCTATGGATTCTTGGTAGACATTTTGAGGTTCCTTTAGACACTGCTTTTTGGGTGAGAGTCTTCACACAATTTGTTCCATCTGTTGTAGGTCGCAAAACACAAGACCTTCAGCTCCACCGGGCCAGCGGGCGTGGTGCTATCAAATAGTTACATTCAGCGCTCAGGACGGAGATTAATCACAGGACGAAACATTAATGATATCATTACAGAGCATATCACTCCACAGGCTGGGAGCGCTTGTTGGGCAACATTCAATGTCATTTCCGGTTGGGACGTCATCCAAAATGTGTCGTCCCCCCCCCCCCATTTTAGCGGATGAGATCGAAAACCTTAAAACGTGAATAACTCTTGATCTAAATCAATCCGTCCTTTTCTAACCAAAGATTGTGTTTTTGACGGACCATCGCAGTCCCGTCGCTAGTCGCGTTAGAAGTCATCATAACTTAGCTACTTCAGCTGCATCCGAGATGGCGCCTAGTGCTAGCCTGTTTAATAAACCAGACCGAATCAGCCGTTGGCAAAAAAAAAAAGACTTCCGGCGGATTACGGTCTGGAGAGGCTCAATTGTACGCCCATTTCCTACACCAGATAAATGGTGTATATTTGGCAGCCCGGAGCAATGGTTGTTGGATAAGAAGTGGCGAGACCTGTTAAAGTCGTATCTGTTCAACGACAATTTAATGGGAATTGCCATTGATGAGGTTCATCTTATGTAGGAAAGTGTTTGCTGCTAAATGTTCTCATGCCTACGGTATGTGTATTGTGTTGAACTAGAAGCAGCATTAGCTTCGAGTGGATGGTTAGTTAGCATGTCTAAAGTTAACAGACTCGCCTGCTAGCAGCAGCTGCAATGTAACAAAGCAATGTTCAGCCTTTTTATTCCCGGTGATACTAGTATTATATTGGATACTTATTAGCAAATCTTCTGTTTTGGTGTAACCTAACAAACCTGCATTAACGTTGGGGTCATTAGGCAGAGTCCCATTAGTATTTATTTACTGAACAGAATCTTGGGGTTTTCCCAGTCTAGCTGCTGCTTATTAGCCAGGCTACATACTATTAGCATGCCATCAAGTCGTCTTTGTTTTCTAAATGGTGGCACATTCATTTGGCAAAACCTGTTACAATGATTAGACCTATCGTCCTGTTGTGAGAACTCCCCCATTGTCCCAGTCTGGCTATTCCTAACCATTAACAGTAAACTGTTTCAAGTTGCCTTGGCCAACAACAATCGAAACACAATCTTGATTGTTTTTACTCGTCATTTCTTTGAAATGACTAGGCTATAATGCCATACATACCATTATAAACAAAGCTACAACGACATTTGTACTGCAGTGTTAACATGTTTACGAGATATTGTATGAAAACAAAGTTATAGATACTGCTGTGTTGTCATGTTTACTTACACATATGCTAATTTACACATTCATGGTGAATTGTTTTTTGAGAATTAAGCACATCAGCCATAAATACATTCACCTTTTTTGGTACAGTTTAGCCCCTAACACAAGCTAATACACTATCATATAGCTTTTTGTTTATATTCTTGCAAGAAACTAAGGCCTCTATTATGAACGTCCAATAATATGACATATAAGATTACAGTAATATGAGCTGGGGCTTGGGGTATGTCATATTCTATCACGGTCTATCAGAACACCATTTCTCATTTTACACAGTGGTGCACTGACAACTTTTTAGTGTTGAATGTGGACAAAACAAAAGAACTGGTCATTGAAACAACCCACACCGGACTTAACCCACTCCTCATTAATGGTAAGACAATAGAACAGGTTGCCAGTTTCACATATCTTGGACTCACCCTGGACAATAGACTTAGGTTTGATCAACATATTACATCTATCCAGTCACGTTTTCAGCAAAGACTTCATGTAATCCGCAAGTTAAGATCATTATCTGTTGCTCCTCATCTTCTTTTATTACTGTACAAAAGCATTATCCAACCTATTCTGTTATACTGTTCCGCATGTTTTTACAACATACTACCCATGCCTAACAGAAACAAACTTTTCAGTATTACCCGTATTGCTGCCAAGATTATCGGACTTCCCACACCAACACTTTCTGATCTGAACAATAATGCAATCACACGGCTAGCACTCTCAATATCACGTGACACTGATCATCCCCTGTATCGCTTCTTCAACCTCATGCCATCAGGACAAAGATACAGAACCTTACCCTGGAAAAAGGTTCATTTCAGTAGGAGTTTTGTCCCCTCAGCCATCGCGGCATTAAACAAACTGCCCCGGCGATAGGATGGTTTCTTGTACACAGTGGGGAACTCATGTTGTTTTTGTATTGTCTTGGTGTTATGTTGTTTCTATATGTGCTGCTTTTGTTGTTGGTGTTGAACAGACCTGTGAAAATGAATATCCTTCGGGACAATAAAGATTATTATTATATTGCAATTTTAAGCATGTTAAGAAGCGCTTTCGACACCCCGTGGAGTGCGCAAAACGGCCTTGAATTAGTCATGGGCGTGTTTAGGGCGTTTTCTCCTTCCAGCCAATCATGCCATTCCCTTTAAAAGTCAGCTGATCACCTGCGGTCTGTGCAAAGCTATTATGATGGCGGACATGGAGGACATTCCGAATCGGCGGAGGGCTCTGCGCTTCTCCGCCGAAGAAGTTTGAGTGCTCGTGCATGAGGTCAAAGCACGTCAACAAGCCATATACGGGACTCGTTCCCAGGCTCCCCGCCTCGACCACATCAAGCAGGCGTGGGCTGAGGTTGCGGCGGCCGTCTGTTCGTCCTCCGGAGTCACCCGCAGTGTGGCACAAATAAAAAAAAGGTTTGCTGATCTCCGGAGGACGAGCAAACAGAAGGTATGTTGAGTAGCCTACTTGAGTTGAATATTGACATTGACCAGAATGGCTTGGGGATTAATAGAGGTGCATGGCTCTCCATGGCCTATTGCCTTATATTGAAATTGACAATAGATTATTCAATCCAAAGGTCGCCGCAAACCGACGGCAGCAGTCGGCCACGGGAGGAGGAACAGCTACGTTGGAGGTTCTCACACCAGCCGAGGATCTCGCCGCCTCTACCCTCATCGCCGAAAGCGTAGAGGGTTTCGGTGGGGTTGAGGTCGGCGGGGTATCTGGTAATTAAATTTCCTTCCAATTCCACTTATTATTTGGGGGTAGAACCGTAGAGAGCATTCTCCCAAATTAACACCACCTGGTTTATGATGGCCGAGTGTATAGGCGCATGCATGCCACGCAATTCCATAAAATTAAAACAACTGAAGGCAGTTATTTCGTTATCAAAACGAAAAAATAATAATAATTGGTCAATATTTTGGACTGCAATGTTTGTCAGCTTCAACAAGCTTGCAGTCAACTACCTGTCTAAATTCACATTTAGTAAATTCTACACGTATATACGGTGGAAATGGCTATAGATATATTTTGAAATTATAGGCTATAAGTCCAAAAAGAGTGGAAGGCATCAGTTTCTTTCAGGTTTTTTTAACAATTGGATTTCAGAAGATTCATGTGTTTGTTTGTTTGTTTTTCTTCGTGTGGTTATCTTATCCCAATTCCTTATTTTGTCGTTGGATTTCGCTGCCTTCAGTTTTAATTTGCATGGCCTATACACCAGGTGGTGTAATGTGGGAGAATACACATCTCGGTAACATAGCATGGCTAATAAATAGTATAATAATGGCCAATCTCACAATGAGAAATCACATGTGGATCCATAGCATATAGCTAACAACATTTACCCATTGGAAAGGAATGAGACAACATCACACAAATCTCCGAACGAATGCAGTCAAACAATGCAGGCTGCAGCTTATTTCATTCATTATTAATTCCACAGATGGCTCCTCGGCTGACTCCAACGTAGCTGCTTCCGACCAGGAGGAGGAGGAGGTTGACGGGTCGGAGCCAGAAGCGGGGGAAGAGCGAGAGGAGGAGGAGGTGGACCCGGGGGAAGGACCGTCGGGGAGTGTGCCTAGGGCAGCGACCGAGGCCGCGAGTCGTCCCAGGCGGGGACCCCGTCGTGCACTGTCCAGGGACGGGGATGCACCGTTCCTGGACATACAGCAGGCGGGGTTCCAAATGAAAACAATTCCCCCCAGTCGAGTCGAGTGCAATAGAAGAAGACGACAGCACCACCACCATAGAAGAAGCTATTAAAAACAGAGAGGGAGGGAGAGTCAGCCAGTCAGTCAGAGATCGAGGCACAACTAACGTAACTTTACTTACATACTATTGTGTTATTGTCTCGGCATAACAGATATCGCTCAATCAAAGCCAGGATTGCCTCCATATACGACCTTTCAAAATGAATTAAATCAGGATCTCTCACAGTCACTCACACACAGCCTCTCACACACACACACACACACACACACACACACACACACACACACACACACACACACACACACACACACACAGGAGGACTGGGAGACAGCAGGGCGGACCACCACCATCACTGGGATCATGGCCTCGTCACCGTCACCGTCGCCGTCATCAGCTGCTGCTGCCGCTGCTGCTAAGAAGAAGTCGGAGAGGAAGTGTGCCATAAAGGAGGAGTACAGGCAGCTGTCCAGTGTGATGGGAGTCATGAACACCCTGAGAAAACAGGTCTGTCTGTCTGTGAGTCTGTCTGTCTGTGAGTCTGTCTGCCTGTCTGTGAGTCTGTCTGTCTGCCTGTGAGTCTGTCTCTCTATCTGTGAGTCTGTCTGTCTGTCTGTGAGTCTGTCTGTCTGTCTGTGAGTCTGTCTCTCTGTCTGTGAGTCTGTCTCTCTATCTGTGAGTCTGTCTGTCTGTCTGTGAGTCTGTCTGTCTGTCTGTCTGTCTGCCTGTGAGTCTGTCTGTCTGTCTGTCTGCCTGTGAGTCTGTCTGTCTGTCTGTCTGTCTGTCTGTGAGAGGTTGTGTATATTTCAGGGTACACTGTGAATGATGTGTATATTTCAGGGTACTGTGTGATGTACTGTGTATATTTCAGGGTACTGTGTGATGTACTGTGTATATTTCAGGGTACTATGTGATGTACTGTGTATATTTCAGGGTACTATGTGATGTACTGTGTATATTTCAGGGTACTATGTGATGTACTGTGTATATTTCAGGGTACTGTGGGATGTACTGTGTATATTTCAGGGTACTATGTGATGTACTGTGTATATTTCAGGGTACTATGTGATGTACTGTGTATATTTCAGGGTACTATGTGATGTACTGTGTATATTTCAGGGTACTATGTGATGTACTGTGTATATTTCAGGGTACTGTGTGATGTACTGTGTATATTTCAGGGTACACTGCGATGTGGTCCTGGTGGTCCAAGGGAAGCACTTCCCTGTGCACAGAGTGGTGTTGGCTGCAGCCAGCCACTTCTTCAGCCTCATGTTTACAGTCTGGGACGGCTCGTTGCCTCACATGAGCGGGCCGCCGAAGCGCTCGAGCGCAGCGCTAACGCCATGGAGCGCTGCGCTGTAGCGTGGGAGCGGCTCGCTCATGTGGGGTCGTTAAGGCACCCTCCTCCGACGGCCCAAGCCCCTCCACCTCCACCCGCACCTCCAGCTCCATCGGCACCAGCCGCACCACCACCAGCGGAACCTCGCTCTTCCCCCAGCACCACCAGAGCGGCCCGTCGCCGATATAGTTCTCCGACTCCTGGTCCTTCCCGTGGCCGAGGTCCACGCCTGCGTGGTCCGAGGCGGAAAAAGTGATTGACCTCATGCACGAGCACTCTTTTTTTTTTTATTCATGTTTGATATAATTTTTTTAATTTAAAAAAGTTTACAGCAATATAGTACTGTCATTATTATTTTATTTGCAATAAACATAATTTCTAAATGCAAGCTTACCCGTTTTCTGTGCGAGTGAAACTCAAGTTCAAATGTGTTCAAGGAAAGAACAGGTCATCATGGTTTAAGTTCAACTGCAGGAAGACAAGGGAGACGTTAATAGTCTGGCAAAATGGCAAAATGGAACAGCTTTCTGTGCATTTAATTTATTTCAGAATAAACACACCTCCGCATGTGAGTTGCAATTGCAAATCGAGAGAAGGGTCTCGGAGCTGTTTCCCGGCGAGGGCCTTGATTGTACGAAAAAAGTGTGCATGATTTCCAGCAAAAATGTCCACAGTACTTCAAACTACAAAGTGCTTCCAAACTTAAATGTCACTCTTATTCCCGAAATCCAAATAAAGTCACCTTAAACAAGCTAACCACTTTTAATCTATTCCAAAAAAAAATTGCCAAATATAAAAACAAAAAATGACAAAATGAGTGAATAAAAAGTGCAATAAAGACCTGAATGCTGTTCCTCGATCAGCTCCTCTGCTCTGCAGGAATGAGTGTAGGCCTAAAGGGCCATATACGCACGGAATGCGTGCCAGTATGTGGAGGCTACATACTGTGAGCTGGCGTCTCCCGTCTGAAATAAATCAAAATTACGATAATTAGGCTAAGAAAAATAATTATCAATAATAATAATCTGTTTGTAGTTTGCTTACCAGGCAACTAACGGCGACCGCGTCGCACCAGATCATCTGCCACCTGGTCCCTCGCTGCCTTTGCGTTAGCCCGCTGGACTATATTCTCATCATTTGGAGCTGGTACATGCAGCTCCGCCTGCTCTCTCCGGTAATGATCCAACCACCTCTCCTCATCGAAGCCTTCTAGCACCAGTCTATGACGCAGGCATATGTTGTGCAACACACAGCATACGGCAAAGAATGATGCTACTTTTTGAGGGGTGTATTGCAAGACTCCACCTGACCTGTCCAAGCAGCCGAATCGCTTTTTGAGCACGCCAAATGTTCGCTCGATTACCACACGCGCCCGTGAGTGTTTTCTATTAAAAGAAAACTCACGCACCGTTGTTGGCCCCTGATATGGCACCATCAGCCAGGTTTTTTGAGGATAACCATTGTCGCCTAACAACCACCCGTCAGGAGGGGGGTCCCTCCCGAAGATTGTAGGTATGACAGAGTTATCCATGATGTAGGTGTCATGGCTTGATCCAGGAAAGTTTGCACATACATGTGTGATGTATTGCAATGCATCGCAAACTACCTGGACATTGATGGAATGGGTTCCCTTACGGTTCACATAGGCTACACTGTTCACATCCGGAGCCCGAATCTGGATGTGCGTGCAATCTATGGCACCCAAAACTCCAGGGAACCCATACTTGTCCAGGAATTCCTGTTTCACCCTATGTTGGCTTTTGGGTGTTGTGGGAAACGTGATGAACTCACGGGCGTGTCGGAGGAGGCTTTTCGTGACCGCATGTATAGCCAGACTTACGGAAGGTTGTGACATTCCTCCAAGTGAGCTGAGGTGAGTTTGGAATGAGCCACCAGCATAAAAATATATTGCAACACTGACTTTAACAGCAACTGGCAAAGTAAAGGGACAGGTGACATCGGGCTCGATGTCGTGGCTGACCAAATGGCAAATGTTGGTTACTGCCTGACGGGAGAGGCGCAGCTCAGCTCTGCATTGCGTCTCTGTGAGATAATAACAATATAGGCCTATTATTTTTTTTTAATATATATATATATATATATATATATACACATACACACACACACACACACACACGCACACACACACACACACACGTGCGCACACACAGCCTTCATGAAGTTGTATGAAGAAAGAATAAGAAGAAGGCTATGGCCTATAGCCTATATAGGCATATACCTGTCAGTCCTAAGTAATTCCTTCGTTGTCTGTAGACCCTCTCAGAACGGCGGCGGCGTCTCTCGTACTCTCTGCCGAGTATATACTCCATTGTTCTCTCTCAGGCTGGACATGTGAGAGTGGTGGTATTTAAACTGTGACAGTGATTGACTGACGTCAGGACGTGGAGTAGCGTGTGTGTTCATGTGTTCCCAAACTTCCCATGCACGTGCATTTGTACCAACTGCGCGTTCGTGTGAAATCAAACATTTTTTTTGCGTTTATGAGGTGCTGAGACCCATGTCAAATCGTTATGCGCTGAGTCAAGGGGCTTAATAGCAAATTGCGCAAAGCGAAAATAATTAACATATGGACACTCCCACAATGCTAAAATATTCAGGAACGCCGTATGCCATACGTGTTTGCGTTCAACACGGGACGATAAGACTTCTATAATACCATTGTGCGCAGAGCGAGGCCAATATAGGCCAATTTATGTATTACCGTATTGTAAAACGGACATTCAAAATGGGGCCCTAAATGTCTATTGTTCTGGTTTTTATCCTAGGGGAGTGGGAAAAGGAGCGAAACTAGCCTTCAGAGAGAGTTTTTCCAAGTTGAAAGATTTGTGATCGCTCACCAAGTCGGGTCAGTACATTTAACCAAATTTAATATTTCCTTACCCACTTGAACCCTAGTTTTCGTATTCTGGGAGTTACATGTTCTGTAAATAGCAGAAATACACTCACAACCCATGGAAATGCCGACCACCATCTGAAAATATGCTGTTCCAGTGACCCCCCGGAAGTTAAAAACGTTTGCGGTGAATGAATATATATTCAAAGATTTACGCCACATTTTCACGATTTTTCATAAATAGCAGACCTACAAGCTCGTAGCGCAGTGCTATGAGCTTGTAGATCTGCTATTGTTTCAATAGCTAAAGTATAACATAATGCTTAAAACACCAAAAGGGGTTCCGTACCCAGGTTAAGACATGATAGAATATGAATATATAATATTTTTTTTCTTTGTAGTTAATTAATTTAAACCATTAGTTATTTGTAATTAGTTTACACAGTACTTAGTTGTGTCTAAAAAAGAATGTGTCAATGGAATCTAACATCAGTGCATTCTTTGGTCTTTTCAGGTACACCAGTGCTGGCACTGACTGAGTCAGCTGATAAAGGGTCCAGATCAAGGGTGAAGAAAGACCTTCTCATGGACAATGTGAAAACTGTGACAGCTAGCCCCAACCGGACAAACATCAGACTTGGAGTGATTTCTGTCTGACGAAACGCTGGAGTGCATGCCTAGATTGGGTTGTGAGAGAGGTCAAAGACAAGAACATTTCCATGTCTCACATTCTTATTTACTGCCGCAAAAGAAACACAGTTGCTAGAGTTTTTAATTATTTCCTAGGAGAGCTAGATGAAGACGCATGGATTGACAGAGACCCTGAGCATAAGTCGACAAATCAACTGATAGGAATGTAGGCCTATCACAGGGACACAGGTGAAGAGGACAACTGCGCTTGGCTTGGGCTTGAACTTCAGAAATGTATCTCATGTGATAATTTTTGGTGTACCAGATGACGTTGAAGCTATTGTCCAGCAAGCAGGCCGGGCAGGCAGAGACGGCTCACAGTCACATGCAGCAGTGCATGTGGTTAGACAGCAAAGAAATACTGACGAGGGAGTAAAAGATTTGCTAAAAGGGAGAAAAGAACGCTGCTTTCGAGAGGCCCTTTACAAAACATTTGAGGATCATCCAACACGTGTACAGCCTAAACATTTATGTTGCACGTACTGCCACTCCCACTGTTTTTGCACTCCTGAAGGTTGTGAAGAACCGACACCTACTTATGAGTTGTTGCATGTCGAGGTTCCTACTAGATCTAGACAGGTACTGCCAGAACAAAGTATGTTGATCAGAGAGAAGCTGGAGTCATACAGGGATAGTTTGGTTCCTGCAAATGCTCATCTGTTCACCTCAAAGAAAGGCTGCACTGGGTTTGGCACAGAACTCATTGATGCTGTTGTAGAACACAGTCCCAAGATATTTGACATGTCATACATTAAATGCAATATCCCAGTATTCTTTCAGCGCTATGCAAATCAAATTGTAAAAACTATTGGCGAGGTATTTCAGGACATTGACGGCTTGGACACCAGTCACTTGGAGACCAGTGACTCTTCTCACTTTGATTTGCCTGATATGTATTACACTGGTCACTTTGACGATGATGAGGCAGACGTTGACCAAATCATTCAAATGCAAACATCACCCAGCAGCAGCTCAGATTATGCAACGTCTATTGTGTCTGCAATGTCAGGACTGTCGCTAATCCATTCCTCTGACTGAAAATGTGTGCGTATTGTTTTGTTTCCCTGGTTTTTGTAAAGTGCAGAACAAAGTAAAAAAAATGCAGCTTCTGGAAATGTGAACATTTGATAATATGCCAAAAATAGCACCTGTATTGCCAATAGTTTGCACAAAAAGTGACAAAATGTTTACAATGTTTTCCTGGATATTTTCACTACACAGACATGGCACCTAATGTGGATTTTGGAGCATGGACTTATGCATCCGATATAAACACAGAGGTTATTTTACTTTTCCTGCAGCTCATCTGACATTTTAGAGAGTTGTCCTGACAGTGGTAAATATGAGACGTGTGGGGACAAGATTTACGTCATATTTGGCGGACATTTGACCTATTTTCTCTCATTGTCAATGGCACATTAATGAAGACGTGTGGGACAAGATTTACATCATATTTTCCCCTTTTATTGTCAGTGGGGTTGGCCCACTGCAATCTTGAGTTGACCAAAAAATGCTAATAAATAGATTTCATGGATTTAATTTGGGCAGAGTGAAAGAGATGTCTTAGTCACACTCATGACATGCACTTCCTTCAGAATGACTCATTTTAAAGTTGAATTTAAACTCAGGAATCAAATAAAAAGAACCAAAAGTGACTGGATATGTCAGCCAAAATGGAAGAGAAAAGAAAGGAGAGTAGCTAGGCAAGTCCCACATAGGACCATTCTAACGACTCTCAACTAAAAACGACTAAACTAAAAATCACATGAGTGTAACTAACAGGACAATGAGGACATGCCGCTGTTCTGTGCTGCATTGACTGACTGAGTGAGAATTTGAGAAAGCAGGAGTGTGGTACTGGAAGGCTTTTATAGGGGTGTTGGGCGGGGCAACACCTGCAATCAGGAATGAACAGCAGGTGTGCAGCCTAATAAGGAGCACAAGCTAGTTGACCAGATTTTAACCCTTAGCATGATCTGTCAGTTGCAATGTTTACAAGTTTCAAAGGGTTAGTTTTGTATTTGTTTCTCCGGCTTGGCGTATACTATAGCACTAAACCACTTACACTAAGAAAGGCCTTTCAAAGACGCATCCGATGCCATGAGTGTGATTTCATATGGACTTGTACAACTTTGTCGAAAATTCAACAAAGGCCACAATCACATGGTCAGAACGTGACCAAAAGTCATATTTCTCTGCGTAACACTACTTAGACAAGAAACTCGTCTTCCCGCCTGAGATCATTACAACTAACCTCAGGCCGGACGTGGTCTTGTGGTCAACCGCCCAGAAGTCGGTATTCATTGTTTTTTTTAATGATTTGTACTTTATTAATTTTATTTTATATATATCACTCATTCTTGAGATGAGGGACAAAAGTGGAAAAAACATGTCCCACACATAAGAGCCTTATTTATGTTAAAAATAAATAAATTCATAAAAATAAAAGCACTTGCAAAGTTATATGTAATACAGTTGTGTAATCTGACGACATTCATTTCATTATGTTTTTTCATAATCCATCTGAATTAGTTAAAAGCAGGCTCTGTACCCAAAAATGCCTGCATTTAGCCTGTCCACAGCAAGTGGTCACAATTTCAAACAGCCAAAAAAGTGTCTAATACTGTCACAATCACATAAATATACATACTAAATGAAAGTAGATTGTCAACAACATAGCAAACAATATACAGTTCATTTTTTTCCAATAAATATCTCATATCAAATGTGTGTCCCACGTCTCCGTCAACTCCGTCAGGTTTTTTAAAAGTCTTAAATTAATCAGAAATTATTGTCGACAGATTTAGCCTGAAGACTCCTTTTCCAAGTCCTGTATATATTTGTTGCAACAGTGGAGCACCTGGTCTGACAAGCATTAAATTGTTTGATATTTTAAACAAACAATGTTGATATCAATGTGGTCACAGCTTTTACATGTCAACTCCGTCAGGACATTATTATGATCTTTGTTAAGAATTCCAAAATAATGTTTAGTATTTTAGTTTAGGGTTAGGTTTAGCTAACAACTGAAGAAAAAACTAAATGGCTACATTGTACTACAGAGGGTTAAGATGAAAACAAATGCCATTTTGTCAACTCCGTCAGGTTTTGTGTCTGACGGAGTTGACATGTATCTGACGGAGTTGACAAAAGTGTTCCTAAAACAATACAATTATGTTTTTTGAATATTGGGAAGTATTCTAATTTGGCACACAGTTAGAGCATGCCTTAAGGAACATGTTTGGCTATAGGGCCATCACAGATTTGTCTCGTGGTGACCATGGCAGCCATTTTCCAAAATGGCCACCACCTGATGTTATTTTACAATAACTCAAGTTCTACACCACCTAGGATCTTGATTCTGGTGACTAATCATACATTTTCAAGGATGTGGGGTACAGTACTATTTAGATTTGACCTGTGACCATGGCAGCCATTGTTTTTCAAAATGGCCGCCACCTGCTGTTATTTTACAATAACTCAGGTTTTAGACCACCTAGGATCTTGATTCTGGTGACTAATCATACATTTTAAAAGATGAGGAATACAGTGGTACTATTTAGATTTTTGTCCTGTGACCATGGCAGCCATTGTTTTTCAAAATGACCACCAACCTGCTGTTATTTTACCAATAACTCAAGTTTTATACCACCAAGGATCTTGATTCTGGCGACTAATCATTACATTTTCAAGGATGAACTTTCTCCGGGAGGGGTCAGGGCTTATTTCAGGAGCAGGTTGAGTTGCTACTGACAGGACATTAAAAGGAGGTGGGCTTTCTGGCCTTTGACTTGTCCCTTTCAGGTACAGATGCACAGTTTGACTTCACTGGCCACTGCAGGGAACTGTGGGGGAGAAACTTTGGTCTCTTGACACCCCGATTAGGTTCAGGTTGTTTTTGGTGGAGACTTGCCTTTCATGACATCATTGGGTGCAGGCTTTAGTTCCGACATACTATTGATCCGAAACCTCAATCCTGACCTAACCCTAACCGCAAGCACGGGAGCAGCGCATGTCGGACCATCGCTTTTTCGCATCGCATGTCCCCCCACTTCGGATCTTCGGTGTGTCGGAAAAGCGTGCGCACCCCACATCATTGCTGCAGCAGTTGATCTCCTTACTGCCAGCGGTGGCACACTCTGGGTCTCTGGGGCGTTGTATCTTGGTGGCCTCTAGCCCCTCTCGGAACCCTCCATAAAGCTTTTATGAAATTTGGATGTCGCTTTATGTAGGGTCCCTGTTCGTTACTTTATTTTCGAATGCGATTGTTGGAACGCGGACATAAACAAACTCTGCATTAAGTCGCTCTGCGCACTCTGACGATTTTTTTTGGCTTCTGAATGTGCGAACTATAAGTACCTATACATACCTCTGAGAATATCTCCTGTGTCGTGGAAGCCGTTAAGTATTTTTAATCCATGTTTGATTAAAAATGTCGCTTTGATTCTTCTTGTTTATTTACCGTTTATTGTACCGCCTCCCGATGTGCGGTTGGCTTGTGCCGGCTACGTCATAGCTATAGTGCCACTAGCTAGCCAGATAGGCGGTACAATGAGGTGTCAATAAACAAGGTAGGAAGAAGCGACATTTTTAATCAAACATAGATTAAATATACTTAACGGCTTCCGCGACACAGGAGATATTCTCAGAGGTATGTATAGGTACTTATAGTTCACACATTCAGAAGCCCGCACAGGAAAGAACGTCGTAAAACTGCGCAGATTCATTTCCCGAACGTGTTTACATTGTATTTATGTGTGCATACCTGGTGGCAGCCCGGCGGTGGACCAGGACCCCATGGGGTAAAGTCTTAAAAATGTCAGAAACTTTACTATCATTGGGTTCTGCTTGTGGGGCTAGGTGGCCTCCTGCCAAACGGCAGTCTGGCCAAGTGTCTGTATTTAGTTGTGAGGCTATATACGAGGCTAGGATACGATTGCTCACCCAGCCCCAGGTGACTTGAGATGAAGGCTCCTTTGATTTGGTAACATTGCTTTGGTTGACGTGCTGGGGACACAGAGAAAGACACTGATGCATTCATAGTCCTGAAGGCAGATCTTCTGTCTCACTGTTCACTGCTCACTGTTCACCTCAAGCAGGACAAGGTGTTTGCCTTTGCACAGGCTATATGGCTAGGACTCGTGCTTCAACCACTCAAAGAACTCCAACAGGGTGTTGGTTGCTCCTGGGCCGCAGCGCAGAGCATTGTGTTCTGTGTATATTAATAAAATCTGGTAATGAATTCATTATCAAGAATTCTCTTCACCAATGTGTTTGGAAGGGTTTCTACTAACATATCCCACATTGCTTTATATTCAACCACCCTAGGGTAACTTTTGACAGCTGCTGAAAGTTGGGGTACCATCAACAACCTATATAAGGCAAAATGTTAATTATGCTTTAAGTAGCATGTGACATGAGTTTTCATGATTCTGAATGCATTCTGAGCATTAGCTATGCACGAAAAACACTCCTTGGGCTGAAAACGGCCATAGCCGTCATCACAAAATGAGGTCAGCACATTAGGGCACATTTGGGCAAGTGGATATGGCCGCATTTAGCCCAAGGAGTTTGACCCCTAGTTTGACCATAGCCACTTGCCCAAATGTGCCCAAATGGGCCGTTTTTAGTGAGTGTTTTTCGTGCAAAACTAATGCTTGGAATGGATTCAGAAACAGTTTGACATGCCACATGCTACTTAACACTAGCAAGTCTGAAAAAAATTCACTACTACTCAGTCGGCTGAACGGTCAGAGGGACCGTGTTTTTGGTGCGATTTGATTGGCCACTCTCTCCCCCACTCGTCCCTGGAGACGTCCAGCTGGAGACGTTCAAGCCTGCATCCCATTTCCAACGAATTAAATCATATAGCTGGTTGGTTGGTTAATTAACTTGGAATTTGTTTACTATTTTGATAAGATAATATGAATACAATGATTATTATCCATGATGAGGGCAGAGGAATGTTATTATTGAATGCTCGGTTTCAATGGAGCGAGAAGCTAGCTAGCCTAGTTAGCTAGCTGTCTGTGTCGTGTGTTAAGTGTTGTTAACAATGGGACATTGTCTGAACTGCTGAGATGTTGTCATTTCTAAACACATGTAAAATGTATAAAACGAATAATACATGTAATACATATTTTGCCCGGTTAGTGCTATGTTGCAACATAGCCATGGAAGAGTGTCGCGTTGCTGCTTCTTTTTTTCCTTCCACCCTGCAAAGAGCCAAGATCACTCGTCTTTTCTCGTGTGTTATCGATGTAATTAATATATGTGACCCCACGCCATGTACAGACTGCTTGACTAGGCATGTAAACATGACATAATTGTATTAATGTTTAAGTGTAATGATGTTATTGACCGGATTGTCCGTAGTCCTCCAGCTGTTAGCTTACATTTGCTAATATTATAAGCTAATCGCATTACTAAAGCCAATGTATTGCAGTAAATGCGGCATGTCCACGGTAAATTACTTATACAAGTGAGTCGCGTTATATTTGCCTATTAAACAATTATTAGCCACGTTATGTTGTTATATCAGTTTAATTAATAAAAAACATTTGCTAAGCTGTGTGTATTTCTTTGTCCCAACTTGCAAGTACATGAACCACGTGACCGGGCTGTTTTCTGCCCCCTCAATATCCCAACCCAAATATTTTATAAGATGGCTCTCCGCATCATAAGTGCATAATACTTGTTTATTTGGAGTGAACATGACAATGACGAGTAAATAAATATTAACAAGACTCCCTTCGATAAGTTATTTAGCCTGGACATTTCCGCATTTAGCTGAAAACGGGCTTAGTAGCCTACTATTATATTTGATTGATTGTGCCAAAGAAAGAATCGCGTCAGGTCAAACCGGCCATGCAAACGAAAAAGTTTGGGAGCTGATAAAACACTTTCCGACTTTGTTTTACGTTTGGGTAGACTAGAATTGCGTGTGGGGGGGGGGAACTCTGCAGATGTATTTATTTTCCCCAGATGGTCTAAAAATGAGTTACTTTGACCAACGTATTACCAAAATATACACCATTGCTCACGAAAGCAACACGTACCCTTGATCAAGCAGCCTAGTTCACATAGCCTACATGACGAAATACAACATTTATACAACATGAGTTATATATTGTCATTTTTATATAGAGGGGGAAACATTATAGGCTACACGTGTTATCAATGTAATTAATATATATTTGATTGATTGTGCCAAATAATCGCCTATTAGCTAGCTGTCTGTCACTGTCTGTGCGTTGTGTGTTCTTTTTTTCCCTCCACCCCTCTTTTCTTTAAATCATAACTCGCTAATTTTTTGCTCATTTAAAAAAAATCAAAATACTATGTAAAATACAACATTTGGGCTTTCATTTGGTATATAGATCGGTTGTGTAGGCCCTCTCTACGAAACGGTATCAAGTGAAAAGGAAATGTCGGGAAATCGGTTTATAGTGTAAAAGATTGCAACCCAGGTTCTGGGTTGCATATTTCCTTGAATTTCTTCAATAGGCAGTCTTCCCTGGAATCAGCTGGTGTTATGACCACATCATTTTGTTCGACCACAGCTGCATAGGTGAGTGACTGTTCTCTCTCTATAGCCTCGGGTCCCACGAGATTGAGGAGTATATAGGCTCTAGTTTTAGCATTTTTATCACTGTGTGCGGCACCAATGAAGATTTCATACTCTCGTCCAAACTTGTGCCTGTTTTCGGCCAAATTTCCATCGAAGACTAGAGCGTCTGAATCCGTCTGCCATCCTTGTGTGTTGTTTTTTTTGTTTTTTTAAGTTCACGTGCAGGCTTGAGACTGTGCAAATTGGCCGAAAACGTGGTCACATCGGCGGATATCCCACTTCTAACACCATGTTTACTTCTTGTGCTATAAAGAATCACTTGTAGTTTAGGTTTGTGCTATAAAGAATCACTTGTAGTTTAGGTTTGTGCTATAAAGAATCACTTGTAGTTTAGGTTTGAACAACCAGTTTATTGACAACCACTGTAGCTTGCGGCACGGCGTACATCTGTGTGTGGAGTCGGACAACAGTCAGCTAAGCACATACACCAAACTCAACTCTCGTTCCAGTAGTCCCGCGGGACTACCGCAGCTACGGCAACACTGACTGACCAAAACAGTTTGGGAACACATACCATACCATACCAGTGAGAACACTCAGTGAGTCAGTGAGTGTTGGAGTGACCTATAAGCAGGGCTGCACACAACTTTTTTGGCCTAGTACTCAGAGGAGCACCTGGAGGAGTTACTTGGTGCTCCTAAAATGCTGCGACCCGTCTCTCCGGATGGATAAAAAAGGGATGCATGAATAACTTATATTTATTATTATTCATAAATAAAGATTAATTAACAAATGATGGTGTGTGTTAGTTTGTAGAATCAGTAGTGTAGGTGAGTGGATGTGTGCAAATATAGTGTGAGGGTGTTGGGTGCAAAACAAAAGAAACAAGTGAAAAATCAAATTACTGCTTTTCTCTTTAAGCATGAAAGTCTGTTCTTTAAACACACTGAAATCAACTTGAAATCAACTTGAGCACTGAATATTCTGTAAACACTGTACACTGACTGCTCTTTGAGCTCAGTTTGCTTAAAGCTACAACCTAAACATTTATGCTACAAGCTGGCCATCATCATCACTGCTCTCTTGACTGCTGTCATCACTGTCCTCAATTTCAACCATGGCAGATGATGATGCAGGCCTAGTACTCTTCCCCTGGTTGAGCCTGCGATAAAGCTGTTTGCATCCACAAGTCAACAGCTGATTTTGGGTCAAAAGTCTCTGATGTAATCTTAGACATGTGGATGTGCATCAGGGATGACAGGCGAGAATCTGACAGGCTGGATCTGTACTTGTTTTTTATTATGTTGAGGTGTGAAAACCCTCTCTCACATGCAGCACTGCTCAAGGGCAGTGTAAGGGACAACACAAGGACTTTCTGAATGTTGGAGTAATTCTCTGGATTGTTTGTTTTCACTATTTTGACCATAGTGATTTGAGTCATACACAGAGGAGGCTGCTAAACGTTTCCCTGCTTGCTTTAAACGCATCCATTCTCTTAGAGTGGAGTCTTTGTCAACAGACATGCTGGCCAAATAATTCTGGAGGATGCTACTGAGTGTTGTGTTTCCAAAACTGTGGAGGGCTTTAATTTCCTGAGGCCAAGTTGAAGGATCAAAAATTAGAAATTGGTCACATGCCTTGAGGGATTCATATCTGGCTTCAAACTCCTGAATTAGACCATTCAGTACACCAATCTTGTCCCTGTCAGCATCAGCATGTGCAACAGCCTCTTTCCTGTACTTGCCCTCATCACTGTCAAGCATCAAGTGTCAGCTAGCTGTCCAACAGCTACCATCAGCTCATCTTTGCATTCTCCAATACACAATCTATCTTGCTGGAACTTGAGGGAGAGGGACTGTAAGATCTCCCCAGTATAAAGCATGTTGGCTAGGAAACAGTGAATACGCTCTGTGCATACATGTTTTAGGTCACTGTCATCACTAGTAGCAGTTGAATTTCAATGGCAGGCAACATTCTCTAGTCCCCTGTCTCCATGCAGAACATCTAATGTTGTGAAACTTTCCTAGTTTTACACAGACAATGCCATTCTCATCACATATTGTCTGTAGTGCTGCAGTTCATTTTGCACCCCACTTCTGCAACTAAAAGCTTAGCAGCCTGACAACGGAACGATTAAAAGACTCACAGTACAGTAACCATGCGATCATCTGACTTGGCGCAGTTCTCCAGGGTGTGTGTTGTACACAGAATGTGCACAAGGGAATCCCAGATGACCACCTTCTGACGTAGTTTAGGAATGACGCCGTTGTATACCCCCACGTTGACAGCTGCCCCGTCTGTGCACACCGAGACCAACTTCGTCTTCCACTCATCCGCTAAACCACATTCCTGGAATAGCTGCACAAGTCCATGTCCTGTGCCGATCACTTTGCCCCCAGATTAATTAATCCAAGGACATCTGAGTTAAACTCTCCACTGCTAGACACCGACACAATGTACACAATATCCTGCTCCATTTTGTTGATGTCTTCTGATCCGTCAAAGAGCAAACCCCAAAATTCAGCTGCTTTTAACTTTTCACACAGTTCTGAGCTGATTGTCTGTGCAATGGTTTGCATGACGCGGGACCCCCCTTCGCGTGAATGATAGGCACTTCCAACGTTAACTCCAAGCCTCTTGAACAGTGGAATGTCCTCTTCAAATGAACTCATGGGCCGTGCATGTTTCGCTTTGTGAAAGGCCAACAGAAATATGTTGCACAGTGCTTGACGCTGTTCTTCATTATATTTTTCCTGCCAGGAAAGTGGGCGACTTGGATCCTTGTTTCAACTATGTTGACGTGCTCTTTGCTTTTCTCATGCTTATCAAAATGATGTGCTGTGATTGGCCAGTAGCCACTTTGAGTGGCAGACGGTGGGAAATGCTCTCGCCACAACATTTTCTAGTATTCTGGCCATAATAATCATTCTGGGCGGCCCCAGCTGTTGGTACGCAGAAGCGCTTCCCGGCGCTTGATTGACAGCGCTTCTTTCATTTTTTTTGACGGCGCACCTGCACACCACTTATGTGCAGCCCTGCCTATAAACCATGGTCGTGACCTATAAACTTTCTCTATATTTTAAGATTAAAACCTTTAGGACAAACGGCACAACTAAATGGCCTTTCACCTGTGTGCATTGTAATTGTAAAATACAAAATGACTATCATGTTTTGTCATCGGCAATAACACCATGGCTACACTGAATCACCATCAATTAGCAGCGACATTGCTTTCATATGTAGTTTCAAGGCTTTTGCGGCCAAATTAACTACATTTTCTCCACAAACTGGCTGTATCAAATGAATGGACATCCCCCTCACAGAAAGGCCGGGATGATCGGTTTAATTTTTCAAACACAGTTTGAATAAAATCGCCCTACGGGGATCTCAATGCAAATAATAAAATACATGAACCTGTGTACTGGCGCCCTCTACTGAAAGTGATGTCAGACTTTGGTGCTCTATTAGCTGTGCTGACCAAAGGTTTTGGTCAAATTAATAATTTGGTCAAAGGATCAATTTAAAGCCTTGTGGCAAAGGCCTGAATCGTAGTCATACAAAAACTAAAACAATATGCACAAAATCTGCACACTCATCTTCTCCAAATGTTACTTTATTGATGACGTTTCGAGCCAAGGCTCTTCATCTGGTCAAACTCTTAGAGTGCACACATCATGCACAAATTATGAATTCACACATCATGCACAAATTATGAATTAAAACTCTGATGTATTTCTCTCTTGTCATCTTTCCATGTCTTCAAGAATGTTACCGGTATTCATGATACTTTAAAAATAAAGCTTTTGCCACAATCTGTACAGCTAAAGGGCCTTTCCCCTGTATGAATCATCATGTGTGTTGGAATATGATCTATATTGTGTATATATGAAACCTCTTATTATGAAGTGCCCAGAGTGCTACCCGGAAGTGCCTATTTACTGTGTGTATAAATTGGCTAAATAAACGCCTCTCGTCAGGTTCTGTTGTGTGTCAACATTGCTGACGAGTGGACGATGTGAACTGACGCCGCTGCCTACTCGTGTGTTATTTATTTCCTCCGTATATTCCGACCAGTCTCCATAGCTACCTAAATTCCTCCTACACTACAATGATAGTTGGGTTAGGGCTAACCCTGATGCAGTGATGCTAGCAGCCCTAGTAGCAGCAAACTCACTTGTAGTCAATCGACTAGTAGTTGCAGCCTCAGAACCAACCTCATTGTTATTGTTAGTGTCTACATTAGCCTCCTGGTGCAACACTTCCTCTTGCTCTCTCTCCTCTAAAAATTGGGTTGGGTTCTTCTGCTGGCTTGAAATAACTTGTTAGCTTGGGTAAAGAAGCCCGGAGCATTTCAGCTTTTTTCTTTTTCTTGTCTTTTTGAGATCCACTGGGGTAAACTCGTTTCAGGATTGGTGTTGCTCTTAGTTGCACTCTGACTCACTCATTCAACTAAACTAGTACAAACGCAAATGAACAACAAACTGATGCAGCAGAAAATGCAACCAGAGAACATATGCATGACACACTCACTGAACACCTTATTGGTAGAGGAAGCCTATTTGTTGTAATTTCAATTGGTATTAACACCCAAACAATCATTTTCGACAGGAGAATGATCTGCAATTTACGTCACTGAAAACTTTCATATTAAATTAATTTACTCACCTAGAGTTTAAATCGTAAAATGGAGGATCATGTAAGAACACACTTTTGTTATTGAATAGCAGGGTAAATATGACGTTTTGCGCCAAGGTCCTATTCCTTTCCTGACAGTCTAGGCTGTATGATTGTTGTTGTTTTGTTTTGCAACATTATTTCCACGTTGAAACGGCCGGGTTTGAGGCGCAGTATAGGGGGACAAAGACCAACAGGGGAGCCCAGAAGTGACGCCGAGGAAGCGACGCCATGGGCCGTCGGAGCCCCCCCTGGGGGGGCCCCCCTAACCGACCGCAATAGGCGAACGACTGCGAGTCTGCGAGTCAACTGCGAGTCTGCGACGGAACGGGCTGGCGGGGCTGCGATATTAAACATTTTTCAGGGAGAACTCTCGGGGCCTCTAGCCGTCGGGGCTCTACGCAGCTGCGTAGTTTGCGTAGCGGTAAAAACCGCCCCTGCTTCAAGTGGGTCAGATGTGGGTGACCGATGTCCCGCGTTGTGTCCTCATGTCCTCGTATGGGGTCAGAGACAACACAGACAGACAGGTTGTTCTGCACCGTGGATGGAGACAACACAGACAGACAGGTTGTTCTGCACCGTGGATGGAGACAACACAGACAGACAGGTTGTTCTGCACCGTGGATGGAGACAACACAGACAGACAGGTGTTCTGCACCGTGGATGGAGACAACACAGACAGACAGGTTGTTCTGCACCGTGGATGGAGACAACACAGACAGACAGGTTGTTCTGCACCGTGGATGGAGACAACACAGACAGACAGGTTGTTCTGCACCGTGGATGGAGACAACACAGACAGACAGTACAAAGGTAAACCGCAGTGATTCTCAGAAGGCTTTCGTTTCAAAGACCCACAGTTTGATATGTGTTAGACTAGTGGTTCAAAGACCCACAGTTTGATATGTGTTAGACTAGTGGTTCAAAGACCCACAGTTTGATATGTGTTAGACTAGTGGTTCAAAGACCCACAGTTTGATATGTGTTAGACTAGTGGTTCAAAGACCCACAGTTTGATATGTGTTAGACTAGTGGTTCAAAGACCCACAGTTTGATATGTGTTAGACTAGTGGTTCAAAGACCCACAGTTTGATATGTGTTAGACTAGTGGTTTAAAGACCCACAGTTTGACTAGTTCCCAAACCAGTGAAAATAGCAGATCTACAAGCACCACAACGTGTCGTTTCATGGCACATTGTGACCTTTCTTTTTTATATATATATATATAATTCCAACGATTTTGTAACCCATTTTTCACCCCTGTGTCAATTAATTTATCTAATGTGATCCTGGGCTCTACACACCCTCTGCCAACCTGGGGAGAGCAACGGACTTGAATTTATGCTTCCTTCATGCATGAGTGTCCAAGTTGCGCCTGACAGGGGGAGTTAATTCCCTGGTTGGACGTAGTGCGTGGAACGTTATTCCAACCAGTTCCGTTCCCCTCCATGTTGAAATATTAATAATTCAAAACATAACATAGGAAACTAAATAAAGGGACCCATAAAAAAAATGGGTCCACGACCTACAAATGGGAAACAGTGTATTTAGACCACAGACCCCCATTTGATACGGTTTTCATCTATGGGACCTCAATCTACTAACTATATAATGGTGTTCATTGAACTCTTGGGAGCTAGTGTATTTGGTTCCTCTATAACCACTCCTAAAGCTCTTTAACAACGCTCCAACTGATATCTCAAGGGTATTTATTTTCCCCAAGACGTGAAAAACTGCAAAGAATAACAAACAAATTATGTTTTTTTAACAACAATGAATTATACATGCATATGAATTATGAATGTCCTCTTTGACAGTCGAGCTGTCTCTTTTAAGTGTCCATAATCATGAAATCGTCCATGTTCATAAATGTCCACATTATAAACAAACACAATGAAATGTTCTTTACATTCACATGTTCACAAACGACGACATGACAACAATACTGTTTACAAACAAAACAACAACATGTAACATACCGTGTGCGCCTTCTGCCAATTATTTTAAGAGAGTTAGTTCATTTTAATCCTTATTTCTTTATTTTAAGGAATTGTTTGACGTAAAGCTCCACCACTGAAACTCTGTTTGTTCTGACTGAGCTTAGCTCACACAGGTGCACTCATTGCTGCTCAACACTAATCAGAGGGCTCTGCCCCTGCATGTCCTTCTAGGTCATAAAGACACACAGCATACTGTACAAATACACTATGTTATCCAAAACAAAAATACATACAATGTTAACATAATTATACATTTTCAGAAAGGTAAGCAATACAATAAAACATTTTCAAAATACCCATTGCTGGGACAGCTACACTCTCAGAGTTACAGAGCTGTAAATATGAATTAATTTGTTCCTAACATTCAATAATGTTGCCCCTAGAACCACCTAAAGGACCCCGCATGTTGAGAATCAGTGATGTAGGCCTACAGTATGTCAAAGACAAGTGCAAATAGTCTACATATACAACCACAAATGTTTTTCCTTTTACAGTATCAAATATACATTCAACCATATTCTAAACAGTGCACAACATAACAATGTATTTCTTTATATTGTGCGTGCGTACGTGCGTACGTACGTGCGTATAAATCGGAGTGGATGGGTAGATAGAAGAGAAGGTTCAAAAACACCACTTAGAGATAGATGTGTACTTGTTTTTACACTCAGATTTAAATGAACAACCAGGATGCACATTAACTGGATGACTGTTAAAGCACTCATTTAAACAGTGAGTGATTAAGCCCCATACGCCTATATAGCCTAGGCTACAATAACAAATAGACAAGCTATATGCTTGTCATTTTCACTTGGAAATAAAGAAATGCGTGTCTCACTCACAATTTCTGGACCCTGCACTTAATTTATAAGGAATATCAGTGAGAGGAAGATTTATTTAATTTTGTTTTGTTTCGTTTGGACTACTGTTGAATTTAATTGTAATCGTTACATTATTTGTGAATTTGAAAGGTTTAATGTATCTATTTCCAAAAGTATTTGAAGTGAAACCTTATACAGAATTGTGTTTATGAAGCTATTGTTTTAGACATTAACACAGTCTCTGGCCTTGCTTTATGCAGGTCAGGCTTTTTGGTTTGGATCAGTTCTGTTCTGATTCTGCAAAGAAATGTATTTAATACTAAACTGTACTGGTTTCAACACTGCAACAGTTGCACAAGGTGTCAATCAGTCAGTGTAGTTGGGTGCACCCACAGATTTAAAAACCTTCTGAGGTTTAAAAACCTAAGATTCATTCTATTGATATCAAGGTATACCTATTTCATTTGTTGTTTACTGTCATGCTGTATGTTTGTGCGTAATGTTTTATTGTACTTTTTTCCTATTTCAATTTATATAAATGATTTGAGACTTGCATCTGGTCTCATTATTTACCCCTCTGGCTCCAGTAGACCAACCTAACTAGTCCTACGTCTGACCCTTGATTGTAACTTAGTAACTGTTCTACACCATCTATTCTATACGACACAGGTGTTACATTATATTGTTTTTAAGTGTGTACTTTTAATTGCTTTTTTACATGTATATTTATAACCTACAGTTTTATATTAACATTTTAGGAGCCGGGCGCACGCCAAAGTTCAAGTTCACGCTGGAATGATGAATGCCGGAAATTGCTGTCATTCCGGCGTACGCCCATATTTGTGTTTATGTGTGTGTGTGTGTGTGTGTGTGTGTGTGTGTGTGGGTGTGTGTGTGTGTGGTTTAGTGAGCAGTTCCTTAAAGGACCACTTCGCCACTTTCAACTTATTTATATGAAGATAATAAGGTCCTGACTAATGTTCTAATGTTCATGATAAAAACCACAATCCCTTAGATAGCACTTTTTGTAGACTTGTTACGTAGACAGCACTAGAATTGCATTGTATGTAGTCATAGCACTTCATAGTATTGCCATGCTTTTTGTTCTTGCTTAATGTAAATCGCTCTGGATTAAGAGCGTCTGCTAAATGCCTAAATTGTAATCCCTGTAGACTGTGAATGTGTGTGAATTGATGCACAATCTATGTAAAGCGCCTTGGATAATGGCGCTATATATAACTGCACCATTTACCATTTGTATTTACCATTTGAAGAACACCATGGGAACAATATTTATATTACTATAATAGTTATATTATGTATAATTTTAGAACACCAGGAACAATATTTCACAACAATATTTTCATAAGAAGAAACTGTGAGGAACAACCTGGAGGACATTTGCACGCCTTTTATTGATTCGTTTTTTTTAAGAGTTAAGTTTTACAGAAAGTTTGCTTTGCTTCTCGTTATTTACCAATTAACAGTTTTTACTGCCCTTAACATTATTTAGCATAATTGATTGATTGTTTGATTATATTAAACAGAAAAGAAAAATCATCTCATTAAACAGAAAGTACAATAAAAGTGTACTTAAGGACAAATGAACCTATCTGCTACATTTTAATTCCCATTAATCAACCTATCTAAACAAATGTTAACTAGTAGAACAATTTCAGTTAACGATGAACATCTTGCCATATTCAACCAGGTCACCAGAAACGTCCTCCTAGCCAGACTACCAAAATGTGACTACATTTCCTTATACTTAAGGCTCATACATAGTCTGGATTTACGGTGGTGGGGTGACCACCGAACTACAACATGACGTCACTGAGCCGCGGTGAAGAGCAAACCACCGCCACCGCTCCAGCCCTTCTCTCTGTTTTTACTCACCACCGCTCAACGTTATTTCAGCTCCGGTGGTCAGCTCACCACCGGAGCGGTGGTCACCTCATCACCGGAGCGGTGGTCACCTCATCACCGGAGCGGTGGTCACCTCATCACCGGAGCGGGGGTCAGCTGACCACCGGAGCGGGGGTCAGCTGACCACCGGAGCGGTGGTCACCTCATCACCGAAAATCCAGACTATGAATAGGGCCTTTACCCCTCAATTAGACCCCCCCCCCCAATAGAGCTGCCTCTACAGGTCTCTATAGGTTTCTATAGGTCTCAGGTCCACCTTCTCTGTCCATCAACCCTTACACAATAACACAACACAGTGGACAATAACACAACACAGTGGACAATAACCCTTACACAATAACACAACACAGTAGACAATAACACAACACAGTGGACAATAACCCTTACACAATAACAACACAGTGGACAATAACCCTTACACAATAACACAACACAGTGAACAATAACCCTTACACAATAACAACACAGTGGACAATAACCCTTACACAATAACACAACACAGGCTGTGTTCTGCCCATCAAACACAAATGTTTGGTCAAACCATGTGACTCCCGTTGGAATTGCATTGTGGCAAGACACAGAACATGTGTTCTGAATGCGTGTATGGGGCCTTACAAAACATTTCAACTTTAACAACATACTTATCATCATAAAAGTAACAGGTCTATAATCTGTTATTCTTCACTTAAATTCTTCACTTCAATCATAATCTAAATGATTAAAAGCCATTACCAACTGCATGTACTTGTAAAATGTTTATCGCAGCAGTTTTGTTTAAGCAGAACAATTAATCCATTGATTTAAACTTATGATCTCATCTTTAAAATCCTTTTTTTTTTTTTTTTTTTTATCCCACGATTTTGTAACCCATTTTTCACCCCTGTGTCAATCATCTAATGTGATCCTGGGCTCTACACACCCTCCACCAACCTAGTCCCCATATATGGGGGAAGGGGGGAGAGCAACGGACTTGAACTCATGCTTCCTTCATGCCTGAGTGTCCAAGTTGCTCCTTTACACCTGACAGGTGCGGCGGCGGTGGCTCAGGGGTAGAGTGCCTGGATGGGAACCGCAAGGTTGCCAGCTCAAACCCGGGCTCCCCCAGAGTTACTGTCGAAGTGTCCTTGAGCAAGACACTGAACCCCTAATTGCTCCCGATGTGCTAGTTGGTGCCTTGCATGGTTTCCGCTGCCATCGGTGTATGAATGGGTGAATGTAATGCACAATCTATGTAAAGCGCCTTGGATAAAGGCGCTATATAAATGCACCATTTACCATTTACCATTTACAGGGGGGGAGTTTCCCTGGTTGGACGTAGCGCGTGGAAGGAACACGTTATTCCAACCAGTTCCTTTTCAGGAGGATTAACGAAGGTTACGTAGGTAACCATGGTTATGTGAGCGATTGGATCACTCCAATATATGATAGTTCCGTCCGCCAGGCGGAGCATCGAGCGGACTTACCGATGATCCCGTGCTAGAAGACACGGGAAAATGACGTGTGAGTGAGGCACCGCCTCCCGAGGGTACTTTGCCCGCACACGTCATTTCCCCTTCCTCGTACCCTTTCCGAGGCGCGATAGATCACCGCGACTATAATTGGAGTGATCCAATCGCTCACATAACCATGGTTACCTACGTAACCTTCGTTATGTAGCGCTATATTGGATCACTCCAATATATGATAGTACACTACCAGATCAGTCGGGGACCTATCAATGAGAACAAGAGCCAGGCCCTCCCGGTGGAAGCGGCCAGCCCCAGCTCAATCACAGAGAGGGGCCCACTGTCTCCGAAGGAGCAGAGGCAACCCCTAAAACGGCTTGTTCCAACCGGTTCTCAGGGACCACGTCGACGCGGTAGAACCTGGTGAAGGTACTAGGCGACGTCCAGCTGGCTGAGGCACAGATGTCCGAAAGGGGGACCCCCTAAGCTGCGCCCAAGAAGTAGCCATGCCCCGAACCGAGTGTGCCACCACCGCGGGCGGCAGAGCCTGCCCGGCCAAGCGGTAAGCACAAGCAATGGTATCAACAAGCCAATGTGAGAGTCTTTGCTTCGAAAGCCTTTGGCCCAAGACTCTATCACCATAGCATACGAAGAGCTGATCAGTCAGTCTGACCGCCTTCGTTCGCCCCATGTAGGCGTCCAAAGCCCTCACCGGGCAGAGGACGTGAGGAGCATCACCCGAGCCCTCCCCACTCAAGGGGGGGGGGGGGGGGGGGGGGGACATAGGCAGACAGGTGAAAAGGCCGATTCACATGTCCCACGGACAGAACCTTCGGCAGAAAGGAGGAATCGGGTCGCAAAGTAACACTCGATTTACCAGGACCCATCTGGAGACATACACTCTGCGCTCATCGAGAGTGCATGGAGCTCCCCAACCCTCTTTGCAGAGGTGACTGCCAAGAGAAACTCAGCCTTCCATGAAGGTGCTGAAGAGAGGCAGTATCCAGAGGCTCGAAGGGAGGTTTCCCGAGTGCTGAGAGCACCAAGCCAAGGTCCCCAGCGAGGACCCAAAGAGCCTTCAATGGGCGGAGGTGCCTTACTCCTTTCATAAAGCGCGACAGCAATGGATGCTTACCCAGCTGTCCGTCAAAGCCATCAGAATGGCATGCAGAGATAGCGGCCACATACACCTTTAGAGCGTTGGCCGCCCTGCCCTCGTCCAGCAGTGCCTGCAGAAAGTGTAGCACAATCTGAACATCACAGTGTTCCGGGTCAGCACCACAGGTCGCGCACCAAGTGCGGAACCGGCGCCAGCAAACCTGGTATGTTGCAATAGTAGACGGGGCTCTGGAACTCTGCAACGTATGTAGAACTCCCTCTGGGAGACCTAGACCCGACCCCCTGCGCCTCTCAGGGGCCAAGCCCATAGCTGGAGGCGACCGGGCGGGGGTACCACAGGGCTCCCCGACTCTGCGAAGCAGGTCGGGCCCCTGGCAACTGCCATGGTGTCCCCACGACCAGAGACCGTAGCACCCTGAAACAGGGGCGTCTCGGTCAACGTGGGTCTATCAGAAGCAACCAATGACCCTCCATCTCGACTCTGTCCGGCGTTGCCTGGATCAGAGGAATGGGGGAAAGGCATAGAGCCGTGTCAGCGGCCAATCGTGTCTCAAGGCATCCAGACCCCGGAGAACTTGCCAGTGAAAGCCAACTGGGGCAGTGAGTGGTCTTCTGGGAGGCAAACAGGTCGACCTGTGCGCTCCGAACCCTGGCCCCCAGCAGTTGCCTGACCGGAGGGTGGAGACAATCCCACCCTCTCGGTCCATCTCTGGACAGCCTGTCCCCCGCGGAGTTCTGGACCCCCAGGGCCTCCGCAGCCTGGAGAGATGTGAAGTGAGCATGAGCCCACACTAGAAGCTCCCGCGTCATCTCGTGGAGACGGCGGGATCTCAATCCACCTTGATGGTTGAAGGCCACCACGTAGTGTTGTCTGACCCGACCAACACATGCCGGCCTTCCAAACACTGAGGAAAATCCCATAGAGCTAGGCGCACAGCTCTTAGCTCTAGGACGTCGACGTGTCGGACCATCCGTCCCAGGTGGAACCGGTGGAGAAAGGACAGAATACTTTCACTGCTCTGTCTGTCCTGGCTTGGCCGGCACCTTGGAGCGTAAAGACCAAGTGTGCAACATAGGAGCCCAGCAGCATGGCTGCATTAAGGCGGGCCACAGCGGCCAGGACATTAACGTGCCGTTCAGGAGCTGGTGACTTGTCGACTCGTCGCAGGTCCCAGCAACCATCGTACTCTACGGCGTCTGACAGCCGGAGTGCCCACAGCAGGGAGACTGCCACCGCCGGTGGGGTCTTGCCCATAATCTTCCACACTCACAGGTGGGAAGCGGCCATCCCGGTGCTGCACCGTCCCAGATGGGGGAGGCGATTGTCACCAGGGAAGGAGCCTTGTGGGTCGACGGCCTCTAGCCAGGATGCATAAAGCGAGCCAATAGAGCCCGTCAGGTCGCAGGCTCGACAGCGCAAGGGGAAAGGTTGACTACCTAGTCACCTCCCTACTAAGTCACGCCTAAATGTCGTCGGGATCGGACTCGAGCCTGCGACACGCTGTCGGGCCGGGATACCAGCCTAGATGCCTGGACCACAAGGCCGGCCCAGGCCAGAGTCCTGCCACCACTGGGTGTGCATGCTCTAGACCCAGGCAACAAAGCAGACACAGTGCCCGATGGGCTGTGGCCAGCTCTAAGCTAACAAGCAGCGAAGGCTATCGCCAAAGCTAGACTGTATAAACCCGTATCACACGTCGTATATCAGCCTTCGGCTTATACGGGTGACAGGACAGAAATATAATATGTACAGTATATTATATATAAAGCTTTATCGCACTTATTCAGGCGATAGGACAGAAGTATAACATACACCGTCACCGATGTAATGTAACGTACTACACATACACATCAGACTTCACCACACACCGTATATCGGCCCTTGGCCTATACGGGTGACAGAAGCCAAATATATAGCATTTAAAGCTGCATCAAACACCGTATATCGACCCCTGGTGTATACGCATAATAGGGTAGAAGTATAATACATAGTTACTGTGTAACGTGCAATATACTGGCAAATAAACCTCAGCAACCACCGTATATTGGCCCTGGCCTATACGGGTGATAGTCTACAGACAACAGTCACCTGTCAGCTGTGCAACACAGGAACACATAAAGCTGTATCACGCACCGTACATTAGCCTGTGGCTTATACGGGTGATAAGTTACCTGTGTAACGTATATAATATACAATATATGCTATATCACACACCATATATTGGCCTAGCTTTAGCTCATATGGGTGACAGCACAGAAAGAGTTAAATATACAGATAAACAGTTACTATTGAACTCACAAATGTATAAAGCTTTATCACACCGTACGTTAGCCCGTGGCTTATACGGGTGACAAGACAGAGAATATTATATACCCAGTTACCCTGTAACGTATATAATACACAACATATGCTATATCACACACCATATATTGGCCTAGCTTCAGCTCATATGGGTGACAGGCAGCACAGAGAGATAAATATACAGATGAACAGTTACTATTGAACTTACAAATGTATACATAAAGCTTTATCACACCGTATATTGGCCCTTGGCTCATACTGGTGACAGCACAGAAAATATTATATACGCAGACACCCGTGTACGTATAGAATATATAGTATAACCATATCACACACCGCATACTGGCCCTTGGCTCATACGGGTGATAGAATACCAACAGGAGTCAACTGTGCAACGTATAAATATACAAGGCTGTACTACACAGTATATTGGCCCTTGGCTCATACTGGTGACAGCACAGAAAACATCATATACGCAGACCTGTGTATATATAGAATATACAGCATAGCTATATCACACACCGTATACTGGCCCGGCCTGGGCTCATACGGGTGATAGAATACCAACAAGAGTCAACTGTGCAACGTATAAATATACAAGGCTGTATCACACAGTATATTGGCCCTTGGCTCATACTGGTGACAGCACAGAAAACATTATATACGCCGACCCATGTAATGACGTACGTATATACAATATAACTATATCACACACCGTATACTGGCGCTTAGCTCATACGGGTGATAGAATACCAACAAGAGACAACTGTGCGATGTAGGCCTATAAATATACAAGGCTGTATCACACGCCGTATATTGGCCCTCGGCTCATATGGGTGACAGCACACAAAGAGTTAAATGTACAGTTTCCATGTTAACTTCATAATATGTGTAAATAAGTATAATATACAGTCACTTAGTTGCAATGTATAGTATAGAGAAACTGTGTCACACCAGTAGCCTTGGGCTTTACAGGGGTGACAGAATACAAATAACCAGTTGCTCATGAAACTTACAAATATACAAAGCTTTATCACACATGATAAAAGCCATATGATATACAGACACTTGTGTTAATGATATAGTATAGGAAGACCTTATCACACACCGTTTATTAGCCTTTGGCTTTATACGGAGGGACAAGACAGGACAAAACAAGTAACAATACTTTGTGTAGTGCTTGTGCAACTGCAATGTGAATTAGCACCGCAGCCAACTGAGCTCTCGATCTCAGCTGTGTGCCTGGTGTACTGCGTCATGTGAGCGGTCGATTTAATACCCGCGCTATTCTGACGGATTTAAATCACCACAGCTCCTCACAGAGAGCGAGTCACAGTAACGAGACGGGGGGAGCAGAGAACGCGTGGCGTCTCCTTCTTCCCCTGGGAGACGAGTCACTATAGCTGCCCAGTGGGCTAGCGAGACACGCTGCGCACCGTCTATAGGGAAGGCGTCCGTTCCCGAAAGTGAGAGCCGGGAGGGTAGGGACCGGCAAAACAGACAGACAGTACAGTACAACGAAAGACAGCTAGTCCAACAAGGGAAACCTCCTGACGCCGCGGCACGGGCGACCGCCCCGTGCCACCGTAGCACGGTGGTGTTTTTAGCTTTAGCCTCAAACACACTGATACAAAGAAGGCAACTCAGAGAGGAGCCAAGCTGGCTGCTCAGAGGGAGTTATATGCTTCTTACGGTAAATACTTCAGTCCTTACCAACCGACTTACCGACGTCGCCGAGGAAAGAAAAGAGGAAGGGGAAATGACGTGTGCGGGCAAAGTACCCTCGGGAGGCGGTGCCTCACTCACACGTCATTTTCCCGTGTCTTCTAGCACGGGATCATCGGTAAGTCCGCTCGATGCTCCGCCTGGCGGACGGAACTATCATATATTGGAGTGATCCAATATAGCGCTACATAACCATCTCTGACAAGTCACCTTAGTGCCGGGACACTTTAAGGAACATTCCTATTCATTTATTTTAACGATTTTATTGTACCTTTTTAAAGGACCACTTCTCCACTTTTCAAATGACCTTCATATAATTGGTCTTCACGACCAGTGACATCATCGATGGGGAATACAAGCTAATAAAAACGGCAGACTTTCTATTCCTGGAAAGTTGCAATACGAAAATGGAAGCCATCGTTCTCATGATATGAAAATCTCTCTCTATCTCTCTCTCATATATATATATATATATCGTTAATTTGTATAGATAACGATCACCTTATCGATCAGGCTTATCGAGCCGGGTTCTTATCGAGACCACTGTCGAGCATTTTCTATTATTTTGTGGAAAGACGGGACCTGAGATCAGATTCATACGAGGTTTCCACTGGACACACACTGGTCTGATTAACCCATTCTGACCTGAGATCAGATTCTAAAAATGTCAGTCGTTCTTAGATTTTTCAAAAATAGCAGTGGCGCGCTATGAGCTTGTAGATCTGCTATTTTTCAAAAACTAAAGCATAACATGATGCTAACACCAAAATGGGTTCCCGTTAAGAATGGGTTAAGGTTAGGAATAAGGTTAGGTTTAGACATAGTTTTACTGAGGTTAAGGTTAGGAATAAGGTTAGGTTTAACCGTTTAAGCATAATTTACTTAGGTTACTTTAGGGGGAGGGGGGTGTTGGTAAATGGGTGACTCGTTTGGTATTAAATTAAAAATCATTTGCGGGATATCTTACATAGCGGTTTTTCACTTCCTGTCTCTCAATTTCCTGCTAAAACCGCTTTTCAAATTAAGGCGCTCTAATGTTGAAGTGAACGGCTGGCGATCTGTGAGTTCCTTTTCAACCATTAGATGGCAGTGTTGGAGGTGAATGAGTTAAAGGGACACTTCACCTTATTTTATTACCATATAACCAGATCTTTATTTTAATTATGTTTGGGAGACAAGAAACATTTTCCTGGGGGTTTTATGTGGGTAATAATTAATAAAATATTTAGAATGTTTTTAGATATTTTAGTATTTCAAAGTGTCCGTGATGTCATGGACACTGGGCTCACTCCCTTCCTGGACTACATGTTGTCTCAGTAAGACAGCACCTCCCCCTATCCACAAGGAGGAGCAGTGCACCAAAGCATTATGGGAATTGTAGTGCAGGAAGGTAGTGAGCTCAGTGTCCATGACATCATGGACATTATGAAATACTAACATATCTAAAAACTCATCATTATTACCACATAGAAACCCCAGGACGGTGTTTCTAGTCTCCCAAACATCATTACAATAAGATCTGGTTACAAAAGGGGTGAAGTGTCCCTTTAATGTAATGCTAGCAGGACCAGTGGAGGAAGAAGTACTCACATTTGTACTGGAGTAAAAGTTACAATATTAGATGTTTATACTCTTATCCACAATGACCTAGTAAGTATAACCACCGTGTAGAAATACTCTGCTACAGGATACATGCCTGTAAAAGTACAACAGTATCGTGATAAAAAAACATACCCACAGTACTCATTATGTACTATTTCACTTTCTGTCAAAATCTTTCACAAATAGCAGATTCACAAGATCATAGCATGGTGCATTGCAGCACATTGTGAGCTTGTAGATCTGCAGTTTTGGAAGAAACAAAGTATAGTAAATTGTGCTTTAACGGTTAATGCATGTTACAGAGGATAGAGTATGTGAGTAAATGAGTACATTTACTCAGATAGAGTAAATGTACTCAGTGAGTTTCCATCAGCGTTACAGAGCATAGAGTATGTGAGTAAATGTACTCAGTGAGTCTCCATCAGTGTTACAGAGGATAGAGTATGTGAGTAAATGTACTCAGTGAGTTTCCATCAGCGTTACAGAGCATAGAGTATGTGAGTAAAAGTACTCAGTGAGTCTCCATCAGTGTTACAGAGCATAGAGTATGTGAGTAAATGTACTCAGTGAGTCTCCATCAGTGTTACAGAGGATAGAGTATGTGAGTAAATGTACTCAGTGAGTCTCCATCAGTGTTACAGAGCATAGAGTATGTGAGTAAATGTACTCAGTGAGTCTCCATCAGTGTTACAGAGCATAGAGTATGTGAGTAAATGTACTCAGTGAGTCTCCATCAGTGTTACAGAGCATAGAGTATGTGAGTAAATGTACTCAGTGAGTCTCCATCAGTGTTACAGAGCATAGAGTATGTGAGTAAATGTACTCAGTGAGTCTCCATCAGTGTTACAGAGCATAGAGTATGTGAGTAAATGTACTCAGTGAGTCTCCATCAGTGTTACAGAGCATAGAGCAGGAAACCACTGAAGGTGTTCTGGTTGTGTGAGTTATCATAGAGCCTGTAGTTACTACTATAAGCAGCAGATGCCCTCATGTATACGGTGTCTCCCACCTCCATCTCCACCACCACTGCATTAGACATGTATTCAAAGAGGCCATGATTATTTTGTCCATAGTTAATCAAGAGTGACAGATTATTTTTATACATGACGATCCCCATATTCTGTGATGATCCCAGGGGCGTAATGAGGTCATTGTGGGCCCCGGTGCGAGAATATTTTGTAGGCCCCCCACCACCGCGGCACCGCCATAAACAAGTGTGCGTGCGCGTGCCTATGCGCGCACACACACACACACACACACACACACACACACAATAGGTATAAACTAACATTACAGGTGAGGTGACCGGCCACACAATTAAATTATTCAATTAAATTCAAAGGGGCTTTATTGGCATGAGAACATATGGTACAGCATTGAGTAAGTTAACAGTCGTTGTAATTGAGTTTGTGCTTAAAATGTACTGTAATTCTGCAAAAAAAAAAAAATTCAATCAATCACACTAGCACCAGCCTTTCAGCACCACATGCAGACAGCACCAGCTGCCAAGCTCAGTGTCCATACAGTATATTCATCAATAAACAACCTGCCCTGACTTGGGCACAAAAACAAAACTACCACAGCCTGATGTCTCCAAACTATCAAACATAAAAATAAAAAAACACAGCTCATTATATGCCACTATAAAACCACAGCATGGAATGGATGTACTCACTTATTAGAAGGTCACCTTACGGGCCTTGTACTCAGCAAAGTCATTTATGATGCTTCTCAGGTCCAAAGCCCTCGCTCTGCAGTTCTCAATAGAAAGCGTAGCCAGTCCACTGAGTCTCTTGTCCCATGCTGCTCCTTAAATAAGTCTTTATCAACTTTAGCTTGGAGAATGAGTGCTCTGCACTCTACAGTGACAGGTATGGTGAGATATAACATTAATGCAGTGCAAACATCAGTAAATGATGCCACTATATGTGTCCCTGTCAGGGCTAACTGGCACATGACAGCACAGTCCTTTGCAATTTGCAACTCTAGATTTATTATAATGATATAAAGTGACCATCAATTTGCATCTGCTTGCATTAAACAACATTAAACTCACCAACATTGCAGCTGTAGGGAAAGCTTGAATATCCACTTTGAAACTGAAAAGCTTTTGTTTCATAAAAATACACGAATATTTTTCCCACTCAGCTCTGCACTTCGTTTTTCTTCTTTTTTTAGTTCTATCTCACTACTAGAACTTTCTGATAAGATTGTTGGCACTTAAGTTGGCTGTCAACAACAGCGTCCATTTGTTTTTTCAATGTTGTGGACCGGAGCGTGGTGAAATAGTTGCTAAGATATGATACTGCATAATGATTGGCTCTGCTGCATGCCTATGAAGAGTACTGACCAATGAGCTGTGCCTAGCGCCTTGCTAGACACCAGGTTCCATGTCTTCCTCCTGTTCCCATAGCTCAGCTAGCTGCCCCTTCTGCTTGTGTGTATGTGTGTGTGTGTATTCACAAAACAGCGCCCGTCAGCTGTTTCTTTTCTTTTCTTCCCTTCCCCTCATGGGCCCCTAGGGGGCGCTGGGCCCCAGTGCTTTGCACTGGCTGCACTGCCCTATGTTACGCCACTGGATGATCCCCAGGTAGCTGCAGTGTATCTGAAGTAATAAACACCTCTGGATGGAGCGCGAAAAATGCCTGCAACACACACAGGGGTCATGTTGGGGTCATGTTGGGGTCATGTTGGGGTCATGTTTTGATTGATTGATTGAAATCTTTATTAACAGTTTGCAGAATTACAGTACATTTCAAGCACAAACTCAATACAAAGACTGTTAACTGTGAGTGGACGACCCAATTAAGCCTTACACTTGTTTACAACAGGGTCCACATTGTTCAATTCATCAAAACATTTAGAGACAAACAAATAGACACTTCTATGTAGTTAAAGAATAGAGCAGGAATTCATCAGCGAAAAGGGAAAAAAATATATATACAGTGAGGGGAACAGGGGGATAAAAGAAAAGAAAACGAAAGACAGAGTGTAGGGCGCCTGCACACAACACCATGCGTTGATGCCATGTGTGCATATGTGCAGGCACCCAACACCACGTCCATACAAAAACATAGTACAATCCATAGTACAAAGACAGAGTGTAGGGCGCCTGCACACAACACCATGCGTTGATGCCATGTGTGCATATGTGCAGGCACCCAACACCACGTCCATACAAAAACATAGTACAATCCAGATAAAAATTCAGCTTTTACAGAGGCCAGTTTCGAATTGCAGCCATCCGTAGGTGCCCTTTGAGAGCAGTTTTGAAGGAGCCAAGGGATTCACATGTCTTAATGACTGTTGGTAGGGCGTTCCACATTTTGGTCGCATAGGAGCGAAAATAATTTAGTCCCTTGTTTGTGCCGAATCTGGGTTGTACATGGTTTGTTGCACTCCCTCTGGTGTTGTGGGTGTGGACTTCGTTTACATTAAGGAAGTATTTAGACAGGTACATGGGTATCTTGGTGGTGTATCTAATCTTGTGGACCAGACCCATTGCAAGATGCTGTACTCTGTCGTCGACCCTAAGCCATCCCAGCCTGTCAAAGTGGGCAGGGGTGAGGTGGGTTCGGGGGGTGAGGCCAAGTAGGAGCCTGACCAGTTTGTTTTGGGAGGTCTGGAGCCTTGTTTTAAGGGCCTTTGAGGTGCTGTGGTACCAGGAGGTGGATGCATAGTCAAAGAAACCTTGTACAAGGGCTCCTGTTAAGGTCTTCAAGGTGTTTTTGTCGACCAGTGAGGAGATCCTGTAGAGGAATCTTGTTCTTTGATTGACTTTTTTGATTACGTTGGTGGCCATCTTATCACCGGAAAGATTGGCCTCCAGGATGGAACCTAGGTAGGTAATTTGATCCTTCCGTGTGATAATATCATCACCAACTCTAACCAAGAAGCCATCTGCCTTTTTGAGATTACTATTTGATCCGAAGAGAATGGATTCAGTTTTTCCCAGGTGTAAGGATAGTTTGTTATCAGCGAGCCAGGTGCAGATTCTACCGAGTTCAGAGCTGAGGGTCTTTTCAACCTGCAGTTTGTTCCTGTCCGAGACCAGCAGTGCTGAGTCGTCTGCGAACAGGAACAAGTTGCAGTCACAAGCTGAAGTCATGTCGTTTACATATATTAGGAACAGTAAAGGCCCTAGTATGCTTCCTTGTGGGACGCCACAGCTCACTGGGAGGGGGGGGGACAGTGTTCCGTTCACTTCCACCATCTGTTCTCTCCCCTCCAGGTAGGATTGCATCCAGCTCACTGATGTGCTATCAAAACCAATAGCTTTAAGCTTGTTAACCAGTATGGAGTGGTTCACGGTGTCAAAAGCCTTTTGGAGGTCCAGCATGACCATGCCGCAGTATTTTCCAGCATCCACCTCGTGTTTGATGTGGTCGCTCAAATAGAGAAGGCATGTGTCAGTGGAGTGGGATGTTCTGAAACCAGATTGGAACTCGTACAACAATTTATTAGTGGCAAGATACTTTTCAACCTGTTCATAGACTATTTTTTCCATCACTTTCGAGATGGAGCTTAGAATAGAAATAGGGCGGTAGTTGCCGGGTTCTAATTTACTCCCTTTTTTGTACAGGGGGGTTACTTTGGCCAGTTTAAAATCTCTGGGGACCTGTCCTTGTTTGATGGAGAGGTTAACTATGTGGGTGATGACTGGAGCTATGGAAATGGCTGAGTCTCTGAGAAATTTGGAGGGAATATTGTCATGGCCAGTGGCCTTGTGGGGTTGGAGGGCACTCAGTTTCTTAAGTACCTCCTCAGTTGTTACCATTGTCATTTTAAAATCATCTTTACAAACACCTAGGTTTTTGTAGAAGCCTTTGATGTGCTCTACACCAAAACGCCCAGAGTGGGAGGGCAGTTTGTTAACCAGCATTGTTGCAATGTTTGTAAAGAAGATGTTCAAGTGATTGGCTACATCAACCTTGTCAGTGATGAGGGTGTTATTTGATTTGATGTTTATGTTAGTAAACCTGGTTTTAAGTTTCTGACCACAGCCTAGTTGGTTGTTTAGTAGCTTCCAGAGCTCCCGAGGATTGTTTTTGATTTCCTCGGCTTTATCATTGATAAAGTTACTTTTGGCTGATTTGGTCATGGCAATTACACCGTTTCTTAGCTTGTTACATTGGGTTTTAAGGATGCACAGTTTGGTTTGGAGATCACTGTCGAAGCGCTTGGCTAGCTTGGACTTGCATTTAAGAAGTTCAGAGCATTTGTTGTCTCTGGCTTTCATTGCAGTCAGTATGTCCGAATTCATCCATGGCTCCGAGCGGGTTTTGACCCTGATGGTTCTCAGAGGAGCCATGTTGTTTAGTACTGTTGTAAATTTGGTTTTAAAGCCAAGCCATGCTTCTTCGACTAGTGAGCTCCTGAGCACATCGGACCAATCCAGTCTCTCCAGTTCTAGGTTAAAGGCCTCACTAGAGTAGGTTTTGAGGTCCCTAGATATGACTGTTTTGTGACAGTCAAATTTTAGTTTCTGTATTTTGCGGGTACAGAAAATCATAAAATGATCACTGAGCCCACATACAATAACCCCTTTCTTGGAGATTCTGGATTTGTCCGAGGTCAGAATGAGATCAATGACAGTTTGAGTAGAATCACACACTCTTGTGGGTTGGGTAATTAGCTGGCTGAAACCATGCAGATCACAGAGCCGACTAAACGATTTAAACACAGGCACTTCCTTACGATGCATGTCCGTATTCCAGTCGCCAATCAGGATTTTCTCTACAGATTCCTCCCCAGCTAAGCACCCCTCAAGAATATCATAGAACCCGTGCTGATCAGGCGGTCTATAGACGGTGCCAACTAGTACTGATTTAGCATTTTTGAAAATTAATTCAACCCACACAGTTTCAATTTCATCATGCTGTAATTCAGTACGAGTAACATATTCAGTGTCTTTGTGAATATACATGCACACGCCACCACCATGCCTGTTTCTGTCGTTCCTAATGACAGTATAGTTTTCTATTTCTATCTCTGGGTCCTTTGTGGACTCGTCCAGCTTAGTTTCAGAAAAACACAGGATGTTTGCCTTACCGTTTTGAAATAGATGTCTGATCTCTGCCAGTTTGCGACTGAGGCTATTCACATTCAAATGAAACAGATGAAGGCCGTTGGTTTCGACGATTGTGTTAATTTCGTCGGTGTTGAAATAGTCTGAGGTGTGAATGTGGATGGGCGGTGGAATTTCCGTGGCTGAGGTGTGAGTGGGGAGGGGCGGTGGAATGTCAAAGCCATTGTCCTTGTCCTCAGTAGCCCTGGATTGACTGGGGGTGTGGGGGAGGGGGGGGTGTTCCTCGGTTTCGATCACAGCCGCTGAGTTGGCTTCAGCAAACATAACGCCCGCGGTGAAATAAGGGGGTCCGCTGGCGTTGGTTGTATGCTGTGGGGGAGAGGCTGGAGAGCGTTCCCAGGCTGATCTTGGAGTTGCGTCCGTGGTCAAGTCCATGGAGGCGGCGCTCTGGAAGCCGTGGCGCGTTGCGATGGAAACGGCTGTGGCTTGCGGAAGTACCTCTTGCTGTAGGAGCAGTCTCGCTTGTGAGACCGCTTGTGATCGTGTAACCGGTCCAGGATTGAAATGAATGTCTCCCGATAGCAACAGGCATAAAATAATCACAGTTCTGCGATCCATTTTGCCAGTCGGGGGCTTGTACTTGCGATTCGGGTTCGCTGTTAACAGGCCATGAATCGCCGCCGACCCAAAAGAAATGTGTTTGCATTCCAAACCATTTAGGAGGAAAAAATCGCTGTGAAACTCCTCTGCTTCGTTTCCGTATCGTTCCATCTCTTCTTGGTGTAAACTCCATGTTGAATTA